>NC_082397.1:15691811-15728948 GCF_031168955.1 Gadus macrocephalus
ACACACACACACACACACACACACACACACACACACACACACACACACACACACACACACGGTCACCCAGGTGTGCACCCACACTTACACACAGGTGAGCACACACACACACACACATGGTCACACAGCTGTGCACACACACTTACACACAGGTGAGCACACAGGTGAGCACACACTCACACACTCACACACACACACACACACACCCAGGTTTGCACCACACTTACACAAAGGTGAGCACACACACACGTGCACACACCCAAGCACATTTTTGTCATGCTTATGTCAGCAGGAACTTTTCAGCCGGTGATGATTATGGCCGTTAACATTGAGAATATGAAACTTTATAATATGCATTTATTCGCCATCATTCATTCATGAATTAATTCACAGCATGTGTAATCCACTACCCTGTTCTGGGTAGAATCAGCACAGCTGAATAAGGTTTACCCCCCACATCCCCCCATATTTACTCACTCGTATCTCAGTTCTTCTGGCCGTGATGATCAGCATGTTATGCAAGGTTTTTTTCTGTTGGTTTGAATCCATCCCTCGCTGGCCACAGAGAGAGAGACAGCTGGGGGGGGGAAGTAATCCCTATCTGTGTGTTGTCCTCCCGTAATCCCTCTCTTTGTCGGACGTGTGGAGTGTGAAGTACAGCTATCTAGCGGAAATATGCCCCTAGCAATGGCAACATTTGACCATAAAGTTTGGTTTTAACATGGGTATGATTTTGTGTGTGTGTTTGTGTGAGGGAGAGACAATGTCTGGCAACCTGCATTTGTGTGTGTGAGTGAGAGAGTTTTTAACTACATACATGTGTGTGTATGTTTGTGTGTTTGTGTGTGTCTGTGTGTGGTTGTATGCATGTAAGTATAATTATGTACACATGTTTATGTTTGTGTATGTGTGTGGGTGTGTTTTTGTTTGTGCTCGTGCTTGTGTTCGTATCACATAGTGAATGTAATTTTATTTTTACATGCTTAACGGACATTTTCTCTGCGTGTGTGGATGTATGTGTGCACATGTGTGTAATGGGATGTCTATGTGTGTCAGAGTGTGTAAGCTGTCCTCAGGGTGCAGTGCTGATCAGAGCTCTTTGAATATCACCGCAAGACGTGTAATAACCAGATTAACACGCTTGACGCACACTCCCCAGAATGATCCCAAACTCCTTACACGAGTCTGACACACACACGCACACACAGACACACCCTCACACACACACACACACACACGCAGGCACGCACACACACACAAACACCCTCACACACACACCTACACACAAAGACACACACTCTGGCAATTGTTTTCCCAGCGTCTAATACATATTTGCCGACTCCATGCGTGTGCTGTAATTCCATAATATGAACTTGTTTCCTCATGAATACCAGATCCGTCATAAATATCTGATCCACACACATTTTCAGCAGAGTGACACCATTTGCATATTTCGGCGGCCAACGCGACTCTACCCAACCTACACAGAGGGCTCTGCTGTGTACACAGAGGGCCCTGCTGGAGGTCCTCTGAGGTCATCCCGTGGACTGTGTGTTCTTCATTTTAATGACAAACATGTCTGCATAAACACACGCACTCACAAACACACACGCACGCACGCATACACATAGACATACACACACACTCACAAACACACACACACACACACACACACACACACGCACGCACGCATACACGTAGACATACACACACACACACACGCACACACACACACACACACACACACGCACGCACGCATACACGTAGACACACACACACACACACACACACACACACACACACACACACACACACACACACACACACACATTAACACCCTCTTTGATTCATCCGTCAGCTGCCTCGTCTCCGGCCCCCGAGCCCCTCTCTTCTAGCTACGTACACCTATATCTTTTATTATCGGTGGTCATCGCACTTTCTGTACAGGGAAAACCACTTTTAAGACACCCTAATTAGACGTCACTTTAAGGGCATCCCGGAGGAATTAGTTGAAGATATTTTTCAGTCAGCACTTTTTCACCTGCCTAGCCTGCCCTTTAATAACCGCCAGGTGGGATTTTTTTTCTTCGGGTGGTCTTTGGGTATATGTGAGGTGCGTTCAAGATCAGCGGGAGACATGAGACTCTGGTCTCATCAGCCGTAATGCATCGTGCATACTCCAGCCCTCCATATAATTGCTCCCTCTGCTCGGTCGTTTGCTTTGATAGCCTTCACGTTGTGACTACTGATCACTGACAACTTCCAGCGGTGACTGTACCCGCCGCCGCTTTTTTATTGGTGCGTTTGCGTTGCAGGGGCGGAGTCAGTGAGGAGCAGAAACAGGAGGAAGAGGAAGTGGCGAGAGATCACCAGAGTGTCTTGTCACTGCCTTGAAACACGGCGAGTCAGATATGGATGAACCGGCATGTGGATGTATGCATGCACACACACACACACACACACACACACACACACACACACACACACACACACACACACACACACACACACACACACACACACACACACACACACAAACACACACCTGTCATTTTTGGGGACTACTTTAAACAACGATAGACTAATTTGCATTTATTTTCGAAACCTTCACTGTCATGTAGATAAGTGAGGCTACTGACTGTGCCTTGTATTCTGTGTAGTCAGCCCTGACAATAAGCTATTAGCTCTTACCATTGGCTATTTAAAAAAAATCATGACATTGTGACATGACTAAGCATTAAAGAATCCAATCTGATGACGAAGTTTCCCTTGCATTTATGTGTTTTTGTGTGTGTGTCTGTGTCTGTGTGAGAGCATGCCCCAATGAAAACCCCCAGGTGTGGAGCAGTGGACACATTTAATTATGAGTGTTTCCTATCCCTTCCCCAGTGTGTATATTCACCAGGTTAGAGTACCAGGGGTTCGGTTCAAAGGCGGACATACTACTACTGCCTCCCTGTCTGCTTCTTTCACAAACGCACACATAAAAGGTTTCTGCAGGTGATAAATTTAGTTTGTGCGGGGAGCAGAAAATAGGTGCTGTGCCAAAGGACACGGTTGCCATTACTTTATGCGTGTGTGTGTGTGTGTAGGTGTGTATGTGTGTGTGTCTGTGTGTGTGTGTGTGTGTGTCTGTGTGTGTGTGTGTGTGTGTCTGCCATACGAGGTAGAAAAAGATAAACCAGCGGCACAGGATGCGGGTTTGTTGTCTCTGTGGTGTGTGTGTGAGTGAGAGAGAGAAACTGGCTTTGGGTACATATTTATCTTCCTCTCTCTCATCGCCGTGCTGTTTTGCATGGCTCCTCACAGCCAGCACTAATCTATCACTGCTGCCACCGTCCTCTGCTGGCTCTTCATCTACAGCATGATGCTGCCTGCTCCTCCACCCACTTCTAATATCGCTGAGCCCATCTCACCAGCTCTAGGGCTAGAATGTAGATCTAGCCCATCTGGGAGGCCATCTACCTGCTAGCCCGACACACGTACGCACACACTCGCGGGCAAACACACACACCACGCACACACACACATACAAACACATGTGCACACGGACCAAAAGACACTGTGATACACACACACACACACATGGACACACACGTGCTCACACGGATCAACAGCCACACACTGTGACATACGAACTAAGCACACATGTTCAGACATGCGCATACACACCCACAAAGACGCGCACATAGATAGACATAAACACACACATAAACACATGACGTGGCATTTCTGTGTCCACATAGTCCATTTAAGTGTGTTCATGTGTGCATAATATATGTATTTATTTGATCAATATTATTTCTTTCTTTTATACAGGCAAAGGTAAGTCACCAGGCATAGCCTGCAAACTATGTGTTATCCCACGATGAGTGCTGGGCTGATTGATTGAAGGCACAGGAAAGATGAGGAGAGAGGGAGAGAGTGAAACACGAGATAGGAGATTGTTGCCATCGTGTCCTTCACCAAGTGTGGCCCTTAATGCTGAGAAGAGGAAAAGTACTAGACACATAAATATGATGGATACCCACATTACCCAGCCACGCTAGCCTTAAACAACTCTGCCCACCCACTCACACAAACAGACACACAAACACTCGCACACACACAGAATGAGGGGTTCATTGCGAAAGCCAACCTTTTGTTGGATTTGTTGGAGTTGATGTCGTCAGAGCGACAGTGGCGCTGGAAGACTTGACACTTCCCTCAACAATGTTACCTGTCCTCCATACAGAGCCAAGGTTCATGATGGTGGGCGTAAACGTAATGCCATGACAAACAATACGTTTATGTTGTTTTTGTGTTTGTGAAATGAAAGACTGAGGTCATCCAAGTCAGCCAATGCTTTTTTTTTTCATTATTGATTCATTGATTCATTGCTTTTTTATATTCATCGTTTTTAATAATCAACAACTCGTTCCATCAATAATGCCTTCCTCACGACTCCAAATGCTGTACCTGTTTCTTGTAACTTTAGCTTCACCTGTGGTTGTCAAGGCAGGGGTGACAAAGACGTGTGTGTGTGTGGGGGGGGGGTCTATTGTAGTGGAGATGACACCTAATCAATTCCTCACGTCATCTGATCAACCCCCTCTCATCACACACACACATGCACATACACATACAGATAGAGACAAGCACAAACTGCACACACCATATTACACACTGAGGAAAGTGTCTAGGTCTCCCCTTGTGCATGTTGTGTGTGTGTGTCTAGCATCTAGCCTATTATTCTCTGCATTGGGGTGCAACATAAAAAAGGGAGAGATAATAACAAAAGGATGGCTTGTTTGCTGTACAAACGCACCCACGCACACCAACACACACACACACACACACACACACACACACACACACACACACACACACACACACACACACACACACACACACACACACACACACTAAGAGACACACACATGCGGGCACACACCCACCTACCTGCATGGAAATGGGGTGCTCTTACAGCAAAGGGTTCACACCATCCATCCTAAGGAATAATGGCTTCGGAATGAATAACACATACTTCTGAATAATAGCGGCGCTGTTTGTCCATCTATTTAGCCGGCGACCACATCCTGCCACGTTTGTGCAGCAGAAGGGATGAAAATTACGTCCTCGAGCTGGGGGGAAATTGTATGTGTTTGGGTCTGAGCGTGATGAAAGAGTGCCGCAGACGGTGTTGTTTCCCTCTCGTATCCATTCATCTTCAAGGGATTGAAGCCCTATGCATGGCCAGTTGCTCGGCCATAAGGATGCCATGAAACATCTCCTGTCCGCCATCTGTGTAGTTGAGCTCATAGGCAGTGAAAAGGCCTTATACTCTATGCTGCTGTTTAATAGTACTCCACGCCAGATGGCGATTGTGCGTTGCTGTGGTAGAGACAAGACAACAAAAGTTAAAATAACTGAGGTGACAAAGCACTGCAGTGCAGGTAAAGTTTAAAAACAAATACATGCAAAAAAAATCGAGTTTTGCTGCAAGCTACATTTGATCATCATTATATTAATATCTGCAAACCTGTACAATTTAATAGGCGGCAAAGTTCGACGAGGGCAGGGGAGATATTGCACGGCACAAGGGGAAGAAAACCGTGTTTTTAGTTTAATTGGGAAACAGTTATTTTTTTCTGCCCTCTCTGCCTTCTTAGTGCTCTCACAGTCATGGCATCGCTTCTCCAGGAGCCGACCCCTCTCTCCTCCCTGCCTCAGCTCTCTGTTTGCCTTTCCGAGGTCTACTCGTTTACTCTCCCCCTCCTCCTCACCTTGTCTTCACTCGTCTACCATCTCACTCCTCTCTTCTCACGTTGTGTACTTTAGGGTTGGCTTTTCCATTTCCCAGTGCACGACTCCTCCGCCTTGCACCACGTCCACCCCTTGCCCCGCTCGTTTCCTTTTTTTCCGGAGGAATTTCCTGCATCATACAATCCATCCATTCACCAGCCATCATCCATCCATCAATACATCCGTCTACAAACCATCCATCCATCCATCCACAATGCATCCACTATCCAACCATCCATCCATCCATCCATCCATCCATCCATCCATCCATCCACTATCCATCCATCCATCTATCCATCCATCCATCCATCCATCCATCCATCCATCCATCTACGGCCCATCCATCTGTCCACTATCCATCCGTCCAGCTACATCCTTCGATGACACCTCCCCCTCCCCCTATCCTTCACCTCCCCGTTTATGTGTTTGTCCCCACCCTCACCTTTCCTTCACTCGGAGATCATCCTCTTCTCCTCTCTCAACCATCCTGCTTCCTCCTTTCGTGTCTGCAGGGACCCCCATCGCTTCCTCCTCCTCCTCCTCCTCCTCCTCCGCCTCCTCCTCCTCCTCCTCTCCAGGTTTCCCCTTCACTCTGTCTCCTACCTCTCATGTGCAGGCCTTTCTTTCTTCTTCTTTTCATTCGGGTCCGTTGCGGGTCCCGATGGCCCAGCTACAGGCTGCTGCTGCTGCTGGGACCCGCTGACAAATCGATACATCACCGTAATTGATTCTGTCAGGGCTCAAAGTGTTTAATGAAAGCCCAACACTCGCCCACCCTACATTCCCCCCCCAACCCCCCGCCAGACACCTACACACTCTCCCCCTCCTACACACTCTCCCCCTCCTACACAGTCCTCCCCTCCCTACAAAGTCCCCCCCTCCCCCACCCATTTCCTACCCACTGCTCCGGAGGCCACCTTACCGGTTAGCTGAATACGTGTATGCGAGAGAGAGAGAGAGAGAGAGAGAGAGAGAGAGAGAGAGAGAGAGAGAGAGAGAGAGAGAGAGAGAGAGAGAGAGAGAGAGACATGGGGGGAGTAGGGTGAGTGTAATCAACATAGCTCCCTGGGAGATGGAGGGGCACAGTAGGATCATTAGGACAGGTGGAGGCTGGCTGGGAAATGTTAGGCCTTGGGAGAATTGCAACTTCCGAGACAGAAATTGTGTATGCGTGTGTATGTGTGTCTCTGTGCGTGCGTGTGTGGGAGCGCATCTGTGTGTGTCTGTGCGTGTGTGTATGTGTGCGCTGCTGTGTGTATGTGTGTGTGTGTGTGTGAGCATGTGTATATGAGTGTGTTCCTTTGTCATGCATACATGTTATTTTGCCGGCTGCAAAGGCCGTGGTTAAGTGCATCTTAAGTGCAAAGCTTTCCTATCCATTTATCCTGAGGCTGGAGTACATGTAAAAAAAACTGTTTTAGGGTTCAGAAAAATGTCGCTGCATTTCATACGATTGCATTCCTCCGCTGACATAATACCCTTGAGTATGAAGTTCCTGTTAAACCAAAGACGTTCATGTAGGCAGGCGCGACTTGACAGCCTTTCTGTCATAATCTTTTCCTTAAAAAACATGTAATTCGCTGCAGTCCACGTCCAGCACATTGCCAATCATCCTCTGGGAACACGCACGTACACCCTTCAGTTTAATTGAACAAATTCAATCATTTCAATATAGAATGCAAACCAAAGTGTATGCAGGTCTGACTAAACTGACATCAGACACTCAAGGCAAAGTGTGCACATTTGATCATGAATTAGAACGATTAGAACTTGATACCCGGCGGCGTTGCCAAGGTAATCAGAAAAGGTTGTGTGCTGGCTGATTATTGCCATTCATATGCAATATTTAAAGAAGTTACCATTTAGCTATTAGACCAAAATATCACTCTAATAAGGGTAGAGAGCAGCAGAGACGGAGGTTATGGTTGCTTTGTGTTGTTTTCAAAAGACGGGTGTAAAGAAGAGGCAGGGGTTGTAGAATGGTGAAGACATCAGTTCTAATAAAACTATAACAGAAAGCTAAAGCATGCGTGATGAAAACTGATTGTGTTGAAAGTGTGTAAAGAGAGTGTAGAAAGCAACGTGAGACCAGGCAGAAGGTAATCTGTGTGTGTGTGTATGTTTTTGTGTGTGCCGCAAGATCAGTCGCCTGCACAACACTAATGCAAAACATGGGAATATCTTCAACTCACCTCTCCGTTGCCTTCGTACATTATTCTCTCTCTAGCAGGTTCCTCCAGCCTTAATGAGGAGCACCTGTTAGGGCTTCTTGTTAGTCATCCCTCGCTCAGAACCCATTAGACCCTCATCCTCTCCCTCACCTTTTCACACCCCATTAGCCCCCCCATTCGTTCTCCTCACACACACACACACACACACACACACACACACACACACACACACACACACACACACACACACACACACACACACACACACACACTGTTACGGCACCACCACATGGTCAGAGATGATACTAAAAAATAACACATAGGCTGAAGACAATGGGCTGCGTTGGAATTTGTTGTACAATGAATTTATTTAAGCATTGCATTGGACACATGGTGGGATGGTTATTAAATCAACGAAAGGAAATAGAACAAAACAGAAAGGAAACCCTAACTAAACCTCACTCTGGGGGAACAAACTATCTTCCTCCCGACCAGAAATTAAAGCTAGGTGAGTCTGCCGGGTCCTCTAACTACGCTGCTCTAACCTGAACTAATAACGGGAAAACAACCATCGCCAACCACCAACGCATAAATGATAGGAAAAGCAAGAATGTTCCCACATGGGAAATTGGTGCTTAACAACAACTTGCAGACAGTATATATCAAGAAACTCTACACATAAGACGCAAAGTGCCGGCGTGGCTCAGCGTGAAACAGCCTGGCGATGCGACACGGAAGCGGTATGCGTGCGGGGTCCTCCGCCAGAGATCGGGACAGGTGTGCTTATAGCCCCGATGCCACGCCAACAATCATTCCGCAGCGGGAACAAACGAACAAACAGCCTGTGGAGGAGAATCAGGAGCGGAGAAGAGCGCAGCTGCGCAAACACAATATCTGCCCCTATAATGACGTAACACATACACATACATCACCTCTGCCCTCAGCATACATATGAGCTGTTTTGCAAATCAGGGCGTGGTGTATGCAAATCAGGGGCGGGGCTTTAGGAGGGGCTGGCGACCCAAGACAAAACCATATCATTTGGGTTTACACTGTGCAGGGCCGGCCGAAGTTTGAGGTCTTCAGAGTGCATGTCTCCCGCTGTTACCTTCGAACAGTGGGAGGAAGGCTTACCTGATGACCCCATCGGCCGCCACACCAGTTTCTCTTCACAGTCCAGCTATCGACCATTTACAGTGTTGCATGTTGGCCAATGATTATTAGTCAATAGTCAGCAGGTTCCAGCATGACATGACTGTCATGGTGTTGCCGACTCTTTGGTTGTGTGTGCGTGCTGTCCGGCATGATTTGTGCCGTGCAGACGTGTCATATTGTTTCGTTCACGTTTGTCCATTTTAACTAATCAAACAAGCTTAAACAAGACAGATGAATAGTCAAACGAAAACGGTCTAAACAGCGTTTAGTTAGCCTACGTGTGTCCTGTAAGCCCCACTGCTGTGCAGTGGCCATCTGCACTGCATGTCTGGAGTGAATTCATTTGAGCAAGGCTTTTAAGACCCGTGGTTCAGTATGCAGGCATATTGACGTGTTTGTTGTCAAGCGACGCGACAACAAGCAAGGTCTAATGGGTTGTATAGCACCATAACACCACAGTATAGTGCTTTTCTGAGCGTGGCCAGTCCACTGCACACGATAATATATTGAATTTATATACAGTTTATATATTATATATTTATATAGTTGAAGCCCGGGCCATTGGGGTTTTACCAAGCACAGCTAATAGTGGAAATATCACGTAGCATGTGGTAAACGCAGGTATTTTTCACAATATTAGAAGAATTAACTTGGAACTAATATCGTGTCTGTACTTAAATCATACCACTCGAGACTCTGAGAATGAACGTGCATTATGGTTGCTCAGCTCTGTTTGTGGGTAATCTGCCCAATGTAAAGTTTGATTTACACAGATATGGGCCTTATTCCTGAACCTAATGGCTTTCATTAGGTTCCTCACAATGATGATAAATGCTGGCCAATGCAGCACACGGACCAATGCAGTGGCAGTAATAGTCAAATGTATCCCATTCCAAGCTTTGGGGCATGCACTTTTTTTCTTTCATGTATTCTTGCTGTTCTTGTTTTTCTGAATAATAGCCTAAGCCTAGTCTTTAGTTGTCTGCTAGTTGCTTCTTCTTCCTCTCTGCTTCTATTGCTCCCTTCTCGTTCGCTCTGACACGCACTCTCACACATACACAAACCACTTCAGTTTTTGTCACTGCAATTTGTCTCTCACTCCATATCCCCTTCTCCCTCTTTCCCTCAGTCGCTTCTCTCTCCTTTGTGTCTCTCTCCCACAACCCCCCGACCGAACGAGGAACAGCACACTGGCTCTCTCCTCCAGAAGATGTCTAAGTGAGCCTGCCGATGAGGTGATTAATGGCTTGTTTGTTTGTCTCCCTGACTGTACCCGTTCCCCCTCATCCTAATTAAAGATATTTCTGCTGATTTGGCTGAGCCCCACTCCTACTATAGCGATGTTTATAAAGCTGATTCTCACAATAAGCTGATGCCCTGCAGGGGTTTGATGAATATCTCTGAACTTACTTTCTGGTGCGGATGCCATGATTATTTCTGTTCAGGGCCGACGTTTTTCAGAGTAATACTCTGCAAGCACATTGGAGTGTGTGTGTGTGTGTGTGTGTGTGTGTGTGTGTGTGTGTGTGTGTGTGTGTGTGTGTGTGTGTGTGTGTGTGTGTGTGTGTGTGTGTGTGTGTGTGTGTGTGTGTGTGTGTGTGTGTGCACGTCTAAGCCCCTGTGCAATCTGGTGTTTTTGTGTATCATTTTATCAAACCCTCATTATTTATATAGAGAATACATTTATTATGTGTTTATGATTGAGCACTCATATTCAATGGGCATTTCTTTCAGTAACACTTCACATGGATAGTCCACAGTATCAATTCACTATATCAATTAAGTCAATATCAATATAGTCACTCACTTGACGTGTCAACTTTATTATTTTGTTTTGTTTTATCAGCAACATGTCAAGTGATTTGCAACCAGGCATATATCCATGATGAGGAACCCAATCTTTCTGTCTAAACATATTCAAGTCTGGGATTTGCGCTATCCTTCTCATTCTCTTTGCACACACCAAAACATAGGAATTTCGAAAGACATGCAATTTTTCCTTTCTCTCGACACAACTTATTCATTTTGTTGTGTTTCTGCGCTCAATCCATTTTGACTGCCTCATGTTCTATGCTGCCGGTGCGTTCTTTGCTGAGAAGCAGAGGTGTAGCGCTTGAAGTGGTAACAATAGCAACACTTTCATTCCTTTTCTTCCAAGAAGATTTTGCGCGTTAAAACAAGCTAGGCTTCCTAAACCCTGAAATCAAGCTTGTAATCCACTTCAAACCACAGAACTGACGTGAGCCACGAGGAAGCTCAGGCGTCACTCTGTTTAACACACCACAGTATGCCTCTTCTGTTAGCAGAAGGCAACTAAAAAACATGAAAAAGGGCAGCGCTATTGTAGTGGTGTGTGTGTGTGTGTGTGTGTGTGTGTGTGTGTGTGTGTGTGTGTGTGTGTGTGTGTCAACATAAGCCTCCTAACTCACAGAAATATACAAAGTGTGTGAATTGTAAACTGCTTTCTAGTGAGCGTGTGTGAGTGTGTTTGTGTATGTGTGGCTATGTGTGTGCCTATATGTGTATGTGTATGTTAGTCTTTGTATGTGTGGCGTGTGAGCATGATGTACGTATTTGTGTGAGTGTTTGTATTTGTGTGAGTGTTTGTGCTTGAATGTGTGTGCGTGTGAGTGTAAGTGAGTGAGAGCGAGAGAGAGAGAGATGCTTCGGACTAAAGACACTTAAGGCGAGCTAATCAGCGGGTAAAGTTTTCCGCCACACTGCCATTAAAGCTGCACACATAAAAAGCATAAGCTGCTCTTATCCTTCCAAGGAAGAAAGGGAGACTGTCAGCGCATAATTAAATTAGATGAAAAGAAGGGGAATTAGAGGCGTCCTCCTCTTTAAACACAAACGACTTAATCAGAACCTTGGGCTAAACGAGAGACAGACTGCTACAGGATCATTGGGAGGATAAACAGCCCTCCCTCCCTCCCGCCCTCCTTCCCTCCCTCATCGCTCTATTTTTACCGCTTCACATTTCACCAATTGTCTTTATTATCTATCGCACTGGTAACCGTTTGCTGCCTCATGCTCCATCTGGTCTGTGCTTAATACATGTCTAGTTCTGGCTGTCTAGACCTTGATCAGATTGTAGCTTTGAATGTTTTTGGTTGTTTTCGGATCTTTTGTTGTGGTGCGGATGGAAATAGAAACGTCAGATTCTGTTTAATCTTTCACTGTCTGTTCAACTATTGTCATTCGTCAAATGTGACCAGTTCGTACATCCTTTAGGATTCAGACCACTGCACTTCTTGTATCGAGCTAGGACCCCTTCATTGTTTTAGCATTTTCTGCATTCTCATCTTCGATGAAGGTCAACAACCATGCCCTGCTAAAATTCTTCCGTGATACAGCAGAAGTTAGACTCCCAATAAATTTTCTCAGGGGATAAAAGCCTCTCCGGCTGATTCTGGACAGGAGAAAGAGATCCAGCTGGGACCTCTCTCAGACTCTAAAAGCAGCCCGCTGGGGGAGCCCAATGGGGTATCAACAGGGGGTGGGGGGAACCCAACAGACACGGAAGAACCTACAGACTCCAGGCACGCAGGGAGGGAACCTATACCCACCAAAGCCAAAGTTGCACTCCTAAATTGACGAATTGCATCATTTCGATAAACAAACTTAAAATAGGAGATAGTTTGTCTCCGAACCCAGTCCGGCTAGTCTGGTCTGTCCTTGTGGTTGTATCTGTCAACCCCCCCCCCCCCCCCCGTCTCTTTCTTATTGGCTAGCTCCCTGTTATGGTTGCTTTAATGTTTTTTCCTCCATCCTCTCGCCTTCCTTTCCAATCCCTTCTGGAAAAGAATGTCTGCTGTCCTTGAACGCTCAGAATTATGCACACCTTTTATATCCACTCCCCTCTCACCCTTTCTCCCACCACCCCTTCTCTTAGACCGTGTTATTCGTCCCTCAACAAACCTACATGGCATCGAACCGCCGTGCATGGTGCCCACTACTGTAATGATGGGGCTGGATGAGAATGCTAATATGAATGCCATTGATTTGTTGAGTCCACCTGTGTTGTTGAAGTTTAAATAGAGTGAAATGTTAAAATGACTTTTCGGCATTAATAAAGTCATTAGTTATCTAAGTTTTTCTTTCCCTGCAACCATCTGTTGTTCCTAGCAAATTGATTAATTGATCCGTTTGAACCCTAACAAACCTGTTCCTTACTTGTTTCCTTACTTACCGTTAGATTGAGCATGCGCCAGCCTTGTTAGACATCTGTGTTGTGTTTCTAGCGCAAGACTGCGATTATCCATCGATGTAGTAAGTTGTTTCAAGGTAGTAAATTGTTTGACATAATGAAGACTCTCTTCTTAGTGATTGTATACTTATTGCATCTGATGCATGGCAAGTGCATTGCATACATGCTACTCCCATATTCTTGAGTTGTTTTGTTTTGCTCTCTTACACCCTGTTTGAGCTAGTCCCCGCCCTCTGCAACAAGAGAAAAATACCTTCTGGTGCACTACTGGTAGACAATTCATTTATTTAGGGAATGCCTGGCCTGCTATCTCTATTTACTACAGTCACATTTGGAGGATGTAGCCACAACATTTGATTGACGCTAACTAATAAACACATGCAATAGTGTGCAATATTTGAGTCCATATTTACTTCTTAGAGCCCAACACTTCCTCTGCATCCCATTGGCCAGGGAGGGCTCAGGCAGTATCGGTAGCAGGCGATGAATAAGAGCAAAGAGAAGGACTAAAGTCTTTCTGTTGGTATCCCAGAGCTGTGTCCTCCATTTCCCTTCATCGCCAGCTTGAGAGAGCTGAGCAGGGGGGAAGAAGGGGTGTAGAAGGGGTGTGCAGGAGGGCTGTTGTGGGAGGGGAAAGAGTTGAGTCGATCGATGCTGCAGGGAAGGTTGTGTTATTAATGTAGTTGGGAGTGAATCGGGAGATGGGAGATCGGAAGCAGATGTGTGTTGTGGAAATGTGGGCTGGGGTTGGTTGGGAAGGAAGTAGAATTGGTTTGTCGGGGGCGATACATGAGGAAGGGTAATCAAGCTCTGTTCCTTTCTCAGATGTAATCAGAGTGACTGTACCTTTCTCATCAGAGGCAGTGCTATTACTGCTTTTTAGGTATTTCCATGTTATTTAATCTCCTCTGGGTGGTCCTGTGTTACATTCAGCCCAGCATGAGGTGCTGTACTGGGTGGGTGTGTCTGTGTTTGTGTGTGTGTGTCTGTTTTGTACTATAATAGGTGCCTGATTAAGGGTATTTGTTCTGGTAATGGTGGGTGTTCTGGGATGTGTGCATGTTTGGCTATGTGATAGAACATGCATGTGCATGTGTGTGAAGCGGGTAGAAAGCATAAAGGCCATTCCCTCCAGCCTTAATTGGGTATTTACCCAATTGTCCGTGATTTGGCAATAGCATTTGGCACTTGGGTTAATAGATGCAGCTGGGCAGGTTGTGTAATGCGTCCCTTGCAGTCATGGTTCCTGAAGGCCCTATAGAGCTTGCCCAGCTAAGAAGCGTGCCACCGTTTTTTTATTTATGAACCACGTCTCTTTTACTGTTTATATTCTTTCTTCCTCTTACATTTTTACCCTCTTACTCTTTTATTGTTTAGGTTGGTTGAAGTGCTCTCCGTTTCCTGTTCCTGTTCATTTCACGGTTCTACTGCCACGTTGCTGCTTTGTCTCCTTTATCACAGTCGTGGCATTTAGCAGTTATTCTTTACCACTGAAGAGTGGGGGACTGTTTTTTTTTTATATGATTTCAATGGTTATCTTGAGGGGATGTTTGTCAGATTACTGTTAATGATGAACAGGCTTGAACATTCATTTGCCTTGATTATTCACAGTTGCAGTGTGGTGTGCATGTGTTTTAAACAGAGGTTCCCTGGAGGGCTGGGTTTCCCCTGTGACCCACGTACCCTCACCTTTTATGTATTGTTTTAACCTCACTTAACCCCCTAGGCTGCATCACATTGTTATTTTTGTTGGCATTTAAATAAAGTTTTCAGCAGTTTTATGAATAAACCACAAGTTCATTGTGTACATATCACTTTAGTTTGTATCATTTTATTTGAAAATGCTTGCAGGTTTTGGTTCATCTCCACGATTGTGTGTGTGTGTGTGTGTGTGTGTGTGTGTGTGTGTGTGTGTGTGTGTGTGTGTGTGTGTGTCCCCGACCATAGACCTAGGGGAAGACATGAGACTGCTAATTAGCAACACAGAGGGAAAACAACCCCAGCGGCCACTCATATTTTGCTTTTGAAACCAGTTCCCCCGAGACGCCATGGAAACGGCGCGACTGGGTAACCAAGGCAATGGGATGTGACGCGATGTCATCCCATTAATGTGTATGGCGCTGTAAATCAACCCCGAAATATGTGTGTGTGTGTGTGTGTGTGTGTGTGTGTGTGTATGTGTGTGTGTGTGTGTGTGTGTGTGTGTGTGTGTGTGTGTGTGTGTGTGTGTGTGTGTGTGTGTGTGTGTGTGTGTGTGTGTGTGTGTGTGTGTGTGTGTGTGTGTGTGTGTGTGTGCGTGCGTGCGTGCGTGCGTGCGTGTGTGTGTGTGTGTGTGTGTGTGTGTTTGTGTGTGTGCTCAAAACAGTCCGCTTTGCTCTGTGGCCCATTTTGGTAGATGAAGAAACAAAGACTTTGGAAACAAGTTCACTTGGAGGCCATGTCAGCTCCTTCTCTGATCTGTTTGGAGTCTTCTCTTGCAGCAGATGAACCTTGTAGGCATATTATATATGTTGGCGCACACGTAATGCTTCCCCTCACATGTTTGGAGCAATGGCCGCTACATGATCTCTAATCCTGCTCTTGTGTGGTTTCATCGTTTTGTGAAATATGACGTAACTCGACGTGTAAAAACAATTGGCTGAGATTACCATCAGAAGCATTGGGTTTACTGTCAATCCGAAAAAAACATCAAACCGCAATGAAAATCATATCTCACACCATGGTCATGCTAATAGTTAAAAAAAATATGACCATGTAGCAGTCATGTATCAATAAAAGTCATGCATCAACCATGAGACCAATGTGAACACACAAAGGTCAGGACACATGGGAAATGTTAACGAGGAATCTAATGGGGAGGTTTTGATGGAGACGGACGGACATTCTTCAGACAGCTTCATATGACAGCCAAGGAGATATTCCAATACCAATGGGAAATAATGAAGGTTCATCATTATACATGTAAGTATCTCTTAGGAGAGATGTTTTGCAGTTTGGTTATTGATTAATGGTTGGAAATAAAGGTGTGTGAGTTTTTTTTTGAACAAGGTTAATGCGCTCAAATCAAATTCAAGTGAGGTGGGGCCTTAAAAAGTGCAGCCGTCATCTAAACAAATTGGATTATTAAATATATAATAAATATATTAAAATACTTTAGGCTTATTATTACGTTGACATTGTACACAACCCTAAGAAAAACAAAACAAAACAAAATTGTTACTTGAATGGTTTAATCTTCAGGTGCTGTATCCATTCTCGTTTCGCTTCTCCCTCACAGCCTATCACAGCAGCTTTGTTCTCATTAGCACTTCCTCAGAGTCACCTGTGTCGAAGTACCCTTTATTAAGGTGCACACATGGGGAGAGGTTTGTTTTTGTATCAGGCTTGGTAAACCAAGGTTGTGTTTAGATGTATATGTTTGGTCTCTGGACAAGAGGACCTGCTTTGTTTGTGTTTTGTGTTCTTTGACTGGACAATACGGACAAAAGCGCAAACCAATGGGGGAGCTTCAACAAGGATCATTGCGGTGAGTAACTTTCCTGTCCGACTCACTTCACTCTGAGGGGGGGCCCTGTGGCCCCCCCCAGATCACAGCTAGGTGTGTAAACTGGATATGCCTATTGTGTGGTTTCTGTGTCTTTTTTTAAGGCCTGGGGGGTATACCACGAACCTCGTTAAACATACCCAGGCTTTCTTGGGAAAGCCTGGCTCAACAGAGACGCAACTCGCAATCAGAGTTAAATGGTACCACGACGCTCACTTTAGATTCAATTAGTCGAACCAGGTTTTCCGCTTTAGGTTCAATGCGCGTTCACATAAAAGGGGCGTTTATCGCGGCATTTGACTTTGAAGGACTCCAGGGGTACTTGTAGGATGCTATGAGCATCGTTAGCCTACTATAGCCTCAGTGGCGTCACCAGCGGACATTGCGTGTATTGGATGCGTTTTATTAAAACGCATCCGATACCACGGAATGCCCAGCCCAGCTGGTGCAATTTCGCAACCAAAAACAGTGGTTACAGCCGATATATTACTCATAGACTACTGTTGGATTTAAACAGCAAAGATAGAGACATCTTAGAAGTCGACGACAACATAATTTATTGCAGCAATTTAAAATTCCAAAAATACATGCGTAGCCGAAATGTACAGATCAAACGCCACGTCGTAAGGCATATAATAAAATCAAATGATTCCATTGCTCTTGTGTTGGAGGTCGCTTTCGAGCTGCACTTGCTGTCTCCCTCTGATTTTAATTCAACCATCGTGGTTAAAATGTCCTCATATTGATCAATGACAGAAGACATAGGCTACTGTAGACATCCATCATGCTGAGACCAGCGGTTGTTGCGATTGTTTGCATTAAGCACTGTAGGCGCTTCAGTGAGGCTGTGATGAAGTTCACTATTTATTGGACCCTGTCTAGCCAGTTACGCACATCCCTGACCATAGTTTAGTTTGTAGTCTACACTCGGACGTGAACTCATTATTGCATGCGGGTGTCTTCATTCATAAACAAATTAAAACATTCGGGAGTATGCAATAATACAAATTATTCTAAAGAAGTCAGAGACTCCATGCGCAGCCCCGCCTTCCCCAGTGAACCAAGAGAGCCTGCGCCGTGAAAAACGGGAGATTTGACCCTCTCGGTTTTACACAGGAAACTTGAGATAAGAAGGTGAAATCTCAAGCTGCGACCGAACTGGCTTGGCAGTGTAAAAAGACCTATAGCCTACTTCATCCTGCCCAACAATATGGGCAGGATCTAGAAAAAAATTATCTGAAAAAATGTATGCACAGTGCGTTCTGGATTAGGACTGATATATGTCGACCTAGGCCTAATCAATTGTGTTTTAATGTCTTATTGCACTCTATTCTTTTCGTAGGCACCTCTGCTGTTAGCCTTGATGGGGAGATATTTTAACCCTTTTTAACCCCATTTTCCTGCGACATTCCATCTCCCCCTCCTACATAGCCCGTTTCAGTGAACAGTTACAATCCTACGAACGTTGTGAGTGCAGTGAACGCGCGTTCATGTTAAGAGAAGTTTCGGGAAATGCTTCAAAGAAATTCACAATGGTTTGCAAGATCCATCGTGAGAATGATCATCCAAGCGAAGATCCATCGTTATCGGGAAATGATGCCCAGGTTGATTTTGTTTAGGCAGTTTCAGGTTAGCCGATTTGTGTAATGCTAACAGCTCTTTATCAACCTGCACACAGACCCATGCTATTGCACGGATCCCTGTTTTTTTTTCTCTCCCAAAAGCTTACATTTTAATATGGTTAGTAAACATGGCTGTGCTGTTTGAAGCTAGTGTTTTTGAGTGCAGTCGTGTCTGTGTATACGTTTTGTATTAATTGGTGTTGACTGACTTAACTCTGGGGAGGGGCTTATGAGGTTATACAAGGTAATGTGTGTGCTAGAAATTGGCAACATAATAGAAGAATTGTGGCAACTATGGTAACCTAGACTGTGGCAAAAAAACACATTCGGAGGGTGGTTTGATACTGACGGGTATGAGGATGAAATTCAAATGTTGTTCCTTGCCTTTTTTATTAAAAAGGTAGGCCTAGATTATAAACATAAATACAATTGTTCACTGTTTCACTTTCAGTAGTGGCCAGAGACTTGGGTATGTCTTCTGGACGTCCTTGCAGTGCCGGCTTGTGCAAAGACTATGCAAGTTTAGTAGACTACTGTTGCATATATGCTTTATATATTGTTTTGATTAAGTGGTTGCGTCTTTTGCCTCTTGTTCGTCATCACTGGGATCAATAATTTTCTTTAGTTTCTGCTTAAGATGAAGGAGCCGATGCAGCAGACGGATTGCAACTACATTTTACCGGACCAGTGACCTTATTTGAATTCCCTACACCATGTTTTAGCCCTGCTATTGTTTCTTCGTACACCTTTAGCTGGGGAGGCTCTTTAACGGAAGGACTAAATCAACGAGTGCCTAATCTTGATGAGCTCTGACTCTATACTCAAGAAACGTGAACTATAGCCAAACCTTACCCAAATGGGTCCCTTGCCCTTTTCCCTCTAAAGGTTCCTCCTCTTCCCCACTGAGGCCCTGGTACTCAATGCCTTAATGTTACAAGATTATTGTGGCGAGCAGCACGAGAAGGATGAGACGGGAGCCCAAGTTGAGCAGTCGGCTGCAGTTCCGCGCCCCCGTACACCGCACGACTACGGACTGCCTTTATAATCACACCAACCGTATACAGTGAAAACGGCGCACCCTTGGTGATGGTGGCCCCAACGATCAACACAACGTGTCAACATGCAACAACTACGCACAAACAATTAACAACCCATCAACCCCACTTAACACAGCAACTACAAGGTCCCCGAAAGGGTCCAAACCCCCAGGATAGATTAACCCCCAGAATCCCTTGCACATCTGAACCAGCGTCCACACCTGTGGTCGCCACACAGGCCCCACCTTATGGGTCAGACGTCCCGATGACCCTAACACCCATCACACGCATTCCGCAACGTTCCGGCGCCGCTGTCTCGGCCCCTGCCGTTGGCTGCCCAGTTGCGGAGCAGTCTGAGATGCCCACCTCCTGCAGCGGGCGGCATAGGCCCTCCTCTGCCGAACCCAAGGGTCAGCAGGAGCCCTTGGGGTGGGGTCGTGGACCACCTCCATCGGGGCCCCACCAGTTTCTGCCGTATAGGGGGGAGCTGGAGCGCCGTTTCGAACACATGCTGCCGCAGAAGCTCCGGCGCAAGTCCTCGCAGAAACGCGTGGAGGGCTCGGTCCTCCTGTACAACCGAGGAGTAGTCCGGGTATCCGCCTCGGGCGCACAGCAGATCCACAACTGTGGTCGCCAAATGATGTTTGACATTTAACTTATTTATTCTTAAATAAAAGTTTTTCACAAATTGTGGTTTTCATGTTGGCTCTCAGCTACAACTCTAGGGAAATGTGACCCCCCCATGATGACCCACTTTACCATCTGACCTCTGAAATGAACTCGGATTTAGAGTTGGGATATTGACGTTGCTAGCTTGCCATTGAGCATAGTAGCATTTATTTAAATTGAGTAAAAGTACTCCAAAGAATAGTTTATCAAGCTTAATATTGGCTTTTGCATAATATGCCATCAGCAATGCCATCACTTAGACATTGACAAGTTGGTGCCCCAGTCTAATTTAGCTACTGCTGGTAAGATTTAAGATTTGTTAGCAGTACCGTAGCCATACATCAGCTACTGGTGAGGGGAATGCCCTGAATATCTGTTCTGGTACACTGCCCCTGCCGTTGTAATGAGACTATTTGGGTTTCGCTCCCAGCTAATTCAGACCAGTGCACATGTCATGTAAACTCAAACCAATTTTTGGTAAAATGAACATTTCACTAACCTAGCTTGAAAACCCAAACAGAAATATTTAAAAAGCCATAGGCCAGGCAGTGAAGGGGACGGTAAACAAAGGGAGAGGGATATGATTCAACCCGGTCTCACGAAAAGACGTGACACTGTCACGTTATTTAATCTATTGAAACGTGATCAGGAACACGTATTTTCAAAATTTTCGTGTTAAAAAGCAAAATTTTCAAACTCGGGCCCGCACCCGGCCCAGGCCGTGGTGCAAACAATATTATTCAAGAGTTATAATCAAGCCCAACACAATATTAGTGACAACCCATTAAATACGATATGATTTCTAGATGTCATGGCAACGTCCGCTCGCGACACTGGACTTGCGAGGCATCGACGCGGACTTTCATTCACATAGCCAAAAACAAGACAATAGATGGCTAGATAAAATTAACATCAAGACATACATCGCACCTGCATTTAATATATCCGTGAATTGTCACAATTTCTCAGAATCAAAGGTGAAAGTAGAAACGGGTGGCCGAAAGATGTCATATTGTTAGTTATCACAGACAATTTTTAACAATAAATGTTCTGTACGGAGGCTGTACAAAAATGTTCTGTACAAACATGAGTTTGAAAATTGTGCTTTTTAAAACGAAAATTTTGAAAATACGTGTTCCTGATCACGTTTCAATAGATTAAATAACGTGACAGTGTCACGTCTTTTCGTGAGACCGGGTTGTATGATTATAAAGGGCAGGAAGGCTTGAGCAAGAAACTGAGGGAGAAGTAGTGGACATGGTCTCATGCTTGGTGCCTCTCCTTTAACCAGGTCAAACCCTACACTACCCATTATGTGTACCGGGGGCAGTGTCATACGCTTAGTGGAGCGATAGCTGAAATCCTCAACGACTTTCTACAGCTTCCTCTAGTGAGTGCTGTTTATTTGCACTGTAGCAATGGGGAGGGAAACCAGCTCATTAGCTTCTGCATGGATGAATGGACAGGGGCTAACCCTTTTATTCATTGTGAGGGGTTTGAGCCAATAGCACCTAGCGCACTCATTTGCCTTCATTGCTCGTTATTATCAACCAACTGCTGGCTCGCCTATGTTAGGGTTGTTAAGGATTCACGGTTTTCTGGTCATTTATGGGGAAAAATATCAAAAATTAAATGAACCTGCATTTGTTGTGGCCTTTCCTGGGTATCTATCCCAGAGGGTCCTCGCCCACCCATGACAACAGCCAAGAGAGCCTTGACTGTAAAATAGGACTCTCTTCAGAGGATTCAGGCAATGCTTGCGGGTTTACCTAGGCTTGCAATGTTGCTCAATTTAATCCGGCAGTAGGTGTGAATAAGTAATATGCACTTTTATTAATGTATTCAATATAATATCCTCTACTGCAGAATGCAGTCCCCTTTGCAGATCCCCCTCCCTGACCATAACCCCTGTGTATTCATATTTTATTATCCGTATGTATATTTAATCCGAGTGAATTCAGTATGGATTCAACACGCCATTCAATTGGAGTGTGAGCTCTCTCAAAAATAATTCTCAGAGCTCATGTTGACCAGTCTGGGGCATGGGTCGCTGGCTTACTTCATAAGTCTGTTTGAAGTACTTTTGGGTTCAATTCTTGCAAACTGGCCTCTGTGAGATGCTCCAGACCCACTAGAACCCGCGGTCTCTATAGCATCCAAGGATTTGTCCTTGCTCATGTTCCACTTTCAAAGACCATTCGCTCAAGGAGTTATGATGATGCAAATACCACTAATTGCGTCTCTATATCGTAGCTGCTCTAATAATTGATGATTTAGCGAGGATGGCACAGCAGCACACGTGTGAATCAGTCAGGAACGGAGGGAAGTGGAGGACGCAACCACAAACCAAAGGGACAGAAACGTGCTTAAACCGGAGTGGTGTCTGCGGCGTTTTTACAGCATCATTACCGCTCCATCCATTAGCAATATCCAGCCAAGCGGAGCGTATCTGCACGTCGCACCTGCGTTGATTGTCACTTCCTATTGTCCGCCAAACGCAGATGATTGTCTCCGGCTGATTGGCCACAGCGCTATTCAAAGACCTCTTCCTCTATCCCTCTCCTTTTTTTCCACCCTCCGTCCCAATCTGTGTTTTACTTTAATCCCATCGGGGCATTCCGGAACGCTCCACTGGGTTTCCTGGCACCGGTGAACCTCTCGTGCTAATGAAGTGTGTGTGTGTGTGTGTGTGTGTGTGTGTGTGTGTGTGTGTGTGTGTGTGTGTGTGTGTGTGTGTGTGTGTGTGTGTGTGTGTGTGTGTGTGTGTGTGTGTGTGTGTGTGTGTGTGTGTGTGTGTGTGTGTGTGTGTGTGTGTGCGTATCGTATGAGTGCGTATGCGGTGCAGATTATCGAGGAGTAGTGCAGGGTGGATGCATGAAAACAAACTGCATCTTGGGATACACAAGGATAACTGCACACATTCACAAAATGATAATTATACACATTCACACAAGGTGTCAAGTAGGTATCCAAACTAATGAATGCCGGTATCTAATCGTGATTCAATGGACCGTCCCAAACCAGGGTTTCCAAGAGGGGAATCCTCTAGGGAACATTCTGTCTATATAGGTGTCTCTGTGATCAGGTGTGAGCTTGTTGCGCACCATTAATGGATTCCAGTCCTGGTGACAACAGTTGTCAACTGACTTCAGATTTCTCTTTCAGAGCTGAACGCCAATCTTAAGCTTCACAAACGGGTGCTTCTATGTTGGTAGGTTAGGGGATGTTTTCGAGTTGCAAAGGAATGAACATGGTGTCGTTATTCACTGAGTGGCACTAGGTCAAAACACTGACAGCATGAATCATGCATATCATGTCACAGTTGACTATATTAATGTCATTATTAAATTACCTTTGTATATTAAATATGAAGAAGTAGGAGGGACACAAGATCAAGTGTGTATGTGTGCATGTCTGATAAATAATTGATGGTGTGAGTCCCACTCCATGTTCCTCTCTCAGATCACAGCACCGTGTTGGGATGGGGATCGCTTCTGCATAATAGATGAGGTCACTCAACCAGTCCCAAATTTCTATCGTCGCGTTCGCTGGAATGTTAGTGAAATGCGTGCACGCGAATATGAACATAAATGTCCCTCCAAACAAAGACAAAGGAACGAGAAAAAGTAGATACATTTGTAATTTATTGTTTGTAAATTACTTAGAAGCAGTTAGTGAAGTATTACAAGAGCACACATGAGGGACTTTCCCTTCAAAGGCATTCGGGAGGCGTTTCATCCCAGCGAATATGCATTGTTTTCGATGGCTTCCAAAGCTCCGTGGCGGCTTCTTAAACGCTCAGTTAATATCTCCTAGTCGAACAAGACTCTTCAGATGTGAACTGAGAGCCCCGACTCGACAAGAGACCATGAAAACAATTGTGGTAGAGCGAGCAGAGCAGAGAGATTCAGTAGAGAAAGTCACAGAAGCGCTGTTTAAATCAAGCTTCTGTGGAGGAGAAAATGCTGCCGCCGCCCGCGTTAATCTGAGGACGGCCTACTGAGCATGTCGAGGAGTTGTTCACTACCCGGTTTTAAAGTAAAAAACCAAAATGCAAGGGCAAAGATAACAACAGCCCTCGCATGATGTACTGAAATGCACAGGCTAGGAAATCTGTATAACTGGTATGGCGGTTTTTCTATACAGTCTTTTTATACTAAGCTACTTAAAAAGAATGGATCTCTTAGCAAGAAAAAATCGGAGGACGTTTTAAAATACTAAGAGAGCCTTTTTCTTTCTTCTGGAAACCATTTCCATTAACAAGCATTTGGAAGCAATAGATGTAGAATTGAAGAATTACTTAACTAAAGAATTATCTCCCAGCTGCATGGTTTTGACAAAGAGCATTTGTGCCTATTAGCTGCTCTTTATCAGTCTTTATTTTGTGTACACACACACACACACACACACACACACACACACACACACACACACACACACACACACACACACACACACACACACACACACACACACACACACACACACACACACACACACAATACAATGCTTGCAAATGTTCTCTTCATTTAGGATACCTTTATATAGTGTGACAACCGATCTTGTTAATGGACAGTATTCAATTAGACACAGTAGAAGGAGACGAGATACATTACAACTTGAGCCTTGTGACGTGACACGATTCCGATTTTTAATGGTTTTATAATAATAATGTGGATGTCTGTTGGAGAACACCAGATCTCAAGGGGACATGCAATCCTAAATTTTTTTTGCAATTGTCAGTATTCAGTTTCAAGATAAAAAATTGTAAAACAATTCAAGAGTTTGCTTATCTCCTTTAACATACTGACAAAGGGAATTTACATAGAGAATATTTCCTTTGTATATTCATCTGCAGCAATAACAGTGCGATGCTTGAAGGTTATTTTTCCATATCAATAAAGAGCAGGCTTGCTCCGAGATGTGTGTATGTGTGTCTTGTATGCTCAACATCTTTATTCGTTAAAAGAGGCTGTAATGGCCTCTTACCCCCTCTCATTGTGTACACAATATTAATGATTCATTCATGAACTTCTCTCGCTCTGTCCCTTTTTCATTTGTTTCTTCTGAGGTTAATTAATAAGGTACTCCTTATTAATACAAAGAACCCCAATGTCTTTGGAACTCAAAAGAAGACTTGGAGTCAGGTGGAACCACGTAACATTTTAAGTAGGAGCTGGGTATTTTAGAAAAATAAATTAAAGTAAGAGACATTTGTCTTTTCAACCTAAAAAGAAAGATTTGTTTGGAACAGAAAGGTGTTTTACCGGACTGATTTTCTTCTACACACACGCACGCACGCATGCACCACACGCACACAGAATGAGAGATGAAGTGAGCTAGCACTCACCACCATTGTGGCTGTGCGTGTGTTGAAACATATGCATCAAGTTGCATGCTAAGGGCTTGCCTTCCCTCTGAACAACTGTTATGTCTATGCACAGCTGGAGAGCGCAACACACATTATCATTCTCATCTTAGCTGCATCTTTTAGAATTCTGCCCACGAACACACACTGATATCTGAAAAATTATACATTTTTTGCAAACGCATACGAGTTTAAGGAAGTCTAGCTATGCTTTCCGCTTAATAGAGCAAAAGCTCTTCAACTTACAGTTTCACGCTAAACTTGCAGGGTTTAAGAGGCTTTGGTCTTTTGTCTCATCTGAGCTGGCCGTATATTGTCTTTCTGCTACAGTCAGACATCATAAAGCGCATGCACACTTTCATGCACGCACGCACACAAACATGCACATTCACCTCACTAAAACACCACCTTTATTCGAAAAATTATGTGGGTCATGAATTAGGATTTAATTAGGTAACACCTTACAATAAGGGCACATTAATGAACCATTAATTAACAGTGGTTATTGCAGTAATAACCATTATTATATGGCATTAGCATTAGTGTTATGGTTAGGGTTATTTGGTAAACATATTACCTTACCCTAATAATGTATAAATGAATACTTAGTTAGCATGGACACCATTACCTTAGTTAACATAAACAACATTAGTAAATGAATACTAGAAACATTAGTTAATGGTACATGAACTGTTAATGCTTATTACTGCATTAACTAATGGTAATTAATGGTTCAATAATGTAACCTTATTATAAAGTGTTAACATTTATTATAGGTAATGGACTCAAAATTTATAAATTACAATGTAAGTCTCAGTATTTCCACTGTTTGGGTTTGGTTTCAGTTGTAAAGACTTTCGCCTACTGCGTCTGGGCCCAAATATCTCAAGGGCCGGTGATCAATGTACATTTGTGATTATTTCACGGCTATTCTGCTCATTGCCTCACATTCACAGCGTCTCTTTCATTTCTCCGATGCTTTATGTTGCACAATCACAGCATACCCAATGGGGTTCAGCATCATTTGCATATTAATGTCAACGGGTATAGAATCACTGCGTGGTATACTCAGGACAATATAGCTCAGCCTGCCAATAAATACAACTACTTAACTACTACATAGCTCTGGTGCATTGCCTGGGAGCATCGAATTATTAATTTGCTTTGAAATGCTTGGTTATGCTTCATTATTTTGGCAGTGCCTCCTGACGGTTTAGCGGCCCCTCGGCTGTGTTCGGAAGGCACATAACACAACACCGCTCAAACGCGTTCAGTCGGACTAGACTCACTGAAGCCAACCTCTAAATATCAACCAGTATGGATCTAACCTTCTTTTTGAACGCCCACACATACACCCGGATTTACGGTATGTGTATGTGCAGGTGCGTGTGTATCCTTGCATCGGTTTTTGTGTTTAGTCTCCCGCAAAAAAAAAAGTTGACTCAACTTTCACATCAATGTCTCATTTGAAGAATGTTCTTTTGCCTCTGTCTGTTAGTTAACCTACTTCCTCTCGTCGCTATTCGTAGTATTGCAAGCAAAACAAAACAAAATATAATGCAACTTTTCGTCTGTTGTTGTACACTTAGGCCTAGCTCAACTCAGGGCCCAAATAATGCAAACACAAACGTCCACAAAAACGCAATCCAGATACATTCTAACTTGCATATACTAACGATGTGGCTCAGTCTCAATCAGTGTCCTTAGTTTAATTGACTTTCCTCATCACTACACAACACTCTGATTGGAAACCACACGTTCCTGCTCTCGGATTCTGACTCAACAGGGCGCACTGAGGCACATACACACACACGCGCACACACACACACACACACACACACACACACACACACACACACACACACACACACACACACACACACACACACACACACACACACACACACACACACACACGTACGTACACACACAAACACACGCGTACGTGCACACACAAAAACACATGTACATGCACACACGCGTCGTTGATGACCAATTAGTCTTTTCCTACTCCTTTTGCTGTTTCTATCGGAGCCAGTTTGACCTCTCACCTTTTTGCCTACTGATTTCTATTAGCACTAATTGCGAGCTCACTTCCTTTTCCCTTCTCTCTATTTCACTTCCTCCCTCTAATTCTTCTTTTTAAGATAATTTTTCCTGTATGCACTTCCCTCTGTTTCCGATCCCTTAGTCTTGAATCACTCTTTATTTTTGGAGTACAGCGATCCCTAAGCCCTCCCCTCCAGCCACCCCCCGCCCCATGCGACTCTCTCCAGACCGTGCATTCCATTACAGCACAGACTCCATTGATTTGCTTGCGCTAAAGTGCTATTGATTACAATACATGCTTCACTGCTGCTGGGCTCTACTTCGTCTCCTATCGGCTTGTGCACCCACACACACACCCACACCCACACCCACACACACACACAAACACACACACACACACACACACACACACACACATAGGTGCTTCTCTTTCAACTTTTCTCCCATTTTCTTTTCTGCATTCATATAATAGCTATTTCAACTCAGGGGGCTCTCTTTTCTGATGCCTGGTCTTCTTTGAGTCTGTATTGGCTTTTGTTACCTGTGCTTTTATGTGCAGTTCTTCCACCAAAGTCTTGGAATTGATTGTTGGAAATAGTTGGAAAGTTTGGCCTGGTCAATGAAATACAGCATCCTCCTTTCACATGGGAACCATTCACCTCCAGCATGTGTTGTGTGTATGCATGTTCATGTTATTGTGTCTATTGAGAAGCTATGAATGAGAGGATATGCTGGAGACCTGAGAGAAGACATATAATGACCCCTGGACCATGTGTGTATGATGTGCGTGTGATGAGAGGGAGAAAAGAATGGAATGATGGAGAATGAAGCTGAAAAGACAGGACGTCGATGTTTCCTGGCATATCGAGAGAGAGAGAGAGAGAGAGAGAGAGAGAGAGAGAGAGAGAGAGAGAGAGAGAGAGAGAGAGAGAGAGAGAGAGAGAGAGAGAGAGAGAGTGTGGTACTGCACACATAAGTGAACAAAAGACATGAGAGAGAGAGAGAGAGAGAGAGAGAGAGAGAGAGAGAGAGAGAGAGAGAGAGAGAGAGAGAGAGAGAGAGAGAGAGAGAGAGAGAGAGAGAGAGAGAGAGAGAGAGAGAGAGAGAGAGAGTGTGGTACTGCACACATAAGTGAACAAAAGACACAAGAGAGAGAGAGGGAGAGATTTGTATCGGGGAAACTGTCGCTGACATGGAACAGGCAAACTTGAAGAAATGGCAACTTTGATGGTGATCTGTGTTACCTCCCTGTTGACTAGAGCTCTGAATACATGATCGCAATTTCATGGCTTACTGAAGGGTGTCTCCTTCCATAAATGCTCCGAAACAGCAGCTCTGTTCAGCGAGCCTGCACTCTTTCTGTCTAAACAGAAGGCACGGCGGCCCTGATACAATGAAATCTTGATAAGGCGTGCAGTGCTGGGATTGAACATAGATATACTTTTATATCCCTGTTGGATTGACCTATAGGTTTGAATAAGTGATAGTCGCTTATGAACTATGAATAAGTTGAACAAAAGCATTCGACTTCATAATAAATCATTATGTTATTAATGATAATGCTTTCATTAGTGATGCTTCCACACTCTGTGTGTTTCACGTTGAAAAAAAGTACAATCTGAGGAACTTGTGACCCTTTGAGTGAATAAACAGGGGCCAACAGGATCCTTCAGACATTGAATGATGTCTGCTACTCAGACGTCCTCTGGCGGTACAGGGTGCCCGTACAGAGTGCCCGTACAGGGTGCTACAGTACCAAACAGTACTGTATTAACACTGTTTCTTTGTGGAGCCCAATTTTTTGTTAGACTCAGTCAGTCCTCATTGCTGGGTTTGCTGCAGCTTGCTTTGTTGTTGACAAAGGATGAGAAATTAATAGAGGGGGAGGAAAAAGTCAAGCAAACCGCTGCAGCAAATGTGTACGTGCTCAAATAGGGCAAAAAAAACTATATTCACGGAGGTACACCTTTTCAAAACAAATCAACACTCACACAAATCAATGAGGAAGACAAAAAACAGTGGATCAATATGAAGAACAGTCGGAGGAGTGGAACAGCAGGTGGCCGGCGGCGACGCCCGGGAACAGGGGCCGCCCAAACCACTTTTATCAGTGTCCTTTTGTTAACTCCACTTAAGGTGCAGGTGCTTTTGTGCTTTTTTTGCTAGCATCGAGACACAAATCCGGGTTCATTATCGTGTTAGAGTGACGATCTGGTTTTTCCTTACAAGTTGGTGCCTACGGCTATATGTTGTTACCCATCTATCTAAATAATATTCATCTAATAATAAATACTAATTTATTTATTTATTTTTCCTTATCTACCTATGTTTCTATCTGTTTGTCTGTGTCTATCGGTCTGACTCTCTCTCTCACACACACGCACGCACGCACGCACGCACGCACGCACGCACGCACGCACGCGCGTGCGCACAGGCATGCGCACCACTACCGAATCTACGAATGCCCCCCGGGCGGCATGTGCGGCGTGGCTACTACGGCTAATCGATAGCCGTGTGTGTTGATGGATTCAGATGCATGTGCTGCGGTGAACGGTGAGCCCTGACCTGTAATTGAAATCACAACTCTTGACACTTCTCACAACGAACTCTGTTGGCCCAACAGATCACCAGCAGCTAAACGGTTGATAAGCCCCGATGCAGTCCGGGAACGCTGCACGCATGTCAGCGGTCGATGCCGGACCGCACTCACATGACATGTGTGAGGGAGAAAAACCGCAAGGTTTGACATGATCTGCGAGTGTGTGATGTGTTTGATTTGTGTACATAGATGAAACATGTCTTAGCTCATGCATACTCAAGTCTGTGTGTGTGTGTGTGTGTGTGTGTGTGTGTGTGTGTGTGTGTGTGTGTGTGTGTGTGCGTGTGTTTCAGAGGAAGGACCTTGGCTTCAGGGAAAATAGAACATACAGGCTGGAATATCACATCAGCATCTTGTCCAGCCCATGAATCAGTCAATGCACCTTACGTATTACCTCTTCTCCCCTTACCTGACACACACGCACGCGAGAACACACACACACACACACACACACACACACACACACACACACACACACACACACACACACACACACACACACACACACACACACACACACACACACATAAATGGATTCCTCCCCTCACACAAACACACACAATTGAGATGTTATTGTAAATCCCCATTACTGGAGATAACCCTGTACGGGAAACAAAGACCTTGAGTACTAAAATGCACGGAACCGCTATAGTCTTTTAAGCTTTTAATGGAATTACACCACCAGCCTGGGAGGTTGAACAACCATTGTGCAGGTATATTTAGCAATAATGCATTTAAAACAACAGGGATGTGTGTGGGTCTTACTTGTGCATACAGACAGGGACCGTTTTGTTGTTAACACAAGACACGACAAGCCTCTGCAAGCTGTTAGCATGACTGTAGAATAAGAACAGGCTGTTGTGTTATTACACTGGATGAGAATGGCCAACTAATCACAGCCAGTGGATCACAGCAAGCTGAATACATCCAAAACGGAGAGGAAGATTAAAACAAACTGATGCTTTCCTAATTCATTCACATTTTTATTCATCTGTTTTGTGTTTTATTGAGAACACATACGTCATCGTTTCTGAATTCAACAACAGGTTCACCATTCAAGGTTGCCTTGAAACAGACAAAAACTATAAAAGGATGGAGAACTGCAACAGATCGCACTTAATAGTTGCAGAACTACACTCTGAATAGTCAACCAAATAACAATGTCAATGTTGGTTTCAAAGATTGTCATCCTCTCGACCCAGTCATCTGTACCCTGCTCTATGCCCTTGATGTATTGCTGTAGAAATAGAGCACGCCTTTTCCCAGCCTTATTAGTGCTAAAGCACAGAGGTGCACGTAACTCAGGTGCACATCTAGTGCAGTCATGAATCGTCCTGCTGTGGCTACCCAAGAAAAAAAACGGCACCAAAGACCCTCGTCCCCAGGAGGTCGCTAATGTTCTAGAGGGGCCACATACCGAACAGGTATAACAGCAATCGGAAAAATCTGTAAGCGATTGGCTAATGGAGAGAGAGCACTTCCACTAACATTGGAAGTAACAGATAAGGATGGGCCTTTATATCTCCAAACAGGTGTAGGTCCTTACATTCATTATGTTAAGTTCCTATACTTAACGTCCTGTTCACCCCTACTATTTCTCCTCTGTGCTGAAGGCATATTTGGGCTAACCCCGCTTCTGACTCAATAATTTGTAACCAGATTGGAGTCTGATGGACTACACTGTAGAGAAAAACAGCCCAGTGTTGCTGACTGTGTGGGTTGAACTGAATTGCTTTGTATTCAACAGATTCTCTCTCTTGCGCTGCCCTTGAGAATTATAGGCTGGAAGCCAAATCCCGGACTTGTGACACACAATGAGACCCCCGGAATGAAAGAGGTTCAGGGCAGTTTCATGCATCCTTTCTTCATTAATACAACGGCAAATACTCTTTCTCCGGATCTCTCTGTCTTGTTCTAGGGTGAAACACAAATTGCTCTTTCTGGGAGCAGCAGCCCTAGCCCATGGCCATGCAGATCTGGGATTCATGGTGGGACGCATTAGATCTCAGTAGAAAACAACGATTTTAGAGAACTGTAGAAGGAAGAAAAAATCTCCCCAACACACGCCATTCTCTCTCAAGACAGAACGCTGGGATATGGGGACAGAGAACAAAATGGATTTTCTATTAGGGACACTCTGTATTCATGATTTTGTAGACGTGTACCAATTTTGTGCGTGTTATTGTGGCTTTATGTGTAGTTGTATCTGCATCGCCTGTCTTCCCTATATGCCTCATGTTGCCTAGCATGAGACCATGTATAAATATGTATCGGTAGGTTGACAAACTTGACTACCAGACTCGAGTACCGGGGAGAGAGCATGTTCTTGCTACTGAGAACACACACACACACACACACACACACACACACACACACACACACACACACACACACACACACACACACACACACACACACACACACACACACACACACACACACACACACAGGATTTAGGAGGACATTTGAGGGAGAGTAAACAGAGGATATTTCATCAGCTGTGTGTGTTGGCAATATTTGGGCCTCCGGTAAGAGGGGTAACAGTCTATTTGTGTGTGTGTGTGTGTGTGTGTGTGTGTGTGTGTGTGTGTGTGTGTGTGTGTGTGTGTGTGTGTGTGTGTGTGTGTGTGTGTGTGTGTGTGTGTGTGTGTGTGTGTGTGTGTGTGTGTGTGCGTTTACTGCAGTGGTGCCAAAGCCCGGGGTGATGTGTATAGCATCCTCACCTGACTTGTTTTTGCATCCACTGCATCTGATATAGTGGAAATAAAACAAAGATTAATCTATTTGCTATATTTTCACAAACAAGATTTTGTGTTATCGATAGCGAGAGATGTAAAAACCTCACGGCAACCTTTTTAAACCAATCAAGTTCTGAGGGGTTGATGTGGATTAATGTGCGAAGAGAGAGAAATTAAAGCCCTTAGATAATACGATATATAGGTTGATTTTATTGGTAGATTAGACTGCATTGGAATAATGTGTGTGTGGCATGAGAATAGCATACATATAGTAATAGATATAGATGGATCAATACATATATATATTTATATATATTTGATATTTTTGATATATTTGATAGATATATAAATATATATATTTGGATGGATGCATGCATGGATGGAAACACGCGTTCTCTCTGGTATTCATCTTTCAGCTTAATAAGCTGTCCCCTCTCTCACCCTGGTGTTCTTTCCCCAGGTCAAAACGTAATGAGTTCCCATGATAGTTCCCTCTCCGCCCAGCTGTTGTGATCCCCCCCCCCCCCCCCCCCAATGGCCTTGTCCCGTGATCAAATTAGCCGTTCACCTAATTGGGATTTATTTGAGAGTCTGTATGTATGTATTTACGGATTTAGGTTTTGTATGTAAGTGAAGATTTAGTATACAGGCCACATGCACGCCACACACACACACACACACACGCACACACGCACACGCACACGCACACACACACACACACGCACACACACACACACACACACACACACACACACAAAAACACACATGCATATTCAGTGTGAGGAGAGCAGATATGACTACTAATCTAAGGCCAGTGAGAGTGAGTGCTAATCAAATCAAAGTAATTTCCTTTAATGCCGCAGTGTTGACGCATTCCCCAATCTCCAGGGAGGCCCGTGACCCTGATGCACCCCAGTACTGACCCAGAATACACCTTACTAGTTCCTGCTACTGCGCTGCTTAAATATAGGAAGCATTGGTGGTAATGTGCGAAATGCATGCATCTAAAGTTTATGGTGCACTAATAAATAAAGTGCACCATAGCACTAATAAAATGCATCCAAAGCCATTTGTATTGTCCTAAAATATGAGGTTTAGCGTTTCATGCAATGGCGCACCTTGGCAGATATTAATGTTTAACAATATATCCCAAATAATAATGTAAATATGTGCACTGTGCCCGCCACTTTGTGTTATTTATTGGACATAATATTCTGTTTTTTGCAGAGTTGTAGAAGGCCCACTGTAAGCACAGTTTGAATATTGATTTTTATCGATTCTTTCTTTTTTGCCCGACAAAAAAAATCTAAACAACTACACAATCTAATTTAATGACCTGCAAACCCCAAGAAAGGGAGTAAGTAATTTTAGCTTTAAAGGTTGGCACTTTCGGCAGTCAGAGTCCACACAGAGCTGTCTCCTGGCTCTGGGGAAGTCCACTGGCTCACTCTACTTAATCCACAGTACGCTTTCAGAAATGAGAAAAATTGACAGTTAAACATTGTCATGCTTACTCCCTAATCCTGATCAAAGAAGCCTTTCCTAAATTAGATTTTCTTTGTCAGTCACTAGGGGGGGGGGGGGTAAAGTGTGGAAAGAAAGACAGAATTTCATTGAATGAATTTTCATATGCTCCTTTTCCTATGCCCTCATATTATTCATTTTTAGCCTTGAGGGGATGGACCTTTGTGATTGCTCCATTGCTCTTTTAAATCCCTACGATTACTGCGTCTGCATTCCAAATGGCACCCTGCAAAGTACACTACTTGAGCTAGCCCTCGAGCCTCGGGGCTAGCGCCGCCGCCGCGGCGCGCTGACTGAACATTATGGGCGTGCAATTGCCATTTCTTCAGGCTCTTTGGGCACCAGCTAGCGACTGCGGGAGGGTGCTTTTTATTTTTTTATGCTTAGCGGCTCATCCAGATGTGCATTGAATTATTAATTGGTGATGATGACGACAATGATGATGATGGTGGTGATGATGATGATGGAGATGGGGACAGCGTGTCTGGCTTGTAGTTGGACATGTCTTTGCTATATTTGGTGAGCTTTAGAGCGCATGGTGGATTGAGTTAACTATGAGATAAATCAACGGAAGTAACGGAGATGAGAGGTTGTCTTGTGACACACACACACACACACACACACACACACACAACCAAACAAACACGCACACACACAAACATTCTCACACACACAATTCCTCCCTCACAAACACACACACACACATTGACACACACACAAACACAAACAGTGGTCGCTTGGTCTCTCTCCCTCAGTGTTTGCGTCACTCTTTCTCACTCTAAATGATGAGCTTCTGGATCCGCTTCTGATCTTTTTTTACTCTGTTTAGCACCTTTCTGCTACTTGTCGCTTTCTCTTAACGGATTACATAGTGACTCCAATCTGTTGCCTAATGAGACCTAGGCAAAATATAGGCTCCATTGGCTTTAATCACTTTTTTTTTCAGCAACTCTATTCCTTGCTGTCTGTCCTTTTTCTCGTCCTTCAAGTTGGTTCAGTAGCATTTTCTATCTAGATTAGAATCAATCAATAGTCTCCAAAGGCAAGTCAAAGTTTTGCTAATACATTTAAACTGTGATTGGGTATCCAGCTAAACAACAGTGTTAGTGTGTGGGTGTGTGGGTGTGGGGGTTTGGGTGTGTGGGTGTGCATGGGTGGGTGTGGTTGTGTGGGGTTGTTGGTGTGTAAGAGATCGGGATACACTGTACATGACCCAGTATGTTTGTTGTTTCAAAACAATGTCTCTGTGTGGACACTGTAGTTCTTAAAAACGAAAAAGCATTGCCACTCAAAAGCAATACCTTCATCACACACACACACCGATCGAGTGTAATAAACGTGTTTGTGTGTGTTTGTGTCGGTGTACCTTTGTGTGTGGCATGACTGTGTGGTTGTTTTCCTGTGTGTCTGTGTGTGTGTGTGTGGCTATGATGAATGTTGGCTTGCGTGTGACTTTGATAAACGTCTCATGAGGCCAGATTATTGTACTGAGCCAAAGGGATACGCTGGCTGTATGTGGAACTCACAATGCTTTTTCCGATTGTGTGTGTGCGCGTGTGTGTGTGTGTGTGTGTGTGTGTGTGTGTGTGTGTGTGTGTGTGTGTGTGTGTGTGCGCGTGTCTAACTGCAGGATTGCCCTAATCTTTTTATGTCTGAATGCAGTGGCTAAGCCCTAGCCATCCCATTGGTCACAACCCCTACACACTGGAGAGGAATAAAAGCTGGTCCTGTATGGCCCAGATATGTGTCCTGGTGTTATCACATTGTCACCTTTACCCCGTTCACAGATGTTTTCTATTTTTTTGTCTGTGTCTACCTTTGTTGCTTGTTTATTTTCCTCGTTTTTGTTTTGCTGTGCCATGTTTTCGCACCTTGTCTATCTGTTTCTTTCATCGACACTGCACAAAACTAGATCCATTTCTGATGTTTTCTCTCTCTTTGTCTGTTTCTGTCTCTTTGGCTCTGTCTTTGTCTATGTCTCTGTCTCTCTCTCTCTGTCTCTATCTCGGTCTATTTCTCTGTCTCTGTGTCTGTCTCTCTCGGTATCCCTTCATCACACTGGTGCTGTCTCTTTGAATTAACTAAGTGAAAAAGACAGCAATCTTGAAACTGACTTCCTTCCTAATGAACCGGGTCCTCAGTGACCTCTGTGTCATACCAGTGCTATAAAACGGAAATATACATGTACCCCCACCCCCCATTCTCTTCTTCTCCTCAAAACAGTCACTGCACAAATGAAGAAACCCTTGGTATTGTGGTTGTGATGTCTATCTTTCCACGACATCCTGGAATAAGGTGACAGGTGAGATATATGGGCTGCATTAAAGATGGATCGAGGAATCGTTGAGGACTAACTGTAACAACTCAGGTGATGAACTTGACAGAAAAGGAAAAAGGCCCTAAACAACTTAACAAGATATCAATGTTTGATGTATTTAGGTATTCACCTCCTTTAAATATTATTTTGATTCAATCCATTATCATTTGAGCATTTATTTCACAACCTCATGCGGCCAAAGTTCTCTCTTGTAAAAGCTATTTCGTAATATACCATCAGTTGAATTAATTTTGTCTAATTGTTTTACTCGTTGCATGCAGGATCTTGTCGAATTATTGATTTACTTACTGCAGTCATCCATCTAAAATAACATGCAAGGACATTGCTTT
>NC_082397.1:15729048-15769048 GCF_031168955.1 Gadus macrocephalus
TGTCTGTCTTTCTCTTTGTATGTACTTCCCTATCTTTCTCTCTGTCTCTCTTCCTCCTCCTTCTTTCTATCTTTTCTCTCTCTCTCATTTTTCCCCGCCTCTTCCACCACCACCACCACCCCCACCGCCACCAACCCAACCGCCCCCACCTCCACCAGCCCCACTGCCACCACCCCCACCATCACCCCAACCACCACCAGCACCACTACCACCACCACACCGCCGCCACCGCCGCCGCCCACCACCGCCACCACCGCCACCACCGCACCACCGCCGCCACCGCCGCCACCGCCGCCACGCACCGCCACCACCCGCCACCACCGCCGCCACCACCGCCACCACGCCACCACACGCCACCACCGCACACCCCCACCACCACCAGCACCACTACCAACCACCACCCACCGCCGCCGCCACCACCACCACCACCGCCACCACCGCCAACCACCAACCACCACCACCACCACACACCACCGCCACCACCGCCACCCACCGCCACCACCGCCACCACCGCCACCACCACCACCACCACACCACCGCCACCACCGCCACCACCGCCACCACCGCCGCCACCAGCCGCCACCACCGCCACCACCACCACCACCAACCACCGCCACCACCGCCACCACCGCCACCACCGCCACCACCGGCCACCACCGCCACCACCACCACCCCCCCTTCATCATCTCCGGCGTGACTGATGCTGTTTTGCAGCAATCCTTTTACTTGATGTCACCACATTGCCTTCAAAATTCAATCATGTCGTGAAACTGCAGTGTCACGGCATCCCTCACTCCGGGCCTCTCGGCCCCCCCCCCCCCCCCCCCCCCCCCCCACACACACACACACACCTCTCCTCCCATCCCTTACCCCGGCACCGAGGCATCGTCGCCCGTCTCCCCTACTGCTGCTCCTACTGCCGCTCCATGCAGGGATGAAACGCCGTGGAGCACTCTAAAGCATCCAAGCTCTGATGTGTGCTTTAGACGGGCTTCATGGCTCTCTCGGGGCCTCCTATCGCTCACATCGCTCACATCAGTCACACGTTTAGAGAGAAGTTGCGGTCGCAGTAGAGGCTCTTTGCACGCTGTCTGACCCTGAGATGAACCCCTCTAGTGTTTGCCACACTCCAGACTGGGTGAGCTCATGAGGTATGACCCTGACGGAGACAATGACCAGAGATAACAATATTTAGAAACGCCCGTGTGTGTGTGGGGTGGGTTGGTGTGTGTGTGGGTGGGTAGGTGTGTGTCTGGGTGGGTAGGTGTGTGTCTGGGTGGGTTGGTGTGTGTGTGGGTGGGTTGGTGTGTGTCTGGGTGGGTAGGTGTGTGTGTGTGTGGGTTGGTGTGTGTGTGGGTGGGTTGGTGTGTGTGTGGGTGGGTAGGTGTGTGTGTGTCTGGGTGGGTAGGTGTGTGTCTGGGTGGGTTGGTGTGTGTCTGGGTGGGTAGGTGTGTGTGTGTGTGGGTTGGTGTGTGTGTGGGTGGGTAGGTGTGTGTCTGGGTGGGTTGGTGTGTGTGTGTGGGTGGGTAGGTGTGTGTGTGTCTGGGTGGGTAGGTGGTGTGTGTGTGGGTGGGTAGGTGTGTGTCTGGGTGGGTTGGTGTGTGTCTGGGTGGGTTGGTGTGTGTCTGGGTGTGTGTGTGTGTCTGGGTGGGTTGGTGTGTGTCTGGGTGGGTTGGTGTGTGTCTGGGTGGGTTGGTGTGTGTCTGGGTGGGTTGGTGTGTGTCTGGGTGGGTTGGTGTGTGTCTGGGTGGGTTGGTGTGTGTCTGGGTGGGTAGGTGTGTGTCAACGTGTGTGTGGGTGTGGTCGGCGCGACTCCGTTATTGAACCTGGGCTTTGTAGACATGCTATCAGTGCTACCGAATCGCTCGCTTAAATGATTACTGTTTATTATAATACCAATAACTAAAAACGACTAATATACTAATAGTTGGATGAAGAAAAGACAAACGAAACAAGACAAACAAAAGTCATGTGCAGACAATGTGGCAGAGGAGCATGCGGTGACAAAATAAAAGTTGTATATTTGGCCCTGCAAGGCGTGAAGGCGTCGTTCATCTCGTTATTATTCATTACATTGAGGAGAGGACGCCTGAGACGGGAGCAACATAAATACTGATTCCATGTATTAATGCATCCAAGGAATAGAGTTTGAGATTAAATAACGCAGCCGCAATGGAGGCTTATTTCCCCCCAGTTGCAACCTCATTAACAACACAAAAGCAGCCTGCGCCAGACCTTGTAGTCGCTGAATGGCTGTCCCCCAAAAAAATTAATAATCATAATGTGGTAATATTCATTCCGTCCAACTGCATTCCCCTGCACCGATCACTGTGATTAATGAGTTCACTGAAGTACGGTGGCACCGCAAATGACTTCAGAAATGAAACGCTTTGAGATAGCTCCGTGTTTTTCAACTTGGGAATGAGGCTGTCCCTCCAGCTCACGGAGACGCTACCTTGACAACGGGAAAAGGGACGGCAGGAGTCATGGCGATGTGTGTTTGTTGCGTTTGTTCCTCTGTTTCTTTGGTGTTTTTTGAGAGAGGGAGCCAGAGAGAGAGAGTGAAAATGAATAATAGTATCATTGCTTAGTCACTCATAAACATCGGGCGTCCGTGACTCAGCTCACGTTGTTATTTGTGTGTGTTTCTTAGTGTATGGGCGTGTGTATGTAACACACTTTTTATGTGCGCGAGGACGTCTCTGTGTGCGTGAGAGTACAAACACAAGTGTGTGTGTCAGTGTGTGTCTTTGTGTGTTGGGTTAGAGGGTAGGGGCTTGATGTGTAACCTCAGCTCTGGGTAGAAATAATTACACCCTGTCCTCTTCCCAACTTGTGTTCAGTCGACCCCGCTGACCCCTGATTTTGTTACTCAAGTGGCGATGATCGTCCCTCTATCCCTCTCTCTCTCTCTCTCTCTCTCTCTCTCTTTCACTCTGTCTCTGTCTCTGACTCTCTGTCTCTCTCTCCCTGACTCTCTCTCTCCGTCTCTCTCTCTCTCTCTCTCTCTCTCTCTCTCTGTCTCTGTCTCTCTCTCGCTCTGTCTCTCTCTCTCTCTCCCCCTCTCTCTCTCTCTCTCTCTCTCTCTCTCTCTCTCTCTCTCTCTCTCTCTCTCTCTCTCTCTCTCAGTTTCACTATCTCTCTCTGTCAATTACAAGCTGTGCCTCCTTCTTTTTCACTTTTGTTTTCCCCCTCTCTGTGTGTCTTACTTGTTTTTCTTTTCCTCAAATATCCACCGGCTGTGTGCATGTGTGTGTAACCAATTGCTCATGTATGTGTGTTTGTGTGTGCGTGTGTGTGTGTGTGTGTCTGTGTGTGTGTGCGTACGTGCGTGTGTGTCTGTGTGTGTGTTTCAAAGTCTGACATTATTACAACTAAATAGTGTGTCGGAAAGTGATAAAAATGTTCATGCATTTATTCTTGTCTTTTATAACCCATGTCTCCTTTCTGCCACTTGCCATCTGTGTGTGGCATTGTTTTTACTTTAGTTAATAATTAAATAAAGTAAATATAAAAAAACTAAAAACATATACTGGGGATAGCATCTGTGCTTTATTACATTTTTCCAATTATAACTAAAGCATCTGAGCAATCAACGGGCTCTAATGCCACTCAAGTAGGACTTGCACTTCAACATGTAAGTCTATAAGTTCTTGAATTAGTATTTGTTTATCATCTCAATAAACAATGAGTGTGTTGTGAACTTGTGAAGCACTTCTAAAGCACTCTATCAAAGTAGCTTGAAATAATGCATTGGAAACATCAAATAGATTTCTCTGTCTTTTACACTTGACATGATAATGGATTGAAGGATTGTTATTGTCGTGGCTTGACACCCCCAAGAAGAACTTGGGCAAAGTATCGACAGTGACCAGTTATAAATATGTGCTCTTTTGTCACAGCATGAACATCATTAGCTCTTCCCTACCCACCGAGCCCAGTTGGTTTAGATCGCAGAAAAACGGTTTGACACTGCAGCTACAACATGTGGTTTCAGATGAGAAGAAGTTCCTGTGAGATTTTTCGCTCGATTTAGCTCCAGCATTCCCCAGATGTATTTCTTGTCACCGTTCCATTCCTGAGTCCCTGATGATGAACGAAGTACAGGGTTTATTCAGGAAGGGAGAGGAAAATATAGAAGAAATTAGGAGAGAGGAGATAAGGAGAGGACAGTAGTATTGAGGCGGGGATTGGGGAGAAGAGGGGACGATGGAGGCATAGGAAGGGGGTAGGAAAGGAGAAGAAAGAGAATAAGATAGAGGAGCGGCAGAGGAGGGGGAGGAAGAGCTGTCCGTGGTGCTGAGCGGTTCGACATGAAGCCTGAGTGGTGCTGTAGAGCGGTTCACTGATCATGTGACTCATCATGTTCAATAACGCTTCCATTGCGAGGAAATGCCAAACAAGTCAAACACACCCCGTTCCCTGGATACAACCGTCTCGCAGTAACCGACTGAATTAAATAATCTCAAACAAGCTTTCGGATCACATGAGATGAGCGGAGCCAAAGCTGCTCAGGAAAACAAGGTTCCATCATGAGTTGTCATCATTTTGATTTCACACCTCGACTTGCGTTCTTGAAAGAATAAAACGTTGCTACCTTTCACATCATCAAAAGCTCTGCCTCTCCAACTTATCACTTGACTTCAGGTTTGTGTTGCAACATTCACACCCACCTCACGATGATATTGTTCCTTCAGATGGCGTCTTTTCCAACATAATCAGCCGAGAAATTTGTGAAATATGACGTACAAGAGTATCTTTGCTCCATCTTCCTGGGCTCTAATCTATAATGGAAAAATGGTGTGTTTGAAACTCACCAGTGATCCTCGTTTGAAGTCAACCAATCTCCTGCATTCTGACGCACACACACACGCATGCACACATGGATGCATATGCACACACACATATGCAATCACAAACACACACACACACATATACAAACACAGACAAACGCATAAACTCAGAAACACACACGCACACACACACAAACAGATGCAGACACACACAGACACACACACACACACACACACACACACACACACACACACACACACACACACACACACACACACACAGATATTCAAACAAACACACACGTGCAAACACAGAAAGTCAAACACGTAAAGCACACAAAGAAACATATACCTACACACTTACCAACAATAACTAACAAAGACCTGGGACTGAGTGTAGCCAGCTGTTTGCATGTGTGTTTACACACACACACACACACACACACACACACACACACGCACACACACACACACGCACACACACACACACACACACACACACACACACACACACACACACACACACACACACACACACGCGCACACACACAACCACACACACGCCTCGAGTGCCATTTTCCACATGATCAGAGCATCCATTTCATCCCGCCCCGTCTCTCCGTGACTCCCCAACCTCCCCTCTCTGCGTCAGGATGCAGTCGGGCTCTTTGGCGCGCCACGGCTGGTTAAATAGAGGGGTTTGACGCCCAGTGAATGACTGAATGTCACCGCCGCGCAAACACCCTGTCACTCAGCGCAGCGCCGCCACTGAACAGCGCAGCCGGGCTCCTTCTCTCTGCGCCGCATGCTCACTCATTACCCCCGCCCCCCGCCCCCCGCCCCCCCAGCCCCCCCAGCCCCCCATTGTTCCAACCCTGAATTGAAGGTGGCGGGGGAGAGTAGGACTGAGAGTCGTGGGCTGTTGTTTTTGTGAGGGCGGGATGTGTGCGTGTGTGTGTGCGTGTGTGTGTGTGTGTGCGTGTGTGTGTGTGTGTAGGTATGCGTGTGTGTTTTGGAAGGGTGGGGTTGTTCAGTGGCGGCTGCGTGGCCCTGAGCCTTGCATTGGCGTGAGGTAAGGTAGGGTGACACCGAGAGGAGGGGGGAGGAGGAGGGAGGAGGTGGACGGGGCTCGACAGGAGCAGGTGGCGGCGTCAACAGCACAGGGGCTGTCTGAACACGAGGATTTCACTTCCAAAGGAAAGAACATTAAGACTGAAACCAAATCTGGACCAACCCGAGGGGAAGGAGCGAGGTTGCGGGCCGTTAGTTTTGTCGTCTAATAGGGGGCGGAGGGGATAACAGACTAATGGTAGCACCGTCCCTGCGAGGATGAAGGAGCGTGGTGGCTTGTTCCGCCCCGAGGCCATGCTGCGACATCAAGCTCCCACATGTCAGTCATCTACCCTCCACCAACCCATCCCCTTCGCTCACACACTCACCCCGAAAGACACGCGTGTTGGGCTGCTGATATGAGGCTTTGGCTGCACGGCGGCGTCAATATGCGGGCCTCCTGCTGTACGGTGCATCCGTACAGTGTCTAAAGCTTCTAAAGGTGAGTTGGACGGATATTTGTAAGCTCATGACCGCTATTTCTGCTTTGTTTTCTCCTCTCAGAGAGGGTGTATGAAAAGCCCAAACTGGGAAAGTGTGGGATAATGGTAGGCTAGAGAAATGGGAAGCTAGTGAATCCTATACTCATAGACACACAGCCACACACACACTCGTATCCACTGGCCTTCCTCTTACAGAGATGTGTGACCTGGGAAAAATAAAGTGTGTGGCAAATCATAAGCATTAACACTGTCTGCCGTTAACAAGCTCAAATCTCAATGTGTGTGTGTAGCCACATTACACCACGTGGGGGGCTCTTAACAATACCCCCGGCATACACCTTCTGTGTAGGCAAGAAGCTTTTCGTAATGCATGTGAGTGCAGGGGTGGTGCTTGGAGTTGGCGTGTGTGTGTGTATCTGTGTGTGTGTGTTTGCACGCACCTTGCTGTTGGGATTGAATTTTGTAATTGTATACCTGAGCTCGAACACAGCAGAAGCTATTCAGAATGGGTGTGTATGTGCACATTTGTGTCTGTGTACGTGTGTTTTTGTTTGTGTGTGCGCGTACGTGTCAAGCAAGAACATGAACGGAGTGCCATTTGCTAATCCACAGACTTCCCATCATTACACAAAGACAAATGCAAGGTACAAAAGGTGTTTCCTTGTGTCTGTGTGTGTGTTTATGTGTTAGTTAGACAGGCAGCATGAGTAGTCCTCGGTCCTCGCTTGCTGTTTATCCCCATTACCAGTACCAAGGAGCTTACCAGCTCAATTTGGTGAATTCTGGTCCCCTAAACAAATTATGTGCTCTATTTGAGGAAGAAAATCAAATTAGGAAATTAGCAAAGACCCAATACTGTACAGCAGCCAATAATACTATTAGCTCTTAGTGCAGATTTCATCGTTTACTGAGCTTAGGGACAATGTTTTTGAATGCTGACACACGTGGATTAACTTCTCTTCAGCCGTCATTGCACAAAGAGTCCTCTCAGAAGAAAACACAGATCCTTGCCTTTTAACATTTCAATAAACACATTTTCGGGGGATTACACATGTTTGAAATAATTGAAGAGAAGCTGTGGTGAAATGTATTATGTCGTGATACCTGACTTAAGTAATCTCTCTCCAGGGATCTGCAACCCAACTGTAAAATGTGAGGCCATTAGAAGCAACCAAACACAGGATTTGGGAGCAATCAATAGATTATCAGTTGAGGTATTACAGTCTAATTACCCAGATCTTCCCTTTCATTCATTTGATCAACTTTCCTCCCTCATGAATCTCATGAATGTTATATAATGGTATATTAAAGGGGCTGTGAACCCAATTTTCTTTCTCTTGTAAACATGTACTAAACCATGTTTGAACATTTTGCTATTTTATCACTGTTACAACGATAAGGCCGGGATGGACAGATATCCGGTTTAAAATCCAACGTTTGTGCCACTCTCCAGCATCTTGCCCAAACTGAAGTCGCCATGTTCTCTTGACATTAAAGTACCTTTTCTCGGCATCTCGGCATCTCGACGTCACATTGAAGGGACACGGACAGTCAGCGTGGGGATGTGTAGAGCTCCGTCCGGGCCATTGGTCATAAGCATGGGGATAGCACCTCCCCCCTCCTTCCTAGAACCCTCGGGCCAAAACCAATTGTATTCATTTGAATCCGATTTCGAGCTGAAACAAGGGGTTCAATTACACTTTAATGATAGAACGAGCGTGAAAACAACTACAGCGAGTGTATTTGCGGCTGTGTGTGTGGGTAAGTCTGTCTCTCTGTTGATGTGTAAGGGATGTGGAGATGTTATAAATGTAATTAGATATCTAAACATTTATTTTTCTGCATTTCCCAACTCATTTACGTTGTATGTTCATCTCTCTCTATTATCCCATTGGTTTCTTCCTCCGTCTGCTCTCTCTCCCTCTTCCCCTGCATTTCTATTGATCGCAGATCCTCTGGTCCAAAGTCAGAGTGTGACTCTTTAACCAGCAGCCAAACTCATTTCACCCCTGAAAGAACAGACCTACACACACAAGTGTGCATGCACACACACACACACACACGCACACACGCACACACACACACACACACACACACACACACACACACACACACACACACACACACACACACACACACACACACACACACACACACACACACACACACACACACACACACACACACACACACAAAAAGCACTCTGAAGGCAGAAATTCCAGTATTGGAATTCAGGTTTTCCTCTTTTGTTCACTTATGTGTGCAGTACCACACACACTCTCTCTCTCTCTCTCGCTCTCTCGCTCTCTCGCTCTCTCTCTCTCCTGCTCTCCCGCTCTCTCTCTCTCTCTCTCTCTCTCTCTCTCTCTCTCTCTCTCTCTCTCTCTCTCTCTCTCTCTCTCTCTCTCTCTCTCTCTCTCTCTCTCTCTCTCTCTCTCTCTCTCTCTCTCTCTCTCTCCGCTCTCGCTCTCCCTCATACATACACACGGACGGCCACATCAACAAGCGGCATTGCATGGAGGAGTGCATGCGCCAGAGGTAAAGTGAGTAAGTGAGTGAAGAGGGGAAGAGTTTTAGAGACAAACTCAGAGCCACAGACATCAGGAGGACGATGACCTGGTGAACCTGGGAGGGTTGCATCAGGCTTCCAGTGACCTTTTGCTGTTCCCGCTTCTGCCTTCCATCACTCCATCAGTCCATCCGGCCTACCGCTGCTCCTGTCCGCCCCCCCAACACACACACACACACACACACACACACACACACACACACACACACACACACACACACACACACACACACACACACACACACACACACACACACACACACAACCTCAACACCTCCTCTTCTTCCTCCTCCTCCTCTTCTTCCTCCTCGACCCCCATTCCCTCCCCCTCCTCCCGCCCCTGCTGGAGATCTGTGCAGCCTGATCACTTTACTGCCCCTCCACCATGCCAAACTATGAGACATGGGGTGAGATGACCATGTTTGTCTGTGTGTGGGGGTTATTGTGTGCACGTGTGTTTGTGTGTGTGTGTGTGTGTAATCGGGGTGATGGGTGTGTGTGTATGTGTGTGCTTCTATGTGTTTACGAATATACAATATGCGTGTGTGTCTGTGTGTGTGTGTGTGTGTGTGTGTGTGTGTGTGTGTGTGTGTGTGTGTGTTTTGGTAGTGGTTTGTGTGCATGTGTGCGTGTGAGATTGTATGTGTGTGTGTGTAATCGGGGTGATGGGTGTGTGTGTATGTGTGTGCTTCTATGTGTTTACGAATATACAATATGCGTGTGTGTGTGTGTGTGTGTGTGTGTGTGTGTGTGATTTGGTAGTTGTTTGTGTGCATGTGTGCGTGTGAGATTGTATGTGTGTGTGTGTAATTGGGGTGATGGATATGTGTGTATGTGTGTGCTTCTATGTGTTTACGAATATACAGTATGAGTGTCTGTGTGTGTGTGTGTGTGTGTGTGTGTGTGTGTGTGTGTGTGTGTGTGTGTGTGTGTGTGTGTGTGTGTGTGTGTGTGGGGGTGCATCTATCTCTGTGTGTGCTTGTGTTGGAATGTGTGTGTGTGTTTGTGTTTCTGTGAGTCAGTGATTATGAGTTATCGTCTATCATGATGCTGCTTCATCATTCCAATGGGCAAACAGCAGAGTGGGGAAGCTCCCAGCCTGGACAGTTGCTAGTGGGATGCTAATCGTCTCATAACCTGGGAAATAGGTGAACAAGCACATCCCCTGATGCAAAGGTGTGTGTGCGTCGGGGGAAACGGGGGTATTGATCAATCGCTTTCTGCTCCATCAGCCAGTGGAAGGTAATAAGAAAGGATGGGACACTAAGCATGTCCTGTGCTGATTTATTAAAACATATGCATTGGGGTAAACAGCTCCATCACTGACACCAGGACCTCATGAAATTCACATTCTATAATTCATTCATCGTCTTCTAAACCTTTGCCATTTTGGAGGTTTGTGTTTTTTGTTTTGTTGTTCATAGTCATCATTGTTTCAAAGGTTCAAACTCCCACAATGAGCAAAGTACTCCCGGACTAGTGTTGAATTTCTCACCGCCAATGCTTCACTGAACCTGTTTATCATTGGTCAATTAAAAATGCTCTTGGTTACATTAGACCATGACCACCACCGACAGCATGGAATGCATGCCGAGTTAAAGCAGCACAATGTATCTGCCTTTGTACTCTGGTCCTGTTGGACAGAATAGGATATCATAGATGGACGACGTGTATAGATAGATATATTTCTAATTATACTATATATAGAGTTACTGCTCCATTGGCGACTAGCTAATTGGTATCATTTGGTATACTTAATGGGTTGTGTTCCTTGAAAAGTCATGGTTTCTACGTTGTATTTCCCTCTCAGAGTTTGAGTTGATGGTTTGATTTAATATGAAATGTATACATTTGTTAAGCAGATCAAACATAGCGAAATGTATTGATAAACTCACAAATGAGTTGGCTCGAACACTAGGCAGACAAGTCAAGCCATTGATAATGTTTTCCTTCAACATCTTTTCCTTTTTTTACTTTCTTGTCACGTTCGGATGAGTTATACGGCTCCACCTTATATTGAACTTTGGCAATAAGTCACAAAACAACATTTGACCGGATTGCCAGGATTAACAAAGGACATTTTTGGCAAGGAGTGAAGGTTGGGCACAGCATTTGTCAACACCGTTTGCATTTGAGTGCCTTATAACACGCACCGTGAACTGTCTCCTTCAACACTTACAACTGAGAGGTGAATACAGTCAAATCCTGTCTTAAGCTCTTCAGGAAGCTGCCAAACAGATTACTTTCTTCACCGCACATATGAACCGAAAAAGATGAAATACAACACTGACTTTCCTTCTTGTTCAAGTCCAAGTAAACTACCAAAAGTTTACTTGTAGGAACTGAATTGATTCACAATATCTTCCTTTTGTTTTTTTTCCCCCAACAGATAAAAAGTTCTTTACTCTTTTACTGTTAATTTGAAACACACGCACACACACACACACACACACACACACACACACACACACACACACACACACACACACACACACACACACACACACACACACACACACACACACACACACACACACACACACACGCACACACACACACACACACAAAGACCAATGCTCTATCGCTTCACCTATACTACCTCTCCCTCTCTTTTTGCCCCACATTCCTTTCTTCCTCTCTTTGCCCGGCAAACCCTGGCTCCGTCTGCCTGTCTCCTCCCTCACCATCCCATAACACTGTCACTCACTCAACAGTAATGTGGTTTTATTTGACATGTGTCCCTGTGTCATTGGCTTTTCATAGACGTGGGCTGTGCCCACCAAGGGCACTCTATACAATGAACGAGCCGCCCTGGATGGAAATAGCTAATAAGATATAAATCAGTGCCGTGGTGAAATCCGCTGAAGCGGGAACCAAAAGTTTGTGTACGTTACCAAAATAAATGTCAGATATATAAATGAATGAATGCTTAGATTGACAGGGGGACTGAGCCTGCTCTGAGTGGAATTGTGCTTGATATGTACTGATGGAAGATGTACACACTGTTGAATTCTTAACATTTATGCAAATGCAATCTTTAGTCAAAGAGACCGTAACCAAAATAAAAATCAAATATATAAATGAATAGATGCTTAGATTGACAGGTGGACTAAGCTTTTCTCTGAGAGGAATTGTACTTGATATGTACTGGTGGAAGATGTACACACTGTGGAATTGTTAACATTTATGTAAATGCAATCTACAGTCAAAGAGACCGCAGGAAACAAAGTAAACCAAGAGACATTCTCCTTATATTGACATGTTGTATGCCTCATGTAGAAAATCAGCAAAATATGGAATTTGTATTCATATAATGTGACTGAATGAATGCAAAGCGAGCTCCTGAATTATTCATGCTTTTAAGGCCAGTCAGAGGTCATTGTATGTTTGTTTGTGCATGCATTTGTTTGAACACACTTCCTATCTTATATATAGGGCAAACGAGATGCAGTGGACCTGAGGAATAGATTCTGACTGTCATCAGTGTCCCAAAAGGCTTTTTGTTTAATATAGGGGCATGATTTATCAAGGGCTCCAGAGCTTCTTTGGTGTCGCTTAACAGTACAATCTCTCTTGCCTCCTTCCTACTCTCTTGCTTTGCCCCAACCGTTTACTTTTATCCTGAAGGATCCACTGGCTGTCATGCATAAGCTGCGCCTTCATCAGTTTCATGTGAGCTTATCGAAGAATATCATTATGGAACACTGAATATGACTAAATTAAATAAATAGACAATTAAGAAGAAGCTTTAATGCATAATTGAAATGAAATTTGGCATTGGTTTTTGGGATTAACAGATATTCTCGTATTTCTATATTTACAATGTTCCTCACTATTTATTTTATGGTCGCTTGTCTAGTCTACACCGTGAGAAAATGATATCTGTCAATATCATCCCCTCATTCAATCATCTTATTCCTTTACGTTAGGGACAAACACTGGTACAGGTACAAGACGTCTTCCGGAGCTCTGCCACCACATCAAATGTCTGGGAGATCCCAGCCCCTACCATAGGGAACATCTAGGTTTTACTACACCACCATGGTTCCCTGAGTGGGGACCTGCGGAGGTTCAGAAGGTAGGCCCCTGCTCTAATGCCCTCTGGCAAGGGGGCCAGAGGGCGAAGTTGACCCCCAACCCTTACAGTGCGATTGTAGAGTTTTTTTTTTCGATTGGCCCCTGACAATCAAGGTCCCCATGGGTAATAGGTCGGGTCCTCAGGGAGCCACGGTTATGTCATCCAACGTTGGGCGGGACCAGGACTGGTTACATCCCCCGACGAGGTAGAGTTTTAAGAACCAGGCAAATAAAGCGTACACTGTTTTTTTCTGATTTTTATTCTGATTTTTTCTAGTAATTTGCTCAAACCATCATGACAGATGAAGTCTGTGCTAAGAACGTTGAGAAAATACAATCATGATTGTGTTCTTTTTTAAAAACAGTTATAACTTGTATGAGAATGGAAACCTACAATGAGCCTTAGGATACCATATTCTGGTTCCAACAGCTTCCACAATAATATAATCATATTTCATAGTACAGGAACTATGATAGCATTTCCCTAAGAACATAAGTATTACATCATCAAATGTCAAACCTTTTACTTAGGAAACCAAACCGGAGATTTCCATACAGACTGTGCTTGTCCAAATTCTCTATGAAATACCTGCCTTAACACAATGACCTTAGGAACATTTTGCATGTACGTTTTATTTTATTGTATAAGTAGTTGTGGTCTAAAACACACACGCACACACACACACACACACACACACACACACACACACACACACACACACACACACACACACACACACACACACACACACACACACACACACACACACACACACACAATTGATTAATCGTTTTATATAAATAAACTATCAAAGTGCCATAAACATTATTATTTGTTTACCAGGTGATGGTCATTGCCAATCAGTCAATGAAATAATTCCATGTTTATGACAGACACATCGTCAATATGAACCATTTTTTACAAGAACTACAACCGTCAATCTGAACTACCTTTACCAGCTACCTGTGCACTGGTTAGGAGATACGGCACTAACTAGCAGTGCTAACTCCAATTTAATTTTCCAGCGTCCGTAGACATCTCATCCCACACAATTCTCCACCATTGAGTGTTGCATTTAATCTACGATGGACAGGCAAGATGGATTCACCGCATCACTCAGGGGAGGGATGCCCTGATTGGTCAGAAATGAGCCCGGTGAGATCTAAAATCAAATGTATCTCTTACAAAGGCATAGCCAACTCGAAACAAATATTTTCACAGCCCATTTCCCTAACTAATAGTTGACGGATGGCCATGCCATTTCAACAAATTATGCTCAAATAATCTCTTGAATTTTACCCACAGCACCGTTAAGTTGTTTTGCAATGTGATACGTGATCAGGAATGTTTACCACAGTGGCACAACAAATACTCTGGATTCTAGTGCCATTCTCCTGGATTTGCCTATAGATCTTCAATCCAGAATCTAGAGAAAGCTTTCTCTTCGAACACCACGCAGCATCAAGGTAATATCTACTTTAAAACTCATACTTTGTGTTCTATTGCTTCAAGATACAAAAATGCCTGATTATGATGCCACCCATCGTCCTCTTCGTTTGCACTGCTTGAAGCCTAGCAAGTCATTTCCAGGGGTGTCCTGTGTTGTGCTAGCCAGTTAGCTTTAAGCATCATCATATAATTGTATATGTATATTGTACCATGTGAAGGAAAACATAGTAGGCCTACACAAAGATTTTCTAACCTGGCGTATGTTTTCTTTGTATTTACGATGTACTTTTCTAATCTAACCTGTTGTGAATTTGGTTATGAAACAGCAACACCCAACACAACTCCCAAGTGTCGCCTGATATTAGAGTCCCTAATGCCAGGTGTGATTTATGGACACTGTAAATTACCATGGATCTGCCTTCACCTCATGCACCTTATATTCCAAACTTTGTAATATGTTCTTGGGAATCTCTTTCATCTGAGTCAGGCAACCATGTTGCTTATGTCCTTACTAGTAATAATATAGATTCCAATGCAGTAGGTATTCGTATACAGTTTCTATAGAACTCTACCTTCAATCACTGTTATATACTCGTCTGAACAGGATAGAGTTATAATATATCTGCATTCGGAAGGGTCATACACACAAACTATGTTTACTTTTCCTTACTTAATGGGCTTTATTTTTCCAACAACATAACTTTCAAATACTTCATTAGTGTCCATCCATTGGAGAGAGAGAGAGAGAGAGAGAGAGAGAGAGAGAGAGAGAGAGAGAGAGAGAGATGCATTGCTGCCCCTCTTTTTCTTCAAACTTTTGTTATCTTATATTTAATTTTTTTCACATTCACCAGCAATTTTACTATTTTTTTTATTTTAGTCCGTACTGTCCAACTCTTTTTATGTCTTCACGTCTCTTTATGTATTTTGCCCTCTCCTCCCCTCCCCTCCCCTCTCCCCTATTCTCTCTTTTCCTCTCCTCTCCCTTCTCCCCTCTCCCCTATCCTCTCCTCTCCTCACTCAGTAGATGTCACTGCAGTCCCACTTGCCAGGGAGTGAGTGGGCTGCATTGCATTGTGGGACATAGTGGCCTTCAGGTGACGATAGTGGTGATGAAAGGAGCAGTGAAACTGACTGGGTGGGGCGGTAAGAGGGGGGAAATGGTGGAAGATGGGATACATTGCGTGCAAGGGATGAGAAGACCAGAAAGAGAACTACACTCTTTAGGTGCTTACGTCAACCGGTGTCTCTGTCGCTCGTTAACTCTTGCCATTTTCATGCATGTTAACAAGCACATTCAAGCATGTCAACAAAAATGGAGCTTTCTGCAAAACACGTATGGACTCCCCTCCCGTATGCACAGAAACTAAAATAGGAACCCGACATATGTTCGTCCCAGGGTGCGAAAACAAATTAAGCACGTGTTCACACAGGCACATCAACAAGACACAACTAACTGTCAACCCCCCCCCCCACCCCCCCACGCCCCAATATCCTATTGGTTTGTGGCGGAGAGATAAAGTGTTTTGGCGTCAGGGGAAATGTGAGGAGGAGATAGAGGTGTTGTTGACTTGTCTCTATCAGATAGCAATCTTCCGTCTCTCCAGTATCCCACCGACACTTGCTGAGACTGGAGCCCAATATAATTACTCGCCGCCATTCATTATGGGAGAGGGAAAACATCAGATCAAATCCACTGACATTTACAAATTAATGTTTTCTTTACACTTCATTACATTAGGCCGCTCGCCTCGGTTTATCTTATCGTCGTTTGGGTTTCCTGAAGAGTGATCTAAAATGATGGGTAACCCTTCCTTTTAGTCCCCTAATTGGTATTTACCTGGTAAATATATGGTAAATCATAGATATTATTGGGTAATTACCAGTGGTAATAAGAAAGTAAATACAAAGGAACTACAGCTGAAGTACTACTAATAATAACAACCTCCACTATTACCCATCAACTCAACTAAGTACCGTGTAGTTGCAACTGTTTTACGTTGGTAATAACTTTAACAATTAACAATACTTCTCTTCTATTACCCATCAATTCAAGGTACAATTGTATTTATCCAAGGTTAGGTTGGTAATAGACCAGGTTTAATTATGTACTATCTAGAAATTAACATAGTACTTTCCAATAAATATTTTTTTCTTATTTAGTTATTGTTCAAAGCTACATCCATTTATAAAAGGTTTATTCGATTTACCTCAGAAACTACTGAAATGTTTTTATTTAAGTTAAAATATTACAGCAATACTAGGGACCGTCTACAAATGACACCCACAGACTGGTGGCAGAGACGTTACCATGGAATTGTTTCAGGAAATAAATCACACAAATATATTGCATTATAGTTCATCAGATTGCTGTTATCAATAAAAATATACTAAACTATATTTTAAACTATTAATTGCATCCTGTTTAACTATAATGCAATATATCAGCAAAGTGTTACCTGTAGTAAGTAGCAGTCCACCATTGGCAACTACTACAATCAGAATGACAAAACGTATTTTTATAGATTTTTTTGTGTGATTTATTTCGTGACATTATTCCACTGTAGCGTCTATGCCACCAGTCTGTGTGTGTAATTTGTAGATGGTCCCTAAAACAGGTAGCAGCCAGAACGTAGATGTTGTTGCACAGACGTCGATAGCAACAACATATCTTTGTGAAATTTTTTCGCGATACGGTGTCCTAAGCTGTCCTCAACATACTACACCCGTAATGTAGTGTAATTGTGTTGATGAATCCGATTGTGTAGTAAACCAAAACCTAATATCCAGCGAATATCATACAAGTAAGCATGGCTGCTTACTTGTACCGGGAGCGTGTCTATGTTCCCCGGGTCCTATGTTCCCCTCTTTGTATGAGACTGGGGAACATAGGACCCTTTTTAAAAAAAAGGGTCCTATGTTCCCCGCTTTTCCCAAAAAGGGTCCTATGTTCCCAGATATGTAGGCTATGCGACCGGGGAACATAGGACCCTTTTTCAAAAAAAGGGTTCTATGTTCCCCGGTCTGTTACTTTTTCCACCATTACTGCCAAAATCCGGCCGAGATAACTACCATTGCATGTCTTTACCTTTTGTGGAAGAGGGAGAGACGTCGGAGAACCTGACGCAGTCTATTCATACGCCGGTAAACAAACCCCGAGAAGCCCAAACGGCAAACGGCAACAATCACTTTCTCCTCCATGCTGCAGTTCACCCCGGACTGCACTGCACTGAGTTGGCCGGTTGAACGCTGATTGGCTGTTACGTTACACATGTCACTCAATGGCCACGCTGTTGAACGCTGATTGGCTGTCATCACGCGAATGTGTTAAATATTTTTAAAGATTGATAGATTGCGGGGAACATAGGACCCTTTTCCCAGAAAAGGGTCCTATGTTCCCCGCTTTTCCCAAAAAGGGTCCATATGCTCCCCGGTATGTATGGCTACAGGGGAACATAGGACCCTTTTTGGGAAAAACGGGGAACATAGGACCCGGGGAACATAGGAACCGGGGAACATAGGACCCGGGGAACATAGGACCCGGGGAACATAGGGATGACCTCCTTGTACCTGCTGAGGCAGCATGCTCCGGTAGAGCTGCAATTTAGCATTGCGCTAACAGAGCATTTCCCCTCCTGTCCTAATAACTGTATTTATGGGACAGAGCCCGATTAAATCTGGATATTTTAATAAGTTGGGTGCTATAGGTTTTAAACAACATGTCCGAGTTGTTTGAATTACAGTAGCTCCGCTAGCTCGATGCTAAAGCGCTAACCGGAGCTAATTGACAGTCCTAATTAGGGTTGGGTATCGTTTGGGTTTTATCCGATACCGGTGCCTACTCTGTACTTTTTAAACGGTTCCGGTGCTAAAACGGTTCTCGAACCGGTACTTAAAAAAATGAAACCGCACACACTTGCATACATGCACGACTAGTTGAGTTTCACATTAAGCAGAAAGTCAGCGGACACTGAGTTGAATGGCAACGGTGTTTGCTTGCCTACTTGATATGCAAGATTTACGGTTGGCATTAAATTACTCGACTTACCCGGAGAGGAACGGCTGCTGTGAGTGCTGTGACTGATGATAGATATTTTTTAAAAATAATTCCAAATAATATTACTCGCTGAAAGCAGGCAGGCACATAGCTATGCTACTCGCGTTTACACTTGCATGCATGGCGCAACATTACTGCCAAAGTCATATTAAGTATATAACGCAGGTGCGCAAGGCAGCCACAGGAGCCGGCAACATTGTTTTCAACCGCTTGGTACCGCGCCGTATTAAAGGAGAAACTATGCAACTTTTTTGGCTTAATTTACCTTAATATAACAGGTTAAGAGTCATTGTGATGGTTGTATAACACTTTATGGGTCGATTGGTCGCTGTTTCGACTCCCCCTAGCGCGTCTTGGCGGAAAAAGGGAATATGCAAGTTTCTAACGGCGACCCGCTGCCCACTCTCGCGGGAGTCTCGGGTCTCGCGAGGCACCGAAATGCTTTACGGCACTACAGACCCACAAACACGGAACCGGCTCGATATAAACACAAGTGGCAAAGGGATTGTTACATTCATTATGGATCAGCCGACAAAAAGGAGACAGAGAAACCCAATGTCGGAGAAACAGAAGAAGAGAAAGTGGAGACTAACCGACAGAGAGGCCAGAAATGAGTAAACATTGGGTGAGCTTCTCAGGAATAGCGTGAACTGAAAGAAAAAGACGATTGCAAAACGGATGCCGACTTGCCATGGCCGTGTTGCTCTCGAAATTGTAAGTACCCTTGGGTGAACTTTGTCCTCTTTATATTGAGGCTTCTTGATGTTGATAGTCTCTGTAAAAATTGGTTGCTCAACCATTTGTTGTGAGCCCTATATGTTTCTAGCTTGCTGTGGTGTTAGCGTACTCGCTACCAAACACGTCTGTTTTCATGGTTATGTTGCTGTTCGTCTGTCTCGTCCCCCAGATTCAGGCTAAATCCCTGAATCCAGGTTCTTGTTTATTTATAGCTTTAGCCATGTTATACCTTTGGTGTAGTTCCCCGCATGCCATCTCGATCACTGAATCCATTTCCCTGTAGTTCCGTACACAAGCGACGTACTTGAGCAGATACATAAATGTACGATTGCTGCGCAAATTGTTCATGCTATCGTTACGTATTATGTTGGCCAACACTCTTGCACTGATAGTTCTGTTCAACAACCAAAGATAAAACAATTCTAATCTAGGATATAACATCTCCCCGTCAACTAAAAAAAAGGATGGGTTTATTGTAACACATACACCCTTTCAATATGTATAACCTTGTCTACTCTCAATGAACATTTACCTTGGACATGGCTCCACACATTCACCGGCTTCTTTGAAAACAAATGCACATGGCTAGCGTAGAAGTGGATGGGGAAGGGTCGTCAAGGAGTTGTTACGACAGTGTTGTAAAATATCTCCTCCGAAGCTGTAGGGGGAGGTCAATGCGAGCGCAAACCAAGAAAACAGCGAAGAAGTGGCCAAAGTTGCATAGTTCCCTTTTAATTCCCAAGTTTTGAAAAGAAAGAATTTGAAGCGAAAGACTGCGTTTTTGATTTGTTTATTTGGTTTTGAACAGATAGTTTTGGACAGAGGTGTATAAAGTACTTGAAAAAAATAACTAAGTAAAAGTATAAGTACCATAACTGAAAATTACTTTGGTAAAAGTTAGTCACCTAAAAAAATGTACTTGAGTAAAAGTCTTAAAGTAGCTCACATTAAATGTACTTAAGTATCAAAAGTATCTTGTGAAAAAATATACTCAAGTATCCAAAGTACAAGTACAAGTATTTTATAGTACGCATGAAAGGAAGCAAAACAACCCAAAATTATTCTCCCCTTGTTTTTTATTTCACTTTTTCAGGTGAATGAAATGTGGTATTGAATACCACTCAAAAATAAACTATGTCTTTAACATAAGAACCACTTTTTAACTATGTTGGGGGAATCCTCATGAGCTGAGGCACAGTAACACCACACAAACAAACTTTCTGGTTCAAGTGGAGAAGTTGAACTTGCGGTTCATCCTCAGCAGAAGCTGATTTTCAAAAGTGTCTGCAGCTAGCCGTGCTCTTTTTGGGCTGAAGATGAGACCTGCTATGCTGAACAGCCTTTCGCAAGCTGCAGAAGCAGGCAGAGGTGTGTTGAGTTTGACAGACAACTTGAGAACCACAGGAAACGTCTTGAGAATCTTGATGTCGTCTGTTGAGTAGGCCAGGTACGAATCAAGCTGCTTGGTGGCGCTTGGTGTTTTGTGGGAACTTTTCAGGATGTGGAAGAAGTCTCCCTCATCAGATGAGCCAGATCCAGCCTCTGCTGAAATAGAAGGATCCTCCAACTGCTCCCTGATGTAGTCCAACCCTGAAACACAGGGAGGGTGACACTAGCATTAGTACAGTCACATTTTTATTGGACAAATGTAATTACATTTATGACATTTTCCATAATTCTAAAGGAATAAATAATATTACATTGACAAAAAACACTATCAGAAACAAAAGGCCAAAATTAGCAACAAAAAAAAAGAGTTTAATATACATCTATTGATGCACTTAGACACATCATCAGTGATGGAACCTGGGGTCATTGGGTGTTTCGGGTCTCGCAACATCATACACCCTCAACCAGGCGACCCAGCCGGGATTGATCAAGTCCCAACTTGTGTCTAAGTAGCATGTACCCACGGATCGCCCCTCTTGATCCACAGCCATCTAGAGGCCTTCTCAGCTGCCTCTGTGGTGGTCTTGATGGCCTTTCTCTGACGTGCACCTGTGACTCCAAGCATGCTGTATGCTTTGCAGAGAGATCGCGCTGCAAAGCCTCTACAGCCCACCTCTATTGGCACACACCGGGCACGCCACCCCCGTCTGCGGCACTCCTCCACTAAATTGGCATACTTGGCACGCTTCCTCTCATTGGCCTCTTCCATGCGCTCCTCCCAGGGAACTGTCAGCTCCAGTAGGACCACCTGTTTGGTTGAATCTGAGAACAGAACTATGTCTGGTCTCAGGGTGGTTTCCACGATTTGCTCTGGGAATCTGAGCTGCTTCCCCAGGTCGGCCTTCATCTGCCAGTCCGGTGCGGTTCCAAGGAGTCCCGCTGCCCCCCTTGGCTTGGGCTTAGGCTTCTCCCCTGCTCCAGATATAAAGTAGAAAAAAAGTTGTGACAAATTGTGAAAATAACAGATCTACAACCAAGGCAGTGTGAGCTTGCAGGTGGGCTACACAAATTCAGGGAATAGATAAGGAGAAAAACACAAGTCTTGACTCTGACAATTAGACATCTTAGATATTGGCTCAACCACTATTCAAAATTAGACTGGTGTATGAAATGAGTAATAAAATAATAAAAAAAATGTAGTAAGTGTGCATTAGATTTGTAATTTAATGGATACAATTTAATTTTATGGATATTTTCTTCCTTTTATTTTCTCCATGTTGTCTTACCGTTTTTCAGTGTAGCATCATTTTTGATCCAGGCCGTTTTGAATTTTGGGATGAGAATCGCAACCAATTCAGGGTCTCTTGACATTTCGCCAAAACGGTTCTGGATGCCCACTTCAATGGCTTCAACCAGCGGCTTGCAGTGCTTCAGTGCAATCTTTATGTTTTCCAGTTTGCTGCTCAGCAAGGAAATAGTCGGAAGAAGCCATCCCATCTGGACTTCCACTTCTCCTTGGAGGATGTTGATGGACTGGGCAACAGGGCTCATGGTGGTGTAGCACTCTTTTAGGAAAGTGAGCTCAACTGGATGAAACCTGTTAGGGAGAAAACAAACCACTGTTTTACAATTATGTATGAATATTGTACCCAAAAAATCAAATAAAAATAAAAAATACATAAATACATAATTCAAACTTACATTGGCACCTTCAATTCTGCACAGATCTCTCTCAAAGCTGGCTCTCCCTTCTCTCTCAGAATCTTGAGGAGCCTTTCCACAGCCATAAACATTGAGTTCCACCTGGTGGCGTTTGGTCGTAGCAGCTGGAGGGAGCAGGCATCTTCCACAGCTTCAGCTGCTTGGCAGGATCTTCCACACTTATTCCACAGCCCATAACACTTGCTGAATGTTGAGCGTTGCAGTTTTTTGTATCCATCGTTGGCTGTTGCTTTTTCAGCATCAACTGTAGACACTAAGTTGAGCAGATGACAAGCACATCGTTGATGTTTCGGAAGCTCAAACTCAAAGCCATCATTCTCAACAAGGATTGAAGTCATGTCAACAAATTCCACTCCCTCCATCTCATTCCCTTCCTCATCCTCTTTCTCTTCTGCTTCATTATTGTTTTTGTCCACACTAAAAACTTGAAAAGCCTTCAGGAAGTTGGAGCCATTATCGGTTGTTGTCCTCACAACTTTGTTCCTGATGCCATATTCAGTATGGATGTCATTGAGTGCGGTGGCCAAAACATCAAAGGTGTGGGAACCTCTTAGCTCTCTGCAAGCTAGGGCTGCTGATCGTCTAGTCAGGTCTGTAGAGTTCACCCAATGAGCAGTCACACCAAGGAAGCTCCTTCTCCTAACTGACCAGCAGTCTGTAGTGGTGGCGATGTGGTCCACTTTACTCATCTCCTCAGTTAACACGTTTTTCATAGACTTTGGATTTCTAACCCCTTTCACCCTGATGTCCCGTTTGTGGGCATGTCCAACATTAATAAAAAAAAAGAAATGTTGGTCAACTGTCAACTATATTTTATCTTTCAAAAATACCAAATAATTTAAAGCTAAAACATCATACAGGACACTGAGCTTGGATATCTAATTGCTGTACAACAAATACAATTGAAAAAAACAAACACAAAGCTATTTTAATGAACAGCATGCCATTTTACTGCAGTTCCTATGAACAAACAGGCAAATTTTCAATAGCCTATTGCTTAACTTCCAAGTTACAGATTTTGTATGATTTATTTGTGTATTTTTCATTAAAAAAAGTGAAGCACTTGATATTAAAAATGTATCATGCAGGAGGAAAACTGCCTCGTTCGAGATGCTAACCCTGTTTATTGACACTCCTGCATAACACTTCAACCCGGTATCACGCGATTGCGTGCTCCTGCGCACGAACGTTAATCTATTGAAGCGTGTTCCAGAGCACGATAGTCCGACTTTTTGCGTGTTACACAGAACGAAATGTAAACCAATGCATTCTGAATGGGAGTGTTCCAAGACAATTAACGTGCTCCACAAAACGGTACGAGAGAGAGAGAAAGAGAGAGAGGGAGGGACAGAGAGAGAGAGAGAGCGAGAGAGGCTTCAGAAAGGGTGTGCGCAGATAGTACAGTGCACCCTAGTAATGTTTATGCCAAAACCACAAATGCTATATGTATATATATATATATATATTGCCTAATTATATATATTGCCTATATATATGTATAGGCTATATATATAATTAGGCTATAATTATATTATTTAGCGTGTAATGAGACAATCTATAGCCAAATTGTCGAAGATGCCCGAGAATCTTCGGGGATATCAGCATGGGAAATCGGCGAATCAGACCCATGAACCTATAAAGAAAGACGTCATCTCAAGCGGGAGAGAACGTTTGCGGTGCTGGTTTGTGTCACGTAAGTACAGGGCTCTCATGTCTCATGCATTCGGCGTGAGACACACGCAATTCAACCCATGCACACGCTCAAACCTGTGCCGTGTTCCAATACCCGTACTGTCCGTACTTACTAGCCAAAATTTGAGTAAGATCCGGCGAAAAGAAGTATACTTCAAGGACCCGGATGCCGTACTCAAAACGGGCTAATCCTGAAGTGTGGATCGAAGGACACTCCCCGTACTCAACGGCAGCCATTTTAGCTACGTAGCGGAAGAGGCGGAGCCAGGCTGATTCTCTGCCCGAGCCCGAGCCCGATGCGGGACGGGTCGGGCCGATATTTCCCACCACTATACTCGGGCCGGGCCTTTGATCAAGCGTTTTTATTTTTATTTTACCATTGGTTTATTGGCCTAATCTGAGGAGAAATCTATGCCATAAACAGAAATATTATAGGCCTTTATTACACGGGTCTTCTCAATGCCGTGGAACGCTCCGTTCACTTGCATGGGTAGTAGTCCGGTGACTTGTCTACCCCAGCGTCTACCGTTGCTAAGCGACGTCACCGTCTTTACGGACAAATTATTTCTCTGCTGATCAACACTACAAATGGCCAAAAGACTTGTATCCCCCCCCCCCCTTAAATAAATACTATGGCAGAATTATTATTATTATTATTCTCATTCAACTTGAACATGTGTTTTTACAGTAGAGTGGTGGAGGGATGACGTATGTTGGCCAACCCGGAAGTGAGCGTCGACAAAAAGCCAACGTATTTTGGATTATTATAAATTGAAACAATTTATTAAATAAATATTTGTGAGATGTCATTACTCATTTGTGAGATGAGTTTGCTTCCTATTTATGTCGAGTATACACCCCTACTGTCCACAAGCATCCCCCCCATATGGATTTGGAGAATTGTTGCCACGTCCCAGTGGTGGAGGTATCATATATATGAAAGAGGGCATTCAATTATACTGTAATGATCAATTAGGAGGCCGAAGCCCTAAAGGAAGTGATGCAATAGGTGACTGAGGGTCAACATTTGAGAACCCCTTTTATCAAAGGGGGTCTCAAAGGACTCATACGCTTCAACAGCGGCTGCAGCAGAAGTGTTGAGACGAAAGATGATAAAGACATTTATAGAATATTCCCATGATTCTTCGCACGACCTGCAGGTTGGAGAGACTGAAATAACCCCCAAAATGAGTAATAATGTAAAAGCAGCCAAGTCCCACAAATTGCTTGAACTATTTATTTCATTCCATTGTTTCGTTGATGTGCATTATTGAAAAGTTTCAAGCATATGGATTTAATGCAATATCCACAAACAGTTCAAAATGGTACCATGAAATGTCTTGTTTATTGTATTAACCAGTTCATTTCTTTTGTGAAAGTCACCAAAAGTCGAAAAAAGTTAAACGCAAGGTCACAGGCTAACAGTGGAGCTGTGTTGGGAACCAGCAGCCAAGAGCTTCCATGGAAACTTTCTACCCATGTTAAATAGATTTAGTTGGCAGTTCCTTTTCTGCCCATTCTTTTTTAAACTTGTGGAAGCACTTTGCAGTACTGGGAGACACCATTTCTAACGACAATGGAGCTAGATTCTAAAAATATCAAAAGATGCCCAAAGCAAATACCTTTAACCCATAGTTGTGTTTTATCAAATTAAAAAATTTCAGAGTTTCATTGACCACAAATTGAGCAGAAATATTTTGCATACAAATCTTTAAATAGTTTAACCACATTAAGAAAAATACATTCGTTAATTTTTTTTATTAGTGAAGCCACAAGTTTTGCACATTATCCAAACAGAATACCTGAAATGTTGATATTTCAGCCCTTCCGGGTTAAAACAAGAGAAAAGGACAACCTAACAAGAGTGAAAAGTTTGGGTTAGGTGACCTATAGTTCAAAGATGTCCCTGGTCAGGTAGACTAAATAAAAGTGTATTCCCAATTGCTCCAGGACATTTGTGTAATTTACTTGTGAGCTCTCCCTCAAGCCTAGAGAGACATCAGTGTTGAACCACCAACTGAAAGAGGGTATTTGCCATTAGTATGAGTGACAACATTTCATGGCTATTAATTTAGTTCATTATATTTAGCCGATTTGAATAGACTTTTCTAGCAGGTGAGGCTGTCAAAGAACTAAATATGGAGCAACTACAAAAAGTAAATTTGCAGCATGACCAAATTATACAAAAAGTATAGGAACTGTTCTAGCAGATATGTTTTAGAAGTCTCTTTTGATAGGCAGTGTAGAATGTTGGTGTATTTTAGTGTCTCTCTGTTGTTCACATTTCTAGTCTAGGGACAAGCCAGGGCCTCTCATACTGACGGGGTGTTCTGCCATTGTTATGTCTCAACAAGGTTGAACCGACCTGGTCAATTGAAAGCCTGTACAAAACGACCCTGGAATAGTCAAATGCAGCTTTACTGCGGATGAATTAAGCCAAATTGCATAAACATCCAATGGTAAACAGTATACAAATGCAATCAAGGTTGCACTCACACTAGGCCATCTGGCCGTGACCGTCGCAACTGTGGCCTGGCCACGGTAGGCTCTTGTACATACGCCATCACGTCGCTAGCATCCAAACAATTCTACCAAACCTTAACCAACTAGTGAAAAATGGAACAAAACTTTAGCACACACCCAGTGACTAATCACCTTGTCCAGGGGTGTTCCAACGTGGTTTACCAGAGGGCCTTGTGGACTTAAAGTAAGCCACACATTTGACAGAGACAGCACGGAATGACGTTAAACTAAGCTAATCTACAGGTTACTAGTGCTAGTGCAATTACATGAGCATTTTGCACAATATTTGTACTCCAATGCTACGTAAAGCAGGCTTCTTCAGAAACCCGTAGCCTGCTACATTGCAGGGCAACTGTAACAAATCCTGACCAAGACCGAAAGATGGCTCTGGAAGCCACTACGGCCCACGCAGCAGATTACTGCGTGGACCGTGGTGGCTTCCAGATCAACCCTTCGGTGGACCATTCATACACATGTATTCCGAGGATGTTTTGAAGACACTGGAGTCCCATGGCACTAGATTCCTTTGAAGACTAAGTTGGTATGGGGGGGCCCAAAGGGGGCCCCCCCATAGATCTCGTCAGTCATCTAACACCTGTTAAGAAAAACACACACACATCACAAGATACAAATCAGCAAAGCTAGGTTAACAAACAGAGGCGACATGCATGTCAAGGTGCAAAGAGCAGGGATACTGATGGCTTGTGTCTGAGGAGACAGCCCAAAAACGTCAACATTTAATAAAGGAAAATAACTTTTACTCACTGCGGTGGTCTGTTTCGAAGTGCCATGTTGGTAGCAATATTTGTCTGGGCTGTTCAGTCAAATGCCCACAAAAACAAACACGCAACAACGCATACTTTCAGTTTGTATAAAGTGACAATAGTGATCTGCAATCTAGATCGAAAACTATCAACCCTCACTAAACTCAACCTCGATTGACACAGGCCGATGCGAAAAGTAAACCAAACCCAATGTTTTCACCTTAAATAACGGGGTGCGTGACAGGTGATCTCAATTAAGAGCTAATCAGAAAGAACATGAGTGAGACGTTCAAAACGAGGACGAGGATTTAACGGAATTGTTACCATTCAAATTCAAATTTCTTTATTATTGGATAGGGTATGATATCAATGATATGGGCTTTGAGTAGGCCTATATTTCTTAAATATATTTCTTAAAAATGTTCACCCCTTCGCCTTTTGAATATGAAATCTATAATCTCAGCCTCTCTATAATTTGCCCAACACATATTTTATTGTTCAAATAAAATCCCATCCTTATTTTGCCATTCATATTGAATCTTTACTGTCTTTCATTGTACAAAACAATCATCTAATAATTATTCATAACGCTCTTCCATCTCCTTGGCTGCATTAAGACGAGGCTCGGGTCAGAGCAAAGATCGGAATCCACACATGATAAGGGATAAAGTTATTTATTAGAATAAAGTAAGTATCATGAAATCTGTAAAGGGATTAGTGTAGCGTATGGAAGATTAGAAAATGTGCGATTATATGGTTTGGACAGAAAACCAGTACCAAAATCCAGACATGGGGGACTCGAGTCACATGACTTGACTCGAGTCGCAAATTTGAGGACTTGAGAGTGAGACTTGCTTGACAAACACTGATAAAAGACTCGACTTGACTTTGGCCGAATCTCGATTCTTCCCCTTGCCCCTTTTGCTTTGTCTTTGTCTTTGTCTTAACCCTAGCACTTGCAAGTGTAAGGGCCAAGGGCTGAGATCTTTCCCCTATGAAATGAGACGCCACTCGGTTTCGGGTACGTCATCATTCATCGTCGCCAGCTGGCTGCCCCGTCACCAGAGCGCCGAAACGCCAATAAAAGCCAGAGAAGAAGAGCGATATATATATATATATATCTTAGATGCTGCCGCCATCGTTGAAGAGTTGAGGGTGTGTGTAGCATAGTGGTGAAACGGATCAGTGTGTCCACGGTTCGGTTCAGATAACCGTTTTGGGCCTCGGTTTCGGATACGGTTCGGATCATGTCCGTGATAGTAAAAAGGCGGACTTTTTTTTGACGGAGGGTTTGGGGGAGAAACACAAAAATGAATGAGACCCACAGGCTATTTGCAATGTGTTAATTGACTGCAATCAGACAACTTGCAAGGCTTTTTTGTGCAATAAATGTTCCCCTAAATGCATTTGAAAACATGGTGCACTGAGTGTAACATGTAAGGGATAACGGCCGACGAGGCTTAGAACTCTGGCGACGAGCGCAACGAAGTTTAAAGCCCAGTTTGTTTTGAACGCTGACAGTCTGAAGGGAGGGGCGGGAAAAGTCTCATTGGCTCGGGCAGCACTGGAGAGAATGCATTCCGCTGGGTCCTAAACACCCTTTTGTATCGGACGTAGGCTACAGTAGGCAAAATACGCTACATAAGGCAATGCCTTCATGAAACCGAAATCCGCGGATCTCCAGAATGCTCCGAACTGTGGTAAACGAACCGAACGGATTCGGATACAATTCGAATCCGCTGCAGCAGGACTAGCATCTAGCTGGCAAGCTACCATATAAGCCAATGGAGTGGTGGTATACGCGCTAATTGTATCCTAAAACTACCGTTTGAAAGCTTCAGTTAAGACCTACAATACTATGCATCGTTCGTGTAGCACATTTCAGATCAAACCGAGTCATTATAAACATATAAAAAGTTGTGTAGATAGCTGTAAAATATTCCTCGCATCAAGCAGCCATGTTTTTTTTAAAATTCCCGGTTTCGCTATGTGCTCTGGGATAGCCCTTGGAGGAGCAAGTGAGCTCTCAAATCATCTTAAAAATAAGGGGTACATAGCACTCAATCTTATCCCTTAATCTTGATCAAATTGGGTATTGAGACACCACTAGCTCTCACATGAACGCGCAACTTCAAGGGTAAGGGGGAAGATAAGGGGTAAGGGGAAGTATTGAGATTGGGCCTTTGACTTGGTCTTCATGACTTGAGACTTGACTTAGGCCCAATCTCAATACTTCCCCTTACCCCTTATCTTCCCCCTTACCCTTGAAGTTGTGCGTTCATGTGAGAGCTAGTGGTGTCTCAATACCCAATTTGATCAAGATTAAGGGATAAGATTGAGTGCTATGTACCCCTTATTTTTAAGATGATTTGAGAGCTCACTTGCTCCTCCAAGGGCTATCCCAGAGCACATAGCGAAACCGGGATTTTTAAAAAAAAACATGGCTGCTTGAAGCGAGGAATATTTTACAGCTATCTACACAACTTTTTATATGTTTATAATGACTCGGTTTGATCTGAAATGTGCTACACGAACGATGCATAGTATTGTAGGTCTTAACTGAAGCTTTCAAACGGTAGTTTTAGGATACAATTAGCGCGTATACCACCACTCCATTGGCTTATATGGTAGCTTGCCAGCTAGATGCTACAGGGCCTGCAGCGGATTCGAATTGTATCCGTTCGGTTCGTTTACCACAGTTCGGAGCATTCTGGAGATCCGCGGATTTCGGTTTCATGAAGGCATTGCCTTATGTAGCGTACTTTGCCTACTGTAGCCTACGTCCGATACAAAAGGGTGTTTAGGACCCAGCGGAATGCATTCTCTCCAGTGCTGCCCGAGCCAATGAGACTTTTCCCGCCCCTCCCTTCAGCCTGTCAGCGTTCAAAACAAACTGGGCTTTAAACTTCGTTGCGCTCGTCGCCAGAGTTCTAAGCCTCGTCGGCCGTTATCCCTTACATGTTACACTCAGTGCACCATGTTTTCAAATGCATTTAGGGGAACATTTATTGCACAAAAAAGCCTTGCAAGTTGTCTGATTGCAGTCAATTAACACATTGCAAATAGCCGGTGGGTCTCATTCATTTTTGTGTTTCTCCCCCTAACCCTCCGTCAAAAAAAAGTCCGCCTTTTTACTATCACGGACATGATCCTAATCCGAACCGTATCCGAAACCGAGGCCCAAAACGGTTATCTGAACCGAACCGTGGACACACTGATCCGTTTCACCACACACCCTCAACTCTTCAACGATGGCGGCAGCATCTAGATATATATATATATATATATCGCTCTTCTTCTCTGGCTTTTATTGGCGTTTCGGCGCTCTGGTGACGGGGAAGCCAGCTGGCGACGATGAATGATGACGTACCCGAAACCGAGTGGCGTCTCATTTCATAGGGGAAAGATCTCAGCCCTTGGCCCTTACACTTGCAAGTGCTAGGGTTAAGACAAAGACAAAGACAAAGCAAAAGGGGCAAGGGGAGATTCGGCCTTAGACTTGAGACAGATGACTCGAAATGACTTTTCTAAAGTTAGATTATAGGTTGGATATGTGATTTGCGATACGCCAGCAGATTTTGAAAAGACGCAACTCAAATGGTCCTACCCCCTCTCCTTCACACAAGAGCGCGAACACAGATGCGCGAGAGTGGGCCAGGGCAGGCTAGCTAGGTTGGAGTTTAGGGTTGTATTCTAGCGCTAGGTCCAAATGTGGATTAGCTAGTAAACTAGCTCCAGTAGCTACCGCAGGATAACAACAAACAGAAGCTTGCTCTGGGTCACAAGCTTTGAGTACGTGCACGTGCACGAAGAGGTCACGCGCGGGGGGAGGGGGAGTGCAGTCCGACCGTTTGATTGACGTACTTACTGTCCAATGCCACTCGGTGTTTCTGAAAATCATTGGCTGGAGTTTTTCGAGCCCTGCCCGTTCCACAGATGATTAACTTGTTTAATTTTCATGTCAGTAGGCTACTTCTAACTCAGTGGTTTTAAGTGTATTTTTGTTCAAGGTGGAGGTACGAGTTATAGCAGTCCCTGCATCAAGTGCACCTGTTGAACGTGTGTTCAGCCATGGTGGGGTGATAATGTGACCGCATCATTCAGAACTCAGTGACAAAGTACTGTCAAATTATTTTTTTTGCAAATGCAATGCATTGTGGGTCGATGTATGTTGCGAGGCAGCAAGATTGCTACCAGCTTTCAGGCTTGTGTATTACTATTTCCCCTTCCTACAGTATGTGTATGTGATATTACTTTTGAATTTTTTTTTTTTTCATGTCTGATGCCATGTGTTGCAAATAATATTCTACAACATGTAGGGAGATTGAGTGATTGACTTGAACTGTTGTTGTCGTATACAGCTACCTAGAGGTTATATTTGATTCTGTTCATAGGTTGGAGGTAATGATCATAAAAAACATTTTCAAACTATGCACATAATGGTTTTGGAATGTTTTGAATAGTTTGAGTTATTGTTATTGTTAAGACATTGTTATTGTTAATGTTGAAATAAAACTCAACTTATGAACCACTCTCTTTACCGATTTTTAAATGTGGTGTATGTGGTGTGTGTGTATGTGTGTGCGTGTGTGGTTGCAACCCGGTATCACGCGATTGCGTGCTCCTGCGCACAAACGTTAATCTATTGAAGCGTGTTCCAGAGCACGATAGTCCGACTTTTTGCGTGTTACACAGAACGAAATGTAAACCAATGCATTCTGAATGGGAGTGTTCTAAGACAATTATATCTGTACGGAGCTCCATAAGGGACATTAGGGAGAACGCTCCCGGACAGAACCTTAGTTTGGAAGTCATGCTTAGTGACACGACAAATAGCCTACTTCCAATTGAAATACAAAATTTAGAAAATAGGCCTACGTGTCCCTGATCACGTTTCAATAGATTAAATAACGTGACAGTGTCACGTATTTCCGTGAGACCATACCCGTACTTCCATGAGTATACTTAAAGGAAGTATACTATCCGCACTATCTACTACGTTATTTTTTCAGATGTGAGTGCTGTTCCAAATCGAGTACTCCGTGATGCACTAACCGGAAATTACGATCACGACTGCCGCCGTGGCTCCTCCCCCGCAATAAACATCCCGCTTTGAACGGTGAACTCTTTACACCTAGAAGCTATAAAAACTATAAAAACTACAAAATGACTCTATTAATGCAGGCTATGTGGAAAATGCGCCGACTTTGGCTCAGCCTGGCTCCGCCTCTTCCGCTACGTAGCTAATGGTGCGTTTTAATATCCATCCGTCTCGGAGGTCCGAGGACGTTGCCTAGCGACACGCACAAACACGCCCCTTTTCCTCGGACGGCGATCTCGCCATCTCGGTTGAACTCAGTGGTGACCGAGCGAAATTCCGAGACAGAATTCAAGATGGCTGCGCGCATTGTGACTTGAAGTATGAACTGTTTTCATTGTGCTTGGACCACTTTGGTGGTTTAAATGGTAATTTCAATCACTCGTATTACTGCAATACCTTACTGCCTCCGTATCTCTGCCTATGTACACAAATATATTGTATTTGTGTACAGCACTTTGGTCAACTACTGTTGTTTTAAATGTGCTATATAAATAAACTTGACTTGATTTGAATTGACTATGGCCTATAGCCTACTTATATTGGATCGCCTGGTCCTCTGCCAATGCTACCGCGACAACAGCTTTCCGGGTGGCGTCCATGTTTTCCTCCAACGACCGAGCGAAATAATAAAACGCTTGAAGTGTGGGCGTGGCATCAGATCCGAGATCCGAGTCGGTTCGCAGAGAATACTCGAACGCACCATAAGATGGCTGCCGTTGAGTACGGGGAGTGTCCTTCGATCCACACTTCAGGATTAGCCCGTTTTGAGTACGGCATCCGGGTCCTTGAAGTATACTTATTTTCGCCGGATCTGAATTGGAACGTACTGCGTACTCAAATTTTGGCTAGTAAGTACGGACAGTACGGGTATTGGAACACGGCACAGGTTTGAGAGTGTGCATGGGTTGAATTGCGTGTGTCTCACGCCGAATGCATGAGACATGAGAGCCCTGTACTTACGTGACACAAACCAGCACCGCAAACGTTCTCTCCCGCTTGAGATGACGTCTTTCTTTATAGGTTCATGGGTCTGATTCGCCGATTTCCCATGCTGATATCCCCAGAGATTCTCGGGCATCTTCGACAATTTGGCTATAGATTGTCTCATTACACGCTAAATAATATAATTATAGCCTAATTATATATAGCCTATACATATAATTAGGCAATATATATAATTAGGCAATATATATATATATATATATATATATATATATATATATATATATATACAGTGGTGTAGTCCAGGGTATACGCGGGTATACGGCGTATACCCACTTATTTTTCAGTCAGCATTGCGTATACCCACTTCTAAACCCACCCAGATGCGCACCATTCAGTAGTAGGCCTATCTGCAAGCGAAATCGCGCACTTTTCCCCGGTGAAGCCATGACCCACGCTACTCTGCCACTTATTGGCTAATACTCGCTGCCTTTACTGATTAGATTGGTTAACTGTAGGCATGACGACGAATGAGCCAATCTGAGGGAGAGAAAGGCGGGTCATGCCGAAGTAAATATCGCGAAAGACACATTTACTTTTACAAGTTTACTTTAAATGATCTTCTATAATAATCCGGTAAAATGAAGCGAGCTATCCAAACAAAAATTTCATTTGACAATTTCAAACGTCCTCGCGAATCAATATCAGCCAGCAGCTCAGCATTTAATGTTAGCGATCGTACACCGGTACAGTTACCGTCGACGCCCGCTCTGCCCCCCGCCCCCGTCGGAGAGGAGGCTGTTTGAGACCTGGTTGAAGAGCCATCGGGCTGCCTCTTCTGTGCGTTCTAGACAGTGCAGTGTGAAAACTCCTGCAGAAAGCAAGTCTGTCTGGAATATACTGTAGTATGATCATGGTTAGAAACCCAGTACTGGGCTCAGAGAGCATATCACAGTTGATGTGTTGTAAATGCATTTATATTTTTTCTTCGTAAACTAAATATTGTTGTTTTGTTACATATTGTTTTGTTGAATAATTTGAATGATGATGTTCAATCATCATATGATATTTATATATATATTGATATTATACATATCTAACAAGATGATTGTTGTGGAAGAGAAATAATCTAATGTTTAATCTAAGGTGAAATATGAATAAGGATGCATTGTCAAAAGTAGTATGTTATTTAAATAAGTGTTCAAAAAATTACTGAAACACCATGTTTGCCTCATCTATATTTTACATTCATGCTGGCTGCCTGTGTGACCAGTAATACCTACAAACTGCTCCTGATCAAGTCATGTTAATTTCATAATAGTGGCACACTCTGGCCCATGCTATGTGTTTTGAATCAGCTGTTCAAAGACACCGTTTACAAAATAAATTACTGATTTGCCATGTGAGAGATAAGTGTCATTCCAGGAATAAGGAATAGTTGTCTCTCACTAGTCTGTGGGCCAGTATTTGTTTAGTCATTTCATAATCCTTCCTCCCTGAGATCAAGCAGCAGAAATTATGTGCCAATGTAAGTAAACTAAAAAGAGTAGTCCCAAATATCACTGTTTCTAAAAAAAGGGTGTTTTTCTGGGCTGCGTTAAAAAAAGGGCAAACATTTAGAGTATACCCACTTCTCCAGGGACCACTACACCACTGTATATATACATATAGCATTTGTGGTTTTGGCCTAAACATAACTAGGGTGCACTGTACTATCTGCGCACACCCTTTCTGAAGCCTCTCTCGCTCTCTCTCTCTCTCTCTCTCTCTCTCTCTCTGTCCCTCCCTCTCTCTCTTTCTCTCTCTCTCGTACCGTTTAGTTAATTGTCTTAGAACACTCCCATTCAGAATGCATTGGTTTACATTTCGTTCTGTGTAACACGCAAAAAGTCGGACTATCGTGCTCTGGAACACGCTTCAATAGATTAACGTTCGTGCGGAGGAGCACACAATCGCGTGATACCGGGTTGAACACTTGTGTGCGTGCGTGCGTGTGTGTGTGGCGTAGGTTTATTTGTCCACGACACCACCACACGTGTGATACGGGCAAGTTGCTAACGTTGGCACATAGCGTTAGCAACTTGCTACTAGCACGCAACCATGCTAGCACGTCGTTACGTTAGCAACTTGCCTGTAATGTTAGCTAAAACTATGTTTTACACATTTGTATATCCCTCCTGCCACATGAAATGACATTGCTTACTTAATGCACTTACTTCGATGTGTTTTTTGAGGTTGGACGGGGAGTTTTTGAAGGCCTTTATTTCGTGGCACTTCGGAAGGCATAACATGCACTTCATTCGGTAGGAATTTGCCCCCATCCCAAGGTAGCTGAACATACTTTCCCGGTATGACCACGGGTGTCCGTCGTCGACTTCTGTTGAACGCTGTGCGTCGTCTTCTGTGTCTCCCTCATCCACATGCTCTGCGGCTGCCATGTTTGTAGTGATCTCTCTGCCGCCCCCGCGCGGCGCGCGCATCCCGCATTTATACCTTCTTCGCGAGAGTACCGTACGTGGTTCTTCTCGTCCTCTCGGAATCTCATGCAGAGACTATTTTAATTTGTAACGAGTAACGAGGTGGCAAATGTCAAAGTAACGAAGTAAAAGTATATTTTTTTACTTATAAATGTAGTGAAGTAAAAGTAAAAGTCCTGATAAAAAAAAAAACTCAAGTAAAGTACAAATCCTCCAAAAAAATACTTAAGTAGTGTAACGAAGTACATCTACTTCGTTACTATACACCTCTGGTGTGTGTGTGTGTGTGTGTGTGTGTGTGTGTGTGTGTGTGTGTGTGTGTGTGGGTTGGTTGGTGTGTTCTGTTAAAAATCCGAGAATTCCTGGAACATTACCAGTGAGATTAGACACATGGCATCAGAAAACTAAACCAAGAAACCAGTCGTCCGTCAAGATGGTTTTGTGGCGGTATGTGTGTGTGTGTGTGTGTGCGGGTGTGTTTGTGTTTGTGCATGTTTATATGTGTGTGTGTGTGTGTGTGTGTGTGTGTGTGTGTGGGGGTGGGGAGGGGGATTTTTGTTTAAGCGTTTGTGTGTGTGTGTGTGTGTGTGTGTGTGTGTGTGTGTGTGTGTGTGTGTGTGTGTGTGTGTGTGTGTGTGTGTGTGTGAAATAGTTGATGAACTAAATGAAAATAAAGTAAGAGGTGAAGAGGTTGTTTTCAGGCTATTAGCCTGACCCACAGTATTAGCTCTTTATTTCCCCTGGTAGCAAAACATATTAGACCATCACCTAGCCTTCCAGCTACTCACAGACAGACACACACACGCACACACTCACACCAACATAAACACACACACACACAAACAATCACACACACACAAGCACGCACTCATGCACACACACACAAATGCACATCGACACACACTCACGTGCACGCAAAGACAAACGCGTAAAACGCAAGAGGGTTGATTATATCTCCGATCTCTTTACCTCTTCATCCCCTGCTCCCTGTCTCTCTGGTTCTTCTCCCTCTACTCTATCACCCTCCCACCTTTTTAACATACCTCACATCTGCAGAGGAAGAAGTCCTTTGGTACTATATCACCTTTAGACATACATCTAAGCCATGCATTCTAAATTGGCTTCTCAAGGTTATCGCCTGAGTGTCCCCTTTCCCTGCCCCCTCAACCACTAACGCCGCCAAAGATTTCCAAACTGTAAGCCTTTGAATTCTAATACCCGGAGCGCTTCAGAGTGGAAATCCGGGATTTTAATCCAAGATCGGCTGAGTCCAGTCAACTGGAACAAATGGCGGAATGGAGGGTTGACAAGGAGATGCAGGGAATATCCATCAGAAGGCACCAGGCGCAGAGGAGGTGTCAATGGGAATGTCAGAATGGTGAGGCTACACACACACACACACACACACACACACACACACACACACACACACACACACACACACACACACACACACACACACACACACACACACACACATACACACACACACAAGTGCGTACACACACACACACAAAGAAACATAGCCTACCTTAGCCTACCTCCTGAAATTGAAGAGAGTGAAGGGTGTGGAGTGTGTGAGTCAAGCCTCCGGGGGCATATTTCCACCGCCCCCTCCCCCCCCCATTCCGTTCTCGCCCCTCTTCTCTCAGGCTGAGATTTACCTAGCGGCGTCTGTGGAAGAGATAATATTAGGAACGGTTGAGCAGGGGGTATTATCTTAAGGTCAGGTTTTACATATCATATCCCCCCCCCCCCTCCCCAACACACAGACGACGTACTCTCACACACACAGAGAGACATAAAATAAAAACTATGCAAGCGCATCGGCACAAACAGCATGGCGAGCAGCTGAATCGGACAAAAAAAATGCACTCCAAACAATTGCGCACACATTATACGGTTGAATTCATGCGTGCATACGTGGCCAATCCACACACAGAGACACACACACCACACACTTGCACATTCCCAGTTGGTGACAGCACCTATCAGCCACCCACAGTAAGTGACCTGGGTTAACTTGTAATGACTGCTTGTCCCACACTCAGGATTAATGGGCTGTGGAGAGAGGAGATAAAGGCCTATCATTAGCACACTCGCTCACACACATGCACACACACAAAAAAACACACACACACACACACACACACACACACACACACACACACACACACACACACACACACACACACACACACACACATGAAAGCACATGCTCTCACACACACACACACACACACACACACACACACACACACACACACACACACACACACACACACACACACACACACACACACACACACAACCCCATGCAGAAATACATACTTTTATAAGATAATGTCACCAAGGTTGGCTACGTTTTGCGTGGGTTAGTAAAACCTTATTTAGGCGATATCTCGTTGGTGTATTTAAGTGAGGGGCTTTTTTAGGGCCTACTGTTTGAATTGAAGCTGAAGGATCAGCCTTCATCGTCCATGTTAACCTCTTGCGTCCTAGACACGCACCTGCCAACCCTAATCCCACTAGCCCTCTTCCATTTCTCCATACCACCTGATCCGGGAGCCATGCCAAACACAGTCAACAGTGCACTCTCTTTCTGTCACTGTCTTTATTTGTTGTTATAAGAAACATCGGAAGGAAGAAAGTTAAGGATCGTTTCAGGGCACTGTTACATACAGCATTGCAGAGCTGATTTATTCCTTTTTCAGTATTTTTCTTAGCATTCTTCTGAATGTCATTCTGCAGCAGTCCACGTACATAATAGTGGAGGAGTTTAGGGAACAGTATGCTTCATACAATAAGGAGGAATTATACACGGCTGGGGTGAAAACATTGAGGAATAACTTTAGAAAGGATCAGACTTCAGCCGACTGATGAGAATGTGCAGCAACAGAACAAAGAGCGCAAACAAGGAATACCAAAACGGTATTCATTAAAAAACGGTAAAGTCACTTAGGTGCAGCAGCACAGAGTGAGTACAAAACAGTCAGAAAGTAAGTTAGGTGGGGAGGGGAGGCTGGGTGGATTGTTTGTGAGTGGGATGATAACCCTTGATGGAAGTCTGTTCAAATGTGTGAGCTGCAACATGAGTGCAAGGTTGAAAAAGGAATTCATAGTATCACTCCAAACACAATCACTGGCTATATACTCCAGTAGACTCCATCAACTTTGATAGCTTTCTTTATTTTACCCATTTACTTCTCCAGGTCGTCAAGTGTTTTTGTTGCTCTAGTTTTTGTAGGTCAGGACCCCATTAAGACACATCTCCAACTTATCATCTCATCGGGTGCGCTGGGATGGGTTTTTTCCGGGATGTACGGAATGTCTGGCGTTTCACACATCAAGATACAAAATATGCAAACGAAAAATACTCTCAAATGGATTTGTTTGCAGATAGACAAACACACACACAACATACACACACACAGAGACACACACACACACACATACTCTCTCTCTCACCTAGGATGTACACACATGTTCACAAACGCATATTACGGCTTGCTAGGCCTACGCAACCATGCAGGCGCACACCCGCACACCTTCTTGTCTTTTACTCTATGCCTGTTCATTCCAGCCGGTAGACACAGCGTAGATATAATCATATTTAATAATACAAAACAGACATGAAGCTACAGTGCTTATTCCATTATTAACACGCTGCGTGCTAGAGGGACCCCGGGTAATTATTCAATATCACACACACACACACACACACACACACACACACACACACACACACACACACACACACACACACACACACACACACACACACACACACACACACACGCACGCACACACACACACACACACACACACACACACACACACACACACACACACACACGCGCGCACACACACACACACACACACACACACACACACACACACACACACACATGTAACACACTCACACACACACAATGTCAAGATGAGCGCAGACACGCAAACACACGCACGTACACAAACATGCATACAGGCACCATCACACAGGAGAGAGATAGTGTGATCGTGACTGAGGGAGAGCCAAACATATTTGATCAAGGCCGAGGATCTGTAAATCATTCAGGAGGGAGGCAGCCACCACGGCCTCCCATCCCTCCCTCCCTCCTTCCTCCTCCTCCTCCCCTCCTCCCCCTCCTCC
>NC_082397.1:15789048-15792274 GCF_031168955.1 Gadus macrocephalus
TAAGGTTTTCTATACATAACGAAGCAGTTCTGTCAACGTTATGCTCTAATAACGTCAACATTGGCTATCAGGTTTGAGATTGTGACTGTGAGCAGAATTGAAATTATGAACTAATGCAGCCATTCACATTCAGTCCTTAGCCTGCGGTTTACATCAATACAAGGTTTCCTAGTGCTTGCTATGCTGCTGGAACCTTTTTGATCAAATATATATATGATTAAAAAAGAGTCCTTCAGAAAAGCAATGATGTGGGACAAAGGCATGATCTGGGCATGCACACATATTCTCACACACACAAGCACACTCACACACAAACGAACACCCACACACAAGCACACAAACATACACAGACAAAAACACATACAATCAATTATACAGACACAAAAACATGGATACACACACATTAAGCATATCACAAGAATAAGAAGTTCATTAAAAACCTCATTAACAACCAATCATTGCATCAAATAGTATGCAATCAACACACTCCATACTCGTTCAATCAGTTGGAGATATCACACATTCAAAAAGAACATGCAGAAGAAGACTTGACAAGACCAACCAAACTGTAATTAAATTAAAAAAAGTCGATACTTTCTTGCACTTTTTACTATTCACGACGAAGTGCACGCATTGCTGGTTCCCCCCAAATCCCCTTTCATATAAAGTGGGACAGGAGCAAGCTCGCTTGGCAGAGTGGCGCTTCGGAAGGGGAATGTTTAAAAGGAGGACGTAATGTAATTTGCTATTGTTTAACCCTAACTGCAGGGTCTCCTGTTTTAATAGAACTGTAGATTAGTTTTGCTACCCGCATAATTGGATAAGTGATACAGCATACTGTGGTATATGCCAATCCCGCTATGGCCTTGCTATGCTTAACACACATACACACACACATGCACACACACATGCGCACATGCATGGACTTATACAACCTAACAGACTCACGCAACCATGCTTGCCACATACATAGACACTCATATACACTGTCTCTCTCACAGTCACACAAACATACACACACAGACACACACACACACACACACACACACACACACACACACACACACACACACACACACACACACACACACACACACACACACACACACACACACACACACACACACACACACACACACAATCACATAATGTAACAAACACACACAAACACACTCTTATACACACAGGCAAACACACACTGAGATTAAACACAAACAGCTTACCACCATCTGGGGACGTAGGGACTGAACTCAATAATAGCGCAATACCTTTAATCTATCCATCATATTATCTTCAGAACATTACAGTTGAAAAGTCTCATGCTGTCAATGGAGACAATGGATTACTCTCCACCCCTTTATTTCCCCAGATAAGAGCCATGTAATTTTTATATTACTTTCTTTTGTTCCTTCTTTTCCCGATCCCTCCATTCTTTCTCTTCTCTCCCCTTCCTTCAATCAGAAAACAGCACGACAATGTCTCATTAAGGTTTAAATCTATAAACAATGACTGATCTATAAACAAGGGACTGAGGTTCCTCAGTCCCTGATTGGCTGACAGAAGAGGCGGTAGCTTCTGGCGCTCAAAATACTGCGCTGTCATTTCACTCTGGAAATCAGCAATTCTGTTATGCTGCGTTCGCAGCAAAAGAAATGTTGCCTGTTCGAGTAGTCGCCTGAGTTTGAGAGAGGCTTCCTCTTGTGACCGCCAATTCATTCTCGACCATCGCCAGTCTCTACCTTTTGTGGAAGTACCAGAGACGTCAGAAAAATGGACGCAGTCGTTTGGATTCATAATATCATCCGTTCAATAAAACATTGTAATCTAAAACACTCCGGGAGCTCCGGCCGGGGGGTCCTGGAGCTCAATATCAAAATAAAATCGTTATAATATATAATATAACGGCCAAAAGCTGTGTGCGCCTCCGGATGATATTATGAATCTTAACGACTGCATCGGGTACTCGCCGTCTCAGGTTCTTCCACATCAATCTGAAGTCCAGATTCGAACACGACATGGAGGAGAATGGGATTGTTGCCTTTTGCGGACTCCCGGAGCTCCTCCAGCGAGGAGGTGCAGGAGGTCCAACCGGCCTCCTGCAGAAAATGCGGTGAGTGCTGTTGTACAAAGTGAGGTTGAATTTATTTTTTTAATAAAGCCACATAGATTAAGACATAAAGAAACGTTAGATGGCTTAAATCAAGTGAAGGGACTTGAACAGAGTTCAAAAGTCTAAATGGAGTAAACATTGAAAACATGCACACTATTTAAAAAAAAAATTATGGTTGGAAAAAATAAATTGACAGCTGAATGAAAAGCGCAAAGTATTGCTAAAAATGCAGAAACGTAAAAGGAATTGAATCGAAGAATCTGAAATAGCCGAAATTGTGTGTACTCGCCCTCGATGGTGCTAACCCTGAATGCCGTAAAAAGTAGTAAAATTTAGCAAGAAAAACTGCCCAATCTGGCAACACTGCCTGCACGTCCTCGCGCTCTTACCTCAGCGTAAATCATATATTCTTTTAAACTTATACTGTGATTTTGAAAAAGTATAAAGGTAATCGAATTTCTGTTTCCAGATTATTGAAGATACAAGTGTGTTGATTTGTTAAACCTTTGAACGAAGGTTAACGATAAAATATTGACTAAGTTACAATGTAGAAGGGCCCCGTCCACACGGAGCCATTAGCTAGTTAGCTAGCTCCAGTAGCTACCGCAGGATGACACACGAACGAGCACACGAACAAGCGACAAATCGCTGGAAATTCCAGAGTGTAATGACAACGCAGTATTTGAGCGCCAGAAGCTACCGCCTCTTCTGTCAGCCAATCAGGAACTGAGGAATCAAACTCACATCCGTTTCAGTCAAACTCTCGCACACACACTACTATAATCTCTCACATACCCAACTATACTCTCTCACATACACTACTATACTCTCTCACATACACGACTATACATTCTCATACATACATGTAAAAGGAGTATAATAGTATGTGTCTATGAGTATAGTGGTGTATATGCGAGATTATAAAAGTGTGTGTAAGACCAAGTATGAATTCTGTCCCAGGCGACCCCTCATACACTGACACCGATACATTTGTGTTGCTTTTATTTGATATCTGGATGATTTCATGTGCATTTAGTGTTTTTGATACGATTACGCATGACAGCAGGAACGCGGATTCTCCAGCAGATGCAAAAGGGGCACTGTGTGAATTGTATC
>NC_082397.1:15792374-15814874 GCF_031168955.1 Gadus macrocephalus
ACCTATGATGACTACGGCTGGCTTGGGAACTTCAGAAATGAGAAGAGGAACCTTTTGTGTATCACTCTTCTTTTTCGCATTTTAGTGAGCCAAATCCAGTTGTGAAGTGTGTAGAATTGGCCGGTTCACTGAGGCCCACTTCCTATGCAGAATAAGCATTTGGCATGAAGGCATTCTCTTGTTTTTGGGATAGAAACAACTTCAGGAAGGGGGTCAACAAAAAGTCTTCCCAGGGGGGATCAGAACTCATAACTTATTCATATTCAAGTCAAAAATCAGATATCTGCGGTGTGGCTACATTGGCGTCTTAGTGTTAACACATCCTGAAGTCAACGTACTTTATGAATGTGAATATCTACTGCATATAGAGTTAAACATAGTGCTATGTCTCTGTGATTCATGGGTTCAAAACATCGATCAAACATTTCCTGGACATAGACGTGGTTTACAACATGTTGACAACATGTTAAAAAACATGTTATCTAAAGTACATGAGGGGTAGGCCAATTCAAGGTAGTTTTTCGTGTTAATAAAGCATTGTGATGATTACAATGATTGCCTCAAACAAACCCAAGTAGCAGGACATTTTCAGTGATACACAGATATAATTTTCATTATATACTATTATAAATTATTTTGAAATTTTTCCCTGCAGTGCATTGTAAGAGATAACAGGGCGAGGTTCTGTGTAGCTGCTGCTAGCCGCGCCGTAGGGCAGTCGGTTGATTGGCACACAGAGGTCTTTCATGCATATGCATGGTGCTGTCAACCCACTCTTCACACACAATGGCTTGCATTGTGCTTCTGTAACACTCTTAAATGTGCTCTCATCCCTGATTAAAGGGAAGGACTGGGCATTTAGTGGTGCTTCACAGTGGTCTGTGTCGACACACGCTGCTCTGACACACATGGATACTTGTAAACACTTAATGTGCCCACGCATACACATACAAACACACTCACACACACACGCGCACACACACCTCACCGTCTCTGTCGCTGAATACACAGAGACAAAAATGCACACAGACACAAAGCCTCTACCGTCCCGCCAAACACACGTATGCATGCCGTCTCTTTTGCTAAACCACACAGACACACACATACAAGCACACACACATGCAGACAAACAAACACACACAGTCTTTAAATTATCCCCACACTCACAAACACACACGATACATGTTTTATTGATCTACCACACACAGACTCACACACACAGACACGCACACAGACCTAAACACACACACACACGCACACACAGACGCACACACACACACACACACACACACACACACACACACACACACACACACACACACACACAGGTAAAGGCTGGCAAACATCTGTAAGCACTCATGCTTCCTGCCGATCCATGGACTCTCCATTTCCTCTTGTGCAGACACTTAAGGTACGAACACACCAAACGCGTACCCCGCGTATAGACGCGTATAAAATCGGCAATTTTTCCATAGGGAACCATTGGTTTACGCGCGTATGAGCTGCGTACATGCGTTACATGCGCTAAAGCAACATTTTACCCGCATTAGCGGCGTATGAGCTGCGTATATATACGCGCGTATACGCGCGTACATATACGCGCGTACGCGAGGAGTTCAAAAAATTGAACTTTTTACGCTCATACGCATGACGATTAGCCGCGTTGCCCAATCAGCGTTGAGCTTGACCCGACGTCACTGGCAGAGAGTAGTGACGCTTGCACAGAAGCATACGGCCGACATCTTTCTTTATTCTGGGTGGAAATAGTAACATAGTTACGCCATTAAATGCGTTTATGTAAACATTTTTAGCGAGAAATGTGCATTTTACTTTCATAATGTTCGCTCGGTGAATGTGAAGGATGTTTGGTTTGATAGTTATGACGAAGAGGGAACGCTCCGTTCACTTGCATGGACAGAGTCTCTGGTTGCTAAGCAACCTCAACGTCTTGGCAGACTATATCTCTGCTGATCAACACTACGAATGCTGGAAACACACCAGACACACCATGTGAAGTTATTTAACCCGATTATTGTTATTTATATCTGAGATTATTTAATCTAACCCGATCCAAGCTCTATCATGCACCCAAACACGGCGGCGTTTGGGTTTCCTTCCTCGGACTCCTAAATCCAGCGCAGCCACAGGCGCGTAGCTGCGTACGTAGGACAATTTTTGACACAAAATGGTCAAGCAACATTTTAGCTGCGTTACTCGCGTAAATCTTACGCGGGTACGCGTTTGGTGTGTTCGTACCTTTAGAGGATTTAAAGCTAAACACAAAGCTAAACAGTGAGTACACACACACACACACACACACACATACACATAACTACACGTGCATACAGCTACACAAATGCACACACACACAAACATAATTTGCTAACCATTCCTTTTACAGTCCCCTAATTACTAGGTATTTACCTGGTAAATATATGGTAAATATAGTATATTATTGGGTAATTACCACTGGTAATAAGAAGGTAAATGCAGAGGAAATACAGCTGAACTACTTACAAAAGCCTCCACTATTACCCATCAACTCAAATAAGTACCGTGTAGTTATAACTGTTTTAGGATGGTAATAACTCAGATATAAATGTGTACTTCCAAGGAAAGTAGGCAACCAATTCTTAAAAACAACTCTTCTACTACCCATCAATTCAAGTTAAAATTGTAATTATCCAAGGTTTATCTGGGTAACAGCCCAGGTTTAGTTATGTACTATCTGGAAATTAAAATAGTACTTTCCAATAAATTACTATTTATTTAGTTAATGTTCATAGCTACACCCATTTATAATATTCGATATACCTCTGAAACTACTGAATTGTTTTTATCTAAGTTGAAAAATTACAGCAATACTTACCAGGTAACAACCACTGCAGGAACAGTTACCCTCTAGTGTCATGGTACATCTTCTTAAATACTGGGTAAGAAACCTTGTTTGTTTCCATGGTATTACCATGTTCAAACCATAACCTTTGTAATAGATAATTCCATTGTCCATCCAGTTAACTGGAACTTGTACCATATATGTTCTGCAACGTTACTAAGTAAAACATAACAATTTACCCAGTAAGTAAGCTGAAACTGTACTGTAAAAGGAAGAATTGTTTGTTTCCATGGTATTACCAGGCTCTTACCATATTATTTGTAACTGGTTATTCCCTTTTTGCTGCAATCAACACAAACTTGTACCATATATGTTCTGCAACATTACTAAGTAAAACATGGCAATTTACCCAGTAAGTAAGCTGAAACTGTACTGTAAAAGGAAGCCTTGTTTGTTTCCATGGTATTACCAGGCTCTTACCATATCATTTGTAACTGGTTATTCCCTTTTCCATGCAATTCTCACAAACTTGTAGGCTACCATATATGTTCTGCAACGTTACTAAGTAAAACATGACAATTTACCCCGTACCGCCATACCGCTGTATTTGATTGCACAACGTTCGGAACGAAGCGCCGCGCAACACTGTTTCAAACGGGACCCTTTTCAATGTTGCGCTAAACACGCATGGTACGAGTACGACTGTGATATTCTTTACAGTTCCAAGACTGCGAGGCTTGGTATTTCAGGCCAACTGGTAAAAGAGTGTGTCACGGCTTCAAACTCAAAGCCGATGCATGCATCCAAAACCAGAGGTGTATAGTAACGAAGTAGATGTACTTCGTTACACTACTTAAGTATTTTTTTTGAGGATTTGTACTTTACTTTTTTTATCAGGACTTTTACTTTTACTTCACTACATTTATAAGTTAAAAAATATACTTTTACTTCGTTACTTTGACATTTGCCACCTCGTTACTCGTTACAAATTAAAATAGTCTCTGCATGAGATTCCGAGAGGACGAGAAGAACCACTTACGGTACTCTCGCGAAGAAGGTATAAATGCGGGATGCGCGCACCGCGCGGGGGCGGCAGAGAGATCACTACAAACATGGCAGCCGCAGAGCATGTGGATGAGGGAGACACAGAAGACGACGCACAGCGTTCAACAGAAGTCGACGACGGACACCCGTGGTCATACCTGGAAAGTATGTTCAGCTACCTCGGGATGGGGGCAAATTCCTACCGAATGAAGTGCATGTTATGCCTTCCGAAGTGCCACGAAATAAAGGCCTTCAAAAACTCGCCGTCCAACCTCAAAAAACACATCGAAGTAAGTGCATTATGTAAGCAATGTCATTTCATGTGGCAGGAGGGATATACAAATGTTTAAAACCTAGTTTTAGCTAACATTACAGGCAAGTTGCTAACGTAACGACGTGCTACATGGTTGCGTGCTAGTAGCAAGTTGCTAACGCTATATGCTAACGTTAGCAACTTGCCCGTATCACACGTGTGGTGGTGTCGTGGACAAATAAACCTACGCCACACACACACGCACGCACGCACACAAGTGTTCAACCCGGTATCACGCGATTGCGTGCTCCTGCGCACGAACGTTAATCTATTGAAGCGTGTTCCAGAGCACGATAGTCCGACTTTTTGCGTGTTACACAGAACGAAATGTAAACCAATGCATTCTGAATGGGAGTGTTCTAAGACAATTAACTAACGGTACGAGAGAGAGAGAAAGAGAGAGAGGGAGGGACAGAGAGAGAGAGAGAGAGAGAGAGAGCGAGAGAGGCTTCAGAAAGGGTGTGCGCAGATAGTACAGTGCACCCTAGTTATGTTTATGCCAAAACCACAAATGCTATATGTATATTATCTATATTGCCTAATTATATATATTGCCTATATATATGTATAGGCTATATATAATTAGGCTATAATTATATTATTTAGCGTGTAATGAGACAATCTATAGCCAAATTGTCGAAGATGCCCGAGAATCTCCGGGGATATCAGCATGGGAAATCGGCGAATCAGACCCATGAACCTATAAAGAAAGACGTCATCTCAAGCGGGAGAGAACGTTTGCGGTGCTGGTTTGTGTCACGTAAGTACAGGGCTCTCATGTCTCATGCATTCGGCGTGAGACACACGCAATTCAACCCATGCACACGCTCGAACCTGTGCCGTGTTCCAATACCCGGACTGTCCGTACTTTCTAGCCAAAATTCCGGCGAAAAGAAGTATACTTCAAGGACCCGTAGCATTGGCAGAGGACCAGGCGATCCAATATAATGCCGCTTTTCCACTGCATGGTACCAGCTTGACACGACTCGACTCAGCTCGCATTTTTTGCGTTTCCACCGCGAAAACATGGTATCTGGTACCTGAAGTGGCTGCTTTTTCTAGTACCGCCTCGCTCAAGGTTCCAAGCGAGCTGAGCCGATGCTAAAAGGTGACGTCGGCAGACGGCCGGCCACTGATTGGCCAGAGAGTGTGACGAAGTCACGAGAGCGACATGGCAACCATGCTGGTAACAGCCATAGCAGCGCCGCAGCCAACATATTCCACTTCTTCAACATGCCAGCTAATAATACGAACACGAATACCATCGCATCGATGTCCTCCATTGTTGTTATTTGGGTTCTGTCCATGTGTGGGTTACGTAGGTGTTGTTTGCGTCGCGTACAAAAATACGTCACGGCCCTTTCGCTCAGCCGACCCCGCCCACGTCCCGGAGGTACTATTTGCGGTGGAAAAGGACCCGCGCTGCTACCGTGTCGAGTCGTGTCGAGTCGTGTCGTGTCGAGTCGAGCTACATGTGCGGTGGAAAAGCGGCATAAGTAGGCTATAGGCCATAGTCAAGTCAAGTTTATTTATATAGCACATTTAAAACAACAGTAGTTGACCAAAGTGCTGTACACCAATACAATATATTTGTGTACATAGGCAGAGATACGGACGCAGTAAGGTATTGCAGTAATACGAGTGATTGAAATTACCATTTAAACCACCAAAGTGGTCCAAGCACAATGAAAACAGTTCATACTTCAAGTCACAATGCGCGCAGCCATCTTGAATTCTGTCTCGGAATTTCGCTCGGTCACCACTGAGTTCAACCGAGATGGCGAGATCGGCGTCCGAGGAAAAGGGGCGTGTTTGTGCGTGTCGCTAGGCAACGTCCTCGGACCTCCGAGACGGATGGATATTAAAACGCACCATTAGCTACGTAGCGGAAGAGGCGGAGCCAGGCTGAGCCAAAGTCGGCGCATTTTCCACATAGCCTGCATTAATAGAGTCATTTTGTAGTTTTTATAGTTTTTATAGCTGCTGGGCGTAAAGAGTTCACCGTTCAAAGCGGGATGTTTATTGCGGGGGAGGAGCCACGGCGGCAGTCGTGATCGTAATTTCCGGTTAGTGCACCACGGAGTACTCGATTTGGAACAGCACTCACATCTGAAAAAATAACGTAGTAGATAGAGCGGATAGTATACTTCCTTTAAGTATACTCATGGAAGTACGGGTATGGTCTCACGGAAATACGTGACACTGTCACGTTATTTAATCTATTGAAACGTGATCAGGGACACGTAGGCCTATTTTCTAAATTTTGTATTTCAATTGGAAGTAGGCTATTTGTCGTGTCACTAAGCATGACTTCCAAACTAAGGTTCTGTCCGGGAGCGTTCTCCCTAATGTCCCTTATGGAGCTCCGTACAGATATAATTGTCTTAGAACACTCCCATTCAGAATGCATTGGTTTACATTTCGTTCTGTGTAACACGCAAAAAGTCGGACTATCGTGCTCTGGAACACGCTTCAATAGATTAACGTTTGTGCGCAGGAGCACGCAATCGCGTGATACCGGGTTGCAACCACACACACACACACACACACATACACACACACACACACACACAACCTCTTGCAGGCAGACTCAGAATCTTGAGCCCATTTATTAGGGAACAGGTGTTATCGGGATTCCATCACTGCATTCCCAGAATCCTGCATTGTGAAAGTCTTCCCTTTTATTTTTAAATGTACAATGGCATTTTATTCTACATACAAAACAACCATAGTATTTTTCAGGAGTCCACGACCACCCTGCCCGTTTTGACACACAAAAGTAATTTGACACTTCTGGGATGAGCCAATGATTCATCTGTTTGGAAGGTTTTGTTGGAGACAAACAAAGAATCTTCAGGCAACAGATGTGACAGCTGTGACTGCTCTCTCTCTCCTTCGTCTGCTGGGTCCTCTGTGTTTGCCTACTTGCTACAGGTAGCCAGTGGGCGGGGCTGAGAGGCTTGTCAGCTGATGAGGTGCACCTGTGCAGGTCTGCCACGCAGGCTGTAGCCAGTCTCTCTCTCTTTCCACAGAGGCAGGTGGGCTTGGGTTCTGTTTAGGGTGGTTCCTTAAGGTTTTGGACCTTTGGATTGGTTCCATGTTTTGTTTTATCACTATTCAACATCCCTACAGCACACTTTCCACTGCCCATATACATAGGCTTGTCGAAAGAATTGTGTGTTTGGTCAGTAGTTCAGTTGGTTGGTCACATATGTTGGTTTGCTGTTCAGGTTTGGTTTGTTGCATTTTGTTTGGGTATTTCCAACGTGGTAAAGATGGTTTGTTGTTCCCAGTATTTGTTTTGTCTGTCTGGGTAAGTTTCCTCCATTCTGGCTCGGTCGGTCCTTGTGATTTTGGTACTGGTTTTCTGTCCAAACCATATAATCGCACATTTTCTAATCTTCCATACGCTACACTAATCCCTTTACAGATTTCATGATACTTACTTTATTCTAATAAATAACTTTATCCCTTATCATGTGTGGATTCCGATCTTTGCTCTGACCCGAGCCTCGTCTTAATGCAGCCAAGGAGATGGAAGAGCGTTATAAATAATTATTAGATGATTGTTTTGTACAATGAAAGACAGTAAAGATTCAATATGAATGGCAAAATAAGGATGGGATTTTATTTGAACAATAAAATATGTGTTGGGCAAATTATAGAGAGGCTGAGATTATAGATTTCATATTCAAAAGGCGAAGGGGTGAACATTTTTAAGAAATATATTTAAGAAATATAGGCCTACTCAAAGCCCAAATAATTGATATGATACTCTATCCAATAATAAAGAAATTTGAATTTGAATGGTAACAATTCCGTTAAATCCTCGTCCTCGTTTTGAACGTCTCACTCATGTTCTTTCTGATTAGCTCTTAATTGAGATCACCTGTCACGCACCCCGTTATTTAAGGTGAAAACATTGGGTTTGGTTTACTTTTCGCATCGGCCTGTGTCAATCGAGGTTGAGTTTAGTGAGGATTGATAGTTTTCGATCTAGATTGCAGATCACTATTGTCACTTTATACAAACTGAAAGTATGCGTTGTTGCGTGTTTGTTTTTGTGGGCATTTGACTGAACAGCCCAGACAAATATTGCTACCAACATGGTACTTCGAAACAGACCACCGCAGTGAGTAAAAGTTATTTTCCTTCATTAAATGTTGAAGTTTTTGGGCTGTCTCCTCAGACACAAGCCATCAGTATCCCTGCTCTTTGCACCTTGACATGCATGTCGCCTCTGTTTGTTAACCTAGCTTTGCTGATTTGTATCTTGTGATGTGTGTGTGTTTTTCTTAACAGGTGTTGGATGACTGACGAGATCTATGGGGGGGCCCCCTTTGGGCCCCCCCATACCAACTTAGTCTTCAAAGGAATCTAGTGCCATGGGACTCCAGTGTCTTCAAAACATCCTCGGAATACATGTGTATGAATGGTCCACCGAAGGGTTGATCTGGAAGCCACCACGGTCCACGCAGTAATCTGCTGCGTGGGCCGTAGTGGCTTCCAGAGCCATCTTTCGGTCTTGGTCAGGATTTGTTACAGTTGCCCTGCAATGTAGCAGGCTACGGGTTTCTGAAGAAGCCTGCTTTACGTAGCATTGGAGTACAAATATTGTGCAAAATGCTCATGTAATTGCACTAGCACTAGTAACCTGTAGATTAGCTTAGTTTAACGTCATTCCGTGCTGTCTCTGTCAAATGTGTGGCTTACTTTAAGTCCACAAGGCCCTCTGGTAAACCACGTTGGAACACCCCTGGACAAGGTGATTAGTCACTGGGTGTGTGCTAAAGTTTTGTTCCATTTTTCACTAGTTGGTTAAGGTTTGGTAGAATTGTTTGGATGCTAGCGACGTGATGGCGTATGTACAAGAGCCTACCGTGGCCAGGCCACAGTTGCGACGGTCACGGCCAGATGGCCTAGTGTGAGTGCAACCTTGATTGCATTTGTATACTGTTTACCATTGGATGTTTATGCAATTTGGCTTAATTCATCCGCAGTAAAGCTGCATTTGACTATTCCAGGGTCGTTTTGTACAGGCTTTCAATTGACCAGGTCGGTTCAACCTTGTTGAGACATAACAATGGCAGAACACCCCGTCAGTATGAGAGGCCCTGGCTTGTCCCTAGACTAGAAATGTGAACAACAGAGAGACACTAAAATACACCAACATTCTACACTGCCTATCAAAAGAGACTTCTAAAACATATCTGCTAGAACAGTTCCTATACTTTTTGTATAATTTGGTCATGCTGCAAATTTACTTTTTGTAGTTGCTCCATATTTAGTTCTTTGACAGCCTCACCTGCTAGAAAAGTCTATTCAAATCGGCTAAATATAATGAACTAAATTAATAGCCATGAAATGTTGTCACTCATACTAATGGCAAATACCCTCTTTCAGTTGGTGGTTCAACACTGATGTCTCTCTAGGCTTGAGGGAGAGCTCACAAGTAAATTACACAAATGTCCTGGAGCAATTGGGAATACACTTTTATTTAGTCTACCTGACCAGGGACATCTTTGAACTATAGGTCACCTAACCCAAACTTTTCACTCTTGTTAGGTTGTCCTTTTCTCTTGTTTTAACCCGGAAGGGCTGAAATATCAACATTTCAGGTATTCTGTTTGGATAATGTGCAAAACTTGTGGCTTCACTAATAAAAAAAATTAACGAATGTATTTTTCTTAATGTGGTTAAACTATTTAAAGATTTGTATGCAAAATATTTCTGCTCAATTTGTGGTCAATGAAACTCTGAATTTTTTTAATTTGATAAAACACAACTATGGGTTAAAGGTATTTGCTTTGGGCATCTTTTGATATTTTTAGAATCTAGCTCCATTGCCGTTAGAAATGGTGTCTCCCAGTACTGCAAAGTGCTTCCACAAGTTAAAAAAAGTGGGCAGAAAAGGAACTGCCAACTAAATCTATTTAACATGGGTAGAAAGTTTCCATGGAAGCTCTTGGCTGCTGGTTCCCAACACAGCTCCACTGTTAGCCTGTGACCTTGCGTTTAACTTTTTTCGACTTTTGGTGACTTTCACAAAAGAAATGAACTGGTTAATACAATAAACAAGACATTTCATGGTACCATTTTGAACTGTTTGTGGATATTGCATTAAATCCATATGCTTGAAACTTTTCAATAATGCACATCAACGAAACAATGGAATGAAATAAATAGTTCAAGCAATTTGTGGGACTTGGCTGCTTTTACATTATTACTCATTTTGGGGGTTATTTCAGTCTCTCCAACCTGCAGGTCGTGCGAAGAATCATGGGAATATTCTATAAATGTCTTTATCATCTTTCGTCTCAACACTTCTGCTGCAGCCGCTGTTGAAGCGTATGAGTCCTTTGAGACCCCCTTTGATAAAAGGGGTTCTCAAATGTTGACCCTCAGTCACCTATTGCATCACTTCCTTTAGGGCTTCGGCCTCCTAATTGATCATTACAGTATAATTGAATGCCCTCTTTCATATATATGATACCTCCACCACTGGGACGTGGCAACAATTCTCCAAATCCATATGGGGGGGATGCTTGTGGACAGTAGGGGTGTATACTCGACATAAATAGGAAGCAAACTCATCTCACAAATGAGTAATGACATCTCACAAATATTTATTTAATAAATTGTTTCAATTTATAATAATCCAAAATCCGTTGGCTTTTTGTCGACGCTCACTTCCGGGTTGGCCAACATACGTCATCCCTCCACCACTCTACTGTAAAAACACATGTTCAAGTTGAATGAGAATAATAATAATAATAATTCTGCCATAGTATTTATTTAAGGGGGGGGGGGGGATACAAGTCTTTTGGCCATTTGTAGTGTTGATCAGCAGAGAAATAATTTGTCCGCAAAGACGGTGACGTCGCTTAGCAACGGTAGACGCTGGGGTAGACAAGTCACCGGACTACTACCCATGCAAGTGAACGGAGCGTTCCACGGCATTGAGAAGACCCGTGTAATAAAGGCCTATAATATTTCTGTTTATGGCATAGATTTCTCCTCAGATTAGGCCAATAAACCAATGGTAAAATAAAAATAAAAACGCTCGATCAAAGGCCCGGCCCGAGTATAGTGGTGGGAAATATCGGCCCGACCCGTCCCGCATCGGGCTCGGGCTCGGGCAGAGAATCAGCCTGGCTCCGCCTCTTCCGCTACGTAGCTAAAATGGCTGCCGTTGAGTACGGGGAGTGTCCTTCGATCCACACTTCAGGATTAGCCCGTTTTGAGTACGGCATCCGGGTCCTTGAAGTATACTTCTTTTCGCCGGATCTTACTCAAATTTTGGCTAGTAAGTACGGACAGTACGGGTATTGGAACACGGCACAGGTTTGAGCGTGTGCATGGGTTGAATTGCGTGTGTCTCACGCCGAATGCATGAGACATGAGAGCCCTGTACTTACGTGACACAAACCAGCACCGCAAACGTTCTCTCCCGCTTGAGATGACGTCTTTCTTTATAGGTTCATGGGTCTGATTCGCCGATTTCCCATGCTGATATCCCCGAAGATTCTCGGGCATCTTCGACAATTTGGCTATAGATTGGCTCATTACACGCTAAATAATATAATTATAGCCTAATTATATATATAGCCTATACATATATATAGGCAATATATATAATTAGGCAATATATATATATATATACATATAGCATTTGTGGTTTTGGCATAAACATAACTAGGGTGCACTGTACTATCTGCGCACACCCTTTCTGAAGCCTCTCTCGCTCTCTCTCTCTCTCTGTCCCTCCCTCTCTCTCTTTCTCTCTCTCTCGTACCGTTTTGTGGAGCACGTTAATTGTCTTGGAACACTCCCATTCAGAATGCATTGGTTTACATTTCGTTCTGTGTAACACGCAAAAAGTCGGACTATCGTGCTCTGGAACACGCTTCAATAGATTAACGTTCGTGCGCAGGAGCACGCAATCGCGTGATACCGGGTTGAAGTGTTATGCAGGAGTGTCAATAAACAGGGTTAGCATCTCGAACGAGGCCATTTTCCTCCTGCATGATACATTTTTAATATCAAGTGCTTCACTTTTTTTAATGAAAAATACACAAATAAATCATACAAAATCTGTAACTTGGAAGTTAAGCAATAGGCTATTGAAAATGTGCCTGTTTGTTCATAGGAACTGTAGTAAAATGGCATGCTGTTCATTAAAATAGCTTTGTGTTTGTTTTTTTCAATTGTATTTGTTGTACAGCAATTAGATATCCAAGCTCAGTGCCCTGTATGATGTTTTAGCTTTAAATTATTTGGTATTTTTGAAAGATAAAATATAGTTGACAGTTGACCAACATTTCTTTTTTTTTATTAATGTTGGACATGCCCACAAACGGGACATCAGGGTGAAAGGGGTTAGAAATCCAGACCTGTCATTGTGGTAACTGTTGAATGATGTCTTGAGTATCATTTGAACTAATATTATTATTTCTTTTAATTTTGTGTTTTTCATGTAGAGAGCACATCCACAACATCTAAAGAAATATGAGCAGCTGACCTCACAAAAAAGAAAGAGGGCTTCGGAAGCTGGGACCTCCACCCTCAAACAGACCACGTTGCTGGCTACCCGATCCATATCTCAGAGTGCTGTTGACAGGGCCAATGTTAAGTATGTTGTCAACAATCTCCAGCCATTGTCAACTGTCGAGAATGAAGCCTTCAGAGAGCTTCTCACAGATCTTCTTCCTACTGCCAAAGTCATCACACGGGTCACCCTGCGATCAAGGATTGAAGATTTAGCAAAGTCTATGAAAAACGTGTTAACTGAGGAGATGAGTAAAGTGGACCACATCGCCACCACTACAGACTGCTGGTCAGTTAGGAGAAGGAGCTTCCTTGGTGTGACTGCTCATTGGGTGAACTCTACAGACCTAACTAGACGATCAGCAGCCCTAGCTTGCAGACAGCTAAGAGGTTCCCACACCTTTGATGTTTTGGCCACCGCACTCAATGACATCCATACTGAATATGGCATCAGGAACAAAGTTGTGAGGACAACAACCGATAATGGCTCCAACTTCCTGACAAAAACAATAATGAAGCAGAAGAGAAAGAGGATGAGGAAGGGAATGAGATGGAGGGAGTGGAATTTGTTGACATGACTTCAATCCTTGTTGAGAATGATGGCTTTGAGTTTGAGCTTCCGAAACATCAACGATGTGCTTGTCATCTGCTCAACTTAGTGTCTACAGTTGATGCTGAAAAAACAACAGCCAACGATGGATACAAAAAACTGCAACGCTCAACATTCAGCAAGTGTTATGGGCTGTGGAATAAGTGTGGAAGATGCCTGCTCCCTCCAGCTGCTACGACCAAACGCCACCAGGTGGAACTCAATGTTTATGGCTGTGGAAAGGCTCCTCAAGATTCTGAGAGAGAAGGGAGAGCCAGCTTTGAGAGAGATCTGTGCAGAATTGAAGGTGCCAATGTAAGTTTGAATTATGTATTTATGTTTTTTTTTTATGTTTTTTTTATTTTTTGGGTACAATATTCATGCATAATTGTAAAACAGTGGTTTGTTTTCTCCCTAACAGGTTTCATCCAGTTGAGCTCACTTTCCTAAAAGAGTACTACACCACCATGAGCCCTGTTGCCCAGTCCATCAACATCCTCCAAGGAGAAGTGGAAGTCCAGATGGGATGGCTTCTTCCGACTATTTCCTTGCTGAGCAGCAAACTGGAAAAAATAAAGATTGCACTGAAGCACTGCAAGCCACTGGTTGAAGCCATTCAAGTGGGCATCCAGAACCGTTTTGGTGAAATGTCAAGAGACCCTGAATTGGTTGCTGCAGCGATTCTCATCCCAAAATTCAAAACGGCCTGGATCAAAGATGATGCTACATTGAAAAACGGTAAGACAACATGGAGAAAATAAAAGGGAGAAAATAAAAGGAAGAAAATATCCATTAAATTAAATTGTATCCATTAAATTACAAATCTAATGCACACTTACTACATTTTTTTTATTATTTTATTACTCATTTCATACACCAGTGTAATTTTGAATAGTGGTTGAGCCAATATCTAAGATGTCTAATTGTCAGAGTCAAGACTTGTGTTTTTCTCCTTATCTATTCCCTGAATTTGTGTAGCCCACCTGCAAGCTCACACTGCCTTGGTTGTAGATCTGTTATTTTCACAATTTGTCACAACTTTTTTTCTACTTTATATCTGGAGCAGGGGAGAAGCCTAAGCCCAAGCCAAGGGGGGCAGCGGGACTCCTTGGAACCGCACCGGACTGGCAGATGAAGGCCGACCTGGGGAAGCAGCTCAGATTCCCAGAGCAAATCGTGGAAACCACCCTGAGACCAGACATAGTTCTGTTCTCAGATTCAACCAAACAGGTGGTCCTACTGGAGCTGACAGTTCTCTGGGAGGAGCGCATGGAAGAGGCCAATGAGAGGAAGCGTGCCAAGTTTGCCAACTTAGTGGAGGAGTGCCGCAGACAGGGGTGGGGTGCCCGGTGTGTGCCAATAGAGGTGGGCTGTAGAGGCTTTGCAGCGCGATCTCTCTGCAAAGCATACAGCATGCTTGGAGTCACAGGGGCACGTCAGAGAAAGGCCATCAAGACCACCACAGAGGCAGCTGAGAAGGCCTCTAGATGGCTGTGGATCAAGAGGGGCGATCCGTGGGTACATGCTACTTAGACACAAGTTGGGACTTGATCAATCCCGGCTGGGTCGCCTGGTTGAGGGTGTATGATGTTGCGAGACCCGAAACACCCAATGACCCCAGGTTCCATCACTGATGATGTGTCTAAGTGCATCAATAGATGTATATTAAACTCTTTTTTTTTTGTGCTAATTTTGGCCTTTTTTTTCTGATAGTGTTTTTTGTCAATGTAATATTATTTATTCCTTTAGAATTATGGAAAATGTCATAAATGTAATTACATTTGTCCAATAAAAATGTGACTGTACTAATGCTAGTGTCACCCTCCCTGTGTTTCAGGGTTGGACTACATCAGGGAGCAGTTGGAGGATCCTTCTATTTCAGCAGAGGCTGGATCTGGCTCATCTGATGAGGGCGACTTCTTCCACATCCTGAAAAGTTCCCACAAAACACCAAGCGCCACCAAGCAGCTTGATTCGTACCTGGCCTACTCAACAGACGACATCAAGATTCTCAAGACGTTTCCTGTGGTTCTCAAGTTGTCTGTCAAACTCAACACACCTCTGCCTGCTTCTGCAGCTTGCGAAAGGCTGTTCAGCATAGCAGGTCTCATCTTCAGCCCAAAAAGAGCACGGCTAGCTGCAGACACTTTTGAAAATCAGCTTCTGCTGAGGATGAACCGCAAGTTCAACTTCTCCACTTGAACCAGAAAGTTTGTTTGTGTGGTGTTACTGTGCCTCAGCTCATGAGGATTCCCCCAACATAGTTAAAAAGTGGTTCTTATGTTAAAGACATTGTTTATTTTTGAGTGGTATTCTATACCACATTTCATTCACCTGAAAAAGTGAAATAAAAAACAAGGGGAGAATAATTTTGGGTTGTTTTGCTTCCTTTCATGCGTACTATAAAATACTTGTACTTGTACTTTTGATACTTGAGTATATTTTTTCACAAGATACTTTTGATACTTAAGTACATTTAATGTGAGCTACTTTAAGACTTTTACTCAAGTACATTTTCTTTAGGTGACTAACTTTTACCAAAGTAATTTTCAGTTATGGTACAAAGTAATTTTCAGTTAAGTACTTTATACACCTCTGATGCACACACACACATACAAAGGCTATTTTCATATCCATGCTGTCATACCCTTTGTGTCCCTAAGTGGGCCTAACATCAGTGAATCATCAGTGCTTTTAAGGCTACCTCAGGCTGGCCTGGGGTGAGTGCTGCATTTGCCTCACCACCAACTGACAGTAATTGCGGTGAATGACTATCTATATATATATATATATTTCTTTCTTCCTTTCTTTTTAGTGAACAGTACTTTAACTCAAGGCGGTGACCGTGGATGTGTCACATCACATTACAATGGGCCAGTAGGTAGAAGGACACCTCTGGGACAAGGGCAGTCAGACAGTTTGGAACCACCTGATACCATGGCCTGACTGACTGGTGACATCCTGGCCCTCTGAGTTTGAGTGTGAGTTTATGTGTGTGTTGTGTGTTTTTTGTTTCTGTGTGTGTGTGTGTGTGTGTGTGTGTGTGTGTGTGTGTGTGTGTGTGTGTGTGTGTTTGTGTTTGTGCGTGCGTGCGTGCGTGTGTGTGTGTGCAAGTCTGTGCTTGTTTTTGTGGTTGTGGGCCTGTGTGTGTGTGTGTGTGCGTGTTTGTGTGTGTGCTTGTGTGTGCGTGTGTGTGCCTGTGTGTGTGCGTGTTAGCTTAGCCCTGCAAGGATGATGTGAATACCAGAGAGATTTAGAAGGACAAGCTGAGAGACAAGGAATCCAAACACTAAACACTGGTTCACTCACTGGAACCAAATCTTTTTCTTCCTCCTTGACAAAAGCCTCCAATTCTCTGGGTAAGGAATTTTTAATCGTCCCTGTGAGGATGTTGACAAGTAAGCTGTTATATTGTCAACGTTGTTCAAAGCCACTACAAAGTATATCTGAATGATAACTGCCATATAATTGCATTAAACACATTTTCTTTAAAATAACCCACACTTATGCACATTAAGGCAAATATACTATTTGTTTGGCTTTTGCTGTGTTCCAAACAAGTTACATTTAATCTACCAACTATGAGAAGACGTTTGAACAAAAATGGCATCCATGGTAGCATTCGACTCGAGTGTTGCCTTAACAAGCTGTTAATAGTGCTGTAGCTGGACTCGGCAAAGATCCTACTGCTAGCTTTCACTGACAACGTAAGGCCCAGCAGAACGTGTAGTGAGGTGCGAGAATGGGAGGCGAGGGATGGCAGGATGGCAGGACGGAGTTCAGAGGCCAGAGTGCTGTTCTCAATAGCCAAGGACCATTCTCATTATGCATTCAAAAGGACTTGTATTTGCAATTTGAAAGCCACAACCAGTTTAATTTAGCGGAGCAAAATGCTCATATTATATCCCTCATACGATTTTTGGGCCTATATTTAAAGTGGACTGTCACCTAATATGAAAGGCCACCTATTCGTCATCTGAGGTTGATTACTTCAATCCTGTTATTTAACCACATGGCTAACTTCTATGCTCTTACATATCTGTGTCAACATATTCAACGTCCTCTTCGCATTTCACCCAGGTAATTGTTTATGGGACCGCATTGGTCCTATGAATGTCTGTTTCTGGGTTCACCAGAAACAGAAACAGCCTTAGTTTGTCTGTGATGGGGACATATTTTCATATTGTTGGCATATATATAAATATGCCTGCTAACATATAAGAGTGTGTGCACACACTTAGAAGCATTTAAACATTCACATTTACATTTACATTCACATTTACACCTACATTTAGGGCACTTAGAAGACACTTTTATCCAAAGCGACTCACAATAAAGGCCGATTTAGGGTCGTTTTAGACGCAGAGACGTAAGCACGTAATTTACACAAGGGACTTGTTTTAGACAAGTTTTGATTTACGGTTCCTTGTTCCTTGCGCGTGTTGCAAGGGGATTCTCCGTCAGAACAGTAGGGGGAGCAACGAACGAATCTGTGGGCGTGGAAGTGAAAATCGCTGGCTTGTTTATATTTATGCACTTCCAGTATTTTCGACGAGAGTAGCAGTAGCTAAGTTTAGGTTAGCGGTCTTTTTCCACACTCTGAACGATGTTAAGGTTGCTGTAAAACCGGAAATGTGAGACTCCTGAAAGGATGTGGTTAGCTGGCCAATCACAGTCTTTGCGAGCTGCGTAGGGCCGTAGTGTTTTAGTCGCATAGTCAGGAATTTTGGGCGACGCACTTAAGCACGTAAGGGGGGATATTTTACCGCGCAAGGGGGGGTTATGTATCTTACGTGCTTACGCGTTACGTCTAAAACAGAGCATAGATCGGCCTTAAGTACTTTCATCCGAGAGAAAAAAGAACCCTACAATATATCAAAGTTGGTGCAGTGAAGATATTCATAGAAACTTAAATCACAGGAAAGTTCTTCAAGGTACTTAGAGTGAATTCATTGAATTCAAATTCAACAAGAATTTCCATGTCTGCATTAGGAGAGACAATCTTAAGGCTTCCCATTCAGTCAAATATGTGGGTGGGTCATATAACTGTTCTTGGACGTGTACGTCTGAGTTTGGTTTATTCAAAAGTGGCATCGGTTTTCTTCAATGACTCTCTGAAAGTCTTCCCAAATGTTGTGTGGTTTTGTTCGTGTTGAGTAACTTGGTCCTGAAAAATCCAATCAAGGGTAAGAGGCTCAAAATGACAATGTGGGAAACTTGGAGTTGGCTCAGAAGCCCATGCAACAAAACCACAAGCCTTTCCCATAGAAATAACAAACGTCTGTCCTCGGGCATTAAAGTATTAAACTGGCTTTTAATAATGTGTTTATTTTATTTGCATTAAAATGCCATGCCACCATAACTAGCTTTAACCTTTCTATGTAGGCTAATGAAAAAGTAAGATAAACTCTTTCTGAACTCTGGAGGTAAAATGCGGTCAAGTGTTTCTTGTTTTAATGATAAGTCTCAGCTGTATCTGTATTTCACAAGAGCCCCCCTCCCTGTTCCGCTGGAAATTGGCATTGCGTATCGCATGCCGGATATATTGCTATTCATCCCTCCCGCCTCCCCCTTTTGAAGTTGATAAACTATGAAGGATGACTTATTTGAATCTAATTCTGTTTTCAATGTACACCGTTTGATTCCAGTGGGTTTTCAAAGCGTGACTCCTTTGAAGTCAATACTTGTGTCCCCGCTGAAGTGCACACTTCTGGGAAGACGCAGAGTTGTCTCTGAAGTCGAGTGCGTGTCCCATTTGGAAGTCAATGCGTTAAAGGACAGATAGTAAAGAACCTTTAAATGCATGGGTGGATAATAGTCTTTTTTAGTTGGCTGGCTTTTCAAACACTGGTTACGTTATTTCTGCTTTCATCTTCATTCCCACGGAAATGGCTTGTTTCTACCATTTTTCTAATATTGGGGTCTAGTCCTGAAAACCGAGTCAGTTATGTAAGTGGCTGCTTGCCCATTGCGGTATTGGTATGCAAATGAACTTGATTTGTGGGGATGGATACACACTGCGTCCATCTCCATCTCGCTGGACCAAACCAGAGTTTACTGATCAATCATTTAGCCAACACTTTTATCCGAAGCAGCCTGCGCCATCGGACAGCTGCCCCAGATCACATAAATCCCAGATTTGCTTCTGACTTAAGGTCTTTCTGGCATACAGTACGCATGCTCAATGCATGCTGAAAGGTGTTTACTTATACTAAACTCTACCATTATATAGCAACACAGTATTTTTACTTTTCATCGTGTTGTCACACACCGAGCAAGTCCTCATCAAATATCATCGTCAGACTCAGATGAGGCAATTGATACTTCATCCTTTTTTTTTTAATGAATCCTGAATGGATCCTTAATATCAACCCATGAATACATGTCATGAATAGCTTCGTTCAATGGGGCTCACGGACCCAAATGGTGGACAATGGTGGTCAACCAGTGCAGCAAGGCCTGGAGGAAACCGCAGGGCTAACCATGTAGAAGCAGGACTCCCAAAAGCTGGTTGTCCCTCCAGGACCAAAAGCCGATGATCGCTGGAGACCTGTCTGACCTTGGCCTGACCACGGGGGTTGTGGCCCAGGATGTGGTTCCTCGTGGCTCTTCCTGCATTCCCATTGCCCTTGGCCGGCCACATCTTATCCCTCCTCACAGCTGGTTGGCTGGGAGTTTTACCCGCGTACACTCTACCCTCTAGCGTCTGCAACTTGATGGGGTGTTAGATGGTGTGATCTGCCGCTGTTCACCTGTGTGTGTGTTTGTGTGTGTTTGCGCTTGTGTGTGTGTGTGTGTGTGTGTGTGTGTGTGTGTGTGTGTGTGTGTGTGTGTGTGTGTGTGTGTGTGCCGGTGTGTCTGCATGTAAATATGTGTGTGCATTCGTGAGTATGTGTGCATGCATGAGTGTTTGAGTTAGTGTGGGTGTGTGTGTGTGTGTGTGTGTGTGTGTGTGTGTGTGTGTGTGTGTGCGCGTGCATGAATGTGTTAGTGTGTGTGTGTGTGTGTGTGTGTTGCTTCTTGTTTGAGCTAATGGGGGTGTTGAAGGGCATCGTGTCATGATGAAGGAAATGGGGGTGCTTGGGAAGATTTATGTTAAACACATACAATATTCTCCCCGTCAAAGCTGGACACTGCAGGCCATGAATGTGAGTATGTCATGGAATATCTCAATGCATGGCAAGACAATATTCACCAAAAAATTATGAATGTAAGAAACAACTAAGCTTGGAAAAAATAGGATCAAACAATAAACTGAACAGAAGACAAAGAATGACTTATATATAGGCAACTGTGTTAACACACATTTACTAATCGCGCAAATCATTAAAATAAATGAACAGCAATCATAAATAGTTTTTCATGTACAATTCACAAATGCACATACTGTAAGTCTGACCTCACGAGTTATATTGACGTCAACCACCAAACCCTACAATCGCCATTCAACCATGTGCTCAAACCTGGGCCTGGCTGCTACTCTGAACATCTGGGAGGTAAACAAACCAGCCATGCCTCTTTGTATTACCTGCCTGGAAATATTTTGGCCATTATAATCCCATTTCCCCTTAGATGGTATTAATATGTGACATTCTGTGCACAGTCCAATTTTTTGTACATCATATAACTGAATGCTCATGTTTTATATCAACCTGAGCATTCACTGTCTTTTATTTGAGAGAGAGAGAGAGAGAGAGAGAGAGAGAGAGAGAGAGAGAGAGAGAGAGAGAGAGAGAGAGAGAGAGAGAGAGAGAGAGAGAGAGAGAGAGAGAGAGAGAGAGAGAGAGAGAGAGAGAGATAGACCTCACACACATGTATCTTGAACATTTCAGCAGTACCTATTCTGAAACGCTGGCAGTGTCAGACCAACATCTGTTACCTGGCACCGAGAACAGTAATTATGCATAAGCGTTTTCTGCCTCTCATCAATAGCTGTAATTACAGGGGAGAGTTGCAGAGTGTTGAAAATCGTTCGTATGAGGCTGACACTTTTGTCTTCAATTTTAAATTTTTCTCTGCTCATATCCTGACATGTTAAGTAATAAACATATGCACAAAAAACACGACCCTCTGGGTAAATTATTTTAACAATATATTAACATATGTTAATTTGTCAATACATGCTCCAACGTACCTTGCTCTCCTCCATATAATTGTTCTCAACTTGGACAGTTGGAAGTTTTTTTTCAGAAATGGAAACATTCAGTAAGTCAATTATTTGCATAATAAGAAAAGTATTTTATTCAAACAGCGAACTAACGAGTGCAAGTTGTCAAATAGGGCTTATGAAAGGGGTGTATTTTTGGAGACACATCACAGTGACCACAGAAGTCCCTGGTAATGGGCTTTATAGAAATCTCACACTTTTGTTTGCTTTATTTTATTTAGAAATATCCAATAAGAAAACAGTTGTTGTTCAGTAAACATTGATTGTCGCAATCTAAGTTGAGTTAGCCTTTTCTAAAGTTCATAACAGTTCATATTGACATTCCCTTTAAATTACTTAGCTTATTATTTCTATCAAATTATTATTTGGGTCCCCAAATGATTAATAAATCTTTTAGAATAATAAAAATGATTAGCCAAAAACAGCTGTTCATAGACAGACGCAAAACATAACAACGTAAAAATATACAAATGTATACAATCAAAACATATATTCAAATAAAAAAAACATACCAACATGGTTGCTGCTGTTTTGCATTCTCTTGCTATAGGTTGAGTGAATGTTCTCACATGGAGCGTGGAAATGTGTTTTTGAGACGCGGGAATGACCCATCAGGAGAGCGAGGCACACCTGGGCTCAATTAACATGGATCTATATCTCGGCGGCTACGGCAGGTGTGTGTGGTGACAGCGGCAGCGGTGCTTACATTAGGCCAGACTGACGAGTACAGGCGTCTGACAAAGCCCCTCCGTTTAGCCTCCTGGCGCCGGCTCCACTCGCATCAGTAACACACAACATTTAGTCATTAGACACAACATTTACTCAAATCCTTAAACCCTTTAATCCCTGAATCTCCCCTCTGGGAGTAAAACAGTATCTTCTTATTCGATATTGTGTCCATTTTCCTGTCTTCTATATGAAGACAAGGCGTTTAGGACACTGTGATTAAAAAAGAAAATACCTTTGCATGAATAAATGAAGAAAGAAGTGGTTGACTTAAATGT
>NC_082397.1:15820741-15833241 GCF_031168955.1 Gadus macrocephalus
ATCTGCTCGGACGACTGCTCAAACACACGCACACACACCACACACACACACACACACACACACACACACACACACACACACACACACATACACATAAACACACACACACACACACACACACACACACACACACACACAAACTCGCCAAGGCACACGTGCACACTTACAAGGATAAGATTTCCCCCTTACCATAGCACAGGAAATTAAACATTTATCAATCCTCCCCAACCCGTACCTTGTTCTATTCTTATTCTACATAAATGGGTGTAGTCTCAATGCTTCCAACCTGAAGCCCTGCTAACTGCACCCATGTTCTATACCAAGGATTTCCATGTAATGGGGGCATTAGTGGTTTTAGAAGAAGCCTGCTTCCTTCCCCTAGTTTTCCTCATTTGGACAAGCATATCAATACCAATGCATGTTTCATCATAACATTGTGGGATTCAATGTTTGCAATGCTTGTTATTATCCTGCTAAATAGTGGGCATCCGTCTTAGGATTTGTCCACAACAGCAACAAACCTCACCGCCTTTCCTTAATATCGTGTGCATTGTTTTTGTTCATTCATGCGTTCACACGTTGTTCTTTCTCAGGGACTCTGACCAACACTAATATGGCCTCTTGGTTCTCTTTATAGATTATATTACACACGCAAACAATAGGTTGCTATTTTTATAGGTTCCTCATTAGGTTTCCGGTAACATTTCCCTCCATAAGTAATGTGACCGTTGGAATTCCCATGATATAAGAAGCCTCGTTATAAACCAGGATAAACCTTATTATACAGCAGGACATTACTCCTAATTTTCCCAGTTGTGGAGCTTTATAAATCTTTCTAAACGTACGTGTTCTCCAAACGTTTTGGTATGGGGTTGTTGTGTATACATAATAGTAGTCTTGAAAGCACATTAGCTTTAATGAGTTTCATTCGGCTTTCCCAGGACACTTTGAGGAGTATCTGTCCTTCAGAATTGCTTTCACTTGACAACAAGAATCCCGTCATAATCTTTGTAATTTATAACGTGCATTAATCGTCCAGTAAAAACTTTGCAAACACAATATCACTCTGCGGTCCTTCTATATTAACGTCAGGGGCACCATCGCCAACGGTTGGCAACTGTAATTTATGCTTCCGTGGACGATAGTTCAAGTAGTTAAACATTAAACACACAAGAGTGGAACTCATCGCCTCACACTCTCTAGGCTTGTGATGGCTGCTGTAAAAACAGAGTTAAAACAACGTGTAATCAACTGTTTATTGCTATGGATGGCTCGGTGTCAGTGCATCTTCCCACAGCTGCGTGCTTTTGAACTTTCACAGGGAGGTTCCTGCATTGAAGTATCATCTGCTGCAGTGTTGTTTGTTATCGCTATGCTATTTATTTATGTTATGTATTAATATGGTAAACAACTCGCAGAGGGATCAAAAGTTGGGTACGGCAGTTGGGTGAATCCTAATGTACTCAAAGTATATTAACACAACAGGTCAATGCTGGTTCTTCTCCGAAGGTTTTCCATTCTCTCACCAGTGGTTACACTAATATCATGTGCCATATTTCTGTAGGGGAGGACACATGGACTTAATTTTATTATTTTATTTAATCAAATGTTACGCAATGTAATCATTGTGAAAATTTTGTCCATCATTCTTCAAGGACAATTCTGCTTTAGCCCTGGGCCGCTGGAAGTGATCCAAGGAATCATACTCTCTTCTCCCCCTTCCTATCCCATTCTCATCGCCATCATTCAGTCTTTAACTCTCTGTCTCTCTGACTCTCTCTATCCCGCATGATTTCCTGGTCTGTCATTCTCTACACATGACGACCCACTCTTCCATGATGCCTTTTGGTGTGTGCAGGTGTGTGTGTGTGTGTGTGTGTGTGTGTTTGTGTGTGTGTGTTTATGTGTGTGTGTGTGTGTGTGTGTGTGTGTGTGTGTGTGTGTGTGTGTGTGTGTGTGTGTGTTTATGTGTGTGTGTGTGTGTGGATGTCTATGTGTGTGTGTGTGTGTGTGTGTGCGCGTGTGTGTGTGTATGCGTGTGTCTGTGCATGTGCATCTTTCCTGCAGTGTAGTATCCATGGGTCAGGATAATAGATTCTAGAAGATTGTATTAAATTTCTCCAGTTCCTCTAGGCATCTGATTTTGGATCTGTATTTATGTCTATGCTGGAATACACATTTGTGTATAATTATGCATGCAAATATGTCCTTGTGTATGTGCGTAGGCTCTGTACACTTGAGTGTGCTTATATGTGTGTGTGAGTGACTCCATGGATGATTTCTCTCCTCTAACATCAATGTCGGGCAATTTAATCAATTGCCATGAGGCATGTACTGCGCCTCCTCTGTCCTTTGCGTGCCTGCTCCATTATACCGCCATGTTGACATCCATCTTTATCCGTTTTGACACATCGGCTGTCACTTTCTTACCGTTAAATGTCAAATACTTTCAACTCTATCCAATTCAAACAGTGACACTGATGATGAATGAACAAAGGTGTTATTTTTGGAGAATTCCCTTTCCCATCGAATCTTGCTTATTTGAATGTCATTTTTCTGTCATCTCTTCTGTCTCTCTTCTCTTAGCAACTAATCAAAATGTGTTCGTCTTTGTGTGAATGATATTAGCATAGACACCTTGAATTTTTGAGACCTGTTGCATCCCCTGATTTACAAGTCAACATGTTCAGAGTAGATCTGTGTGATCGGTAGTGGTGGAACTTATTAATACTTGCTTCTCTTTGTCTTGTTGCAGGCCAATAATGCACCAGAAATGGTGTACCTAGGTGGAAATATGATATCAAGCATCAGGGTGTTTCTCATAACAACCTAGTTTGAACAGACCATGTCTCATGACTTTAGACAACCAAAGCAAAATGATGTAAATGCTGCAGGGAATAAAATCAGTCCATCCCGGTTAAAAAATCCCATGATGCATTCTGATGTTCAAGCCTTATATCCACAGTGTGTATCCACAGTGTTACTCTGTCACAATAAGAACTGCACTGGCAAAGAATACTGCTGAAAACAGAGGTGTAATGTAGCATTGTTTATAATAGCGTGGTAAAACACATGAACACATGCTGCTGAACAGTCACACTCACCCCTGGGCGCCCATTACATGTGGTTGTTTATTTGCAATGTAAACCCCTGGTTTGTTTATGTCAGTAGCTAGTCATGCACCATCACTCTGCAGCTGCGAAGGGTGTATTAGCTATATCACAAACACACACACACACACAAATACACACACAGACACACACACACACGCAACACACACACACACACACACACACACACACACACACACACACACACACACACACACACACACACACACACACACACACACACGTGTAGGCACAAGACCACATGTGGACGCACTCACACAAACTGGCTCTTTTAATTAGAAGGAATGGCTGGGTACTGTAGCTTCTCCATAGGGGGTCACAGGACGATGAGTAGGAAACTAGTCCGAGAACATTGACTCTGACGCATTGTGTGATGTAATGAGTTCACTGGGGGTCACTCTACTGCTAGCTATAGTTGAAACCTTTTTTCATTTCATATTTTTTAAAGGACCATAATAAAACAAGCAGACACAACTGCAAGGCCCAAATCCATAACGGACAGGATGTTTTCTCAATTGTGTTGCTCTTCAGCAGAGGAGGTCCTTTTGTACATATTCACTCTATTTAGGCAGTCAACTCGTTTTTTTACTCATTTTGTCTGTCCTCTGCCTCTTTCACTGCCAAAAAATTATGCATTTTTCAACAGAACCACAGTTTATGTATTCATGCCTTTTGTGGGTTACTTCATTCACCTGATAGAGGACAGAGGAGCGTATTGGGACCTTGCCATCTTCAATCGTTGGCAGGTTTTTAATGCAGCGCATTACGCTGTGAGATGACAAGGCGGAGCACGTAAAGAGTAGATTATGAGTGGTAAAGCCTGGAGCCCTAATGGCCTCACGGCATACTATATAGGCCTTACAAAGTAATTCTTGCTAAACGACAAAGTATTTATCTCAATAATGACAGCTACAGCTGTAAAGACACAATGGACTATCTCACACAGAAGAGCCCATGCACATAGACAGACACACAAACAGACACACAAACACACATACATGCACATACGCACACACACAAACAGGCACACCCCGACAAACACACAGACACACACATGCACACCCACACTCACACGCGCAAACACACACACACACACACACACACACACACACACTTGTGCGCACACAAACACACACACACACACACACACACACACACACACACACACACACACACACACACACACACACACACACACACACACACACACAAGAAGACACAGAGAGCTAGGGGGAGTAAAGAGAGAGCAAAAGAGAGACTCTGTGCACCACATAGCTTGTAATATTTTAAGTGCAAAAAGGAGAGGAGACATCTTTGTATTGATTCATCCGCAAAATGAATTATTCCATTTAAGGAATCCCATCTATCCAGTTTAATCATTCCAGCCTGTTGCATTGAGCTCGGTTTTAGCAGGTTGTTCTCAGACTGAGGGTAAGGGATGTATCACGGGTTTCCAAGGTTTCCAAACACCTCCCTCTTATTCTCCAGTAGACTCCTCTCTATCCATTAAAGAAGAACCATAGAACACTCAGACCCAACGTATTGTCAGCAGTAGACTCTATAGTACGTATATGCTAAAAGATCTGTTCATTTATTTTTGTATCCTGGGGAGTTATTTGATACAAATATGGTTTGTTTAAATATGAATGCATCAATGAACAATGGGTCAATCCAGTTAGATACCCTTCAATTTGTTCTTATAGGTTCTAATCATAGGCCTATGATACATGGGATTTATACTAACCACACAATGCGGTTGTATGTATAGAGAACATCCAATCAGGATTGATGTGTCAGCTCTCACAGGGAAGACAAGGCCAAGCCTTAAAGGATGAGGGAGCGATTTAGATATTTAACTGTCACAGGTGAACATCATAAAGTACGACACAGCATGGACTAGATCAGAGAGCTGAAACACAACCAAGAGGAATGTACAGTACAGAGGTCTGAAGCCGTGAGGGCCCAGCCACCCTGACAGCAGAATGACGCTGATGCTTCTTCAGATATGCCAAGGACGACACTGTTGGGACTCCCCTGAGGAGCTGGAAGTCAAGAGTGTCATGTGACACGGGGAAAACCGCAGAGCGCTCGTCACACGATGCCCTGCGGGGTCCCGGGTGGACTTTGAGATGTTTCAAGCGGTCTTTGTACTTGATGCTGTCAAAACGTGGTGCTGGTGGTGGTGGTGGTGGTGGTGGTGGGCTCTTTGCATTCAGGCTTATAGCCTCAAACTGACAGCCAGCGTTAACTACTGAAGATAATTGTGAATATGAGATTGCTGGTGATATTCCATTGAGTTTCCTTTTGGATCTGTTCTGAGTTCTTCCTGTGTGCCATCGTCTGAATACTCATTTGTCGGCCATTAAGTTTTGCATCATTTTGATGGACAAAACTATTATTATTATTATTATTATTATTATTATTATTATTATTATTATTATTATCATCATCACATTAAAGTTCTGGTGTGTCAAATTCAGGTGACCACTAGCGGTGAGGTTGCAGATTTCTACCAACTAAATCCCCCGCATCATCCCTCCCTTTCCAACGGTTAAGGTGGCCTGTACTGGCCTGTATTGTGCAAGGGGCCAAAATGATCTGATCGTCTACGATAGCATTGAGTAGCGATGAGGTTCTGTGATAAATTCATGTATGTTCGCATAATGTAAATTCAAAACTATTGCTCATAGCTTCCAGGTAAAGGTTATTGTACATCGAACAAGATTGTACATTGCGTTTTTCTCCCGTCAATAAAATAAGTACGAAGCATTGGACTGAATGGGACGGTTCAAAGACAGGCCGCAAGTTCCATTTTTCGAAAAAGGGACATTAACTTTAAATCGTAACAAGGTCAAGGCTTTTTAGCCTGCAAGTAAAAAGAGAAGGCTCAAACTAAGGTAAGGGAAACACAATTTATATTGTCAACGGACTATGAACACTAACAGCCTCCAAAAAGTAAAAAACTGGATGAGGATGAAATATATAAACGCTGTTTGCGGTACTTTCACTGTTATTGCCAGGTGTCATAAAATGCGGTATGTGCTTTGGGTTTGATGGATTTTTTTTTTTTATGAATAGGCCCTGCTTTGCGGGTTATTTTGAAACCGTACGGTTATTTTCAATTTTTTATTTATTTGTGTGCCGAGTGATGTGTGTGTGGCGGGGAACATTTGTCTGGTGATAAGGTAGTCTTTGGACAGGCGCCATGCCAGGAGGGAGGTCAAGGAAGCAGATCATTCCTCTTCCGAGACACTATCATTTATCAGGCCTGGCTGCTTACACCTCACAGCCTCCAGGTACGGCAGTGCGTTACAGGGTGTGTGTGTGTGTGTGTGTGTGTGTGTGTGTGTGTGTGTGTGTGTGTGTGTGTGTGTGTGTGTGTGTGTGTGTGTGTGTGTGTGTGTGTGTGTGTGTGTGTGAGAGTGTGTGTGTGTGTGTGTGTGTGTGTGTGTGTGTGTGAGTGTGTGTGCGCGCGTGTGTGTTACAGAAAAAAAGGGATTGACGGATATGTGTTCTTGCACATTTTTTGCATTTGTGCAAATAAAAAATAGGAGAGAGAAAGATAGAGTTAGTCCTTTCTGATAGTAAATTCTCACTCAATTGGTATTCACACTATTTGTTAAGTTATAAAGAAGTTATTTGTATTTATACATTTATTTTATTCAAGGGTGACAAATTGTCTCCAATCCTCATGTGGTGATTTCAGACACATCGCTCACATAACCACAACAGTGAACAGTAGTTTTTCCTGATGGAGTGGTCATCAGAATGCCATCTGTCCATGTTGATGTGCAAAGAAACAAACACTGTTTCATGGCAACAAGTCAGGGCTACGGCCATGAAGGACTTACCTATTTGTCCTTACTTCATGTCCGTCTTTATTTCAGGGTTAGGTATGCAATATATAGATAATATAAACAATTGTCTTACTGCATTAAAATACTTAATCTATTATCTTCTACAAAGCTTTATTGCAGGTAAAAACAATAAGGTAGTGAATAATAGGATTGTGAAAACACATCCTTAAAGTTATTGGTTACCTCCAATGTATTCTCCCGCACTGACATCATTACAGAGAGGAGATCTGTTGTCATATGTCATCCATGTTTACGTAATGTGGCATTCCCCCGGTGCCACGCCCCCTGTTCGGGAGAGTTGAGGCCGGGATATACCGCCGGTGGCCAACAGCCGGCGACAAACCCCGACCTCCCGAGAGCCGCAATCGGGGAAACGAGGAACACCTGGGCAGGAGGCACCCAGGGGTTAAAAGGAAGCCACCGGCCGACAGAACGAGGAGAGTCGAGTGGAAGAGAGGACGACGCAGAGGACCGAGACCGTAAAGTGAGCCGCACGGCGGACACGTGGACGACGACTCGAGCAACCCCCCCCGACTTCGATGTACAGCGTGCGCTTGTGTGGATACGAAACCGAATATAATAAACCGCCGTTTGAGGCTTTGGACCCTCACACCCTGCCTGGTCCTTACTTGAGCCCCTCTACCAAACCGAGTTACCACATATGGTGGAGGATGCGGGCAACTCGGTCCACGTGCGGCTCCCGGTAAGGACCCCTCCCCGCGTAGTGGCAGTGGCTTTCCGTTTTTGATTTTTTTTTTTGATTTTTTTTCCTGTGCGGTTCCTCCGTTCGCGGAGGTGAATACCCGCGGACGTAGATGCAGAACCCCGGGACAGCCGCAGGACCAGCCGGCCCGAGAGAATCGGACCCCAGCCTGGCCCTGCTGACGGAGGCGGTGCTCCGCCTGACCCAGCAGGCCACCCGCGACCCGCCGACCACCGCCCCGACGAGTCGGCTCACAAAACTAGGACCCGACGACGATGTCGAGGCCTTCCTAGAAACATTTGAGCAGGTGGCAACCCGGGAGAGGTGGCCAGAGGCCCAGTGGGCCTATATAGTGGCCCCGTTTTTAACCGGACCCGCCCAGCAGGCGAGTCAGGACCTCAACCCCGGGGACGCGGGCCGGTATACCGCACTCAAGGCGGCCGTGTTGGCCTACTATGGACATAGCCTTGCTGCGAAGGCCCTCAATTTCCACGAGTGGACGTTCGACGTCCGAGGACCCGTACGGACCCAGGTGGCCCACCAATGTCGGCTAGCCCGGAGGTGGCTGGTAGACGGAGCGGGACCCAGCCCCGTGGATCGGGTCGTGGTGGACAACACCGTGCGACAGCTGCCCCCCGACGCCCGGAGGGTGCTGGCCCACCACCACCCTGAGACCGTGGACGACCTCGTGCGCCAGCTGGAGAACTGGCAGGTGGCCCAGCGGCTGGCGGCGGGCCCGAGACCCAACCCCCGGGCCACCCGGAGAGAGACCCCAACACCGCCGTCGAGGACCCGGCCGTCCACCCCGCCCCGAGAACGAGGGGAACCCGAGACCCGGCGCTGCTACCACTGCGGACAACGGGGACACCTGGTCCGCGACTGTCCCGACCGACAGGACGTCCCCATGCCCTCCGCGTGCACCGCCCCGAGAGACCGCCCCACCTGTATGCTGGCGACCTGCTGGACACAGAGCCTCAAGGACTCCCCCACCGTCCCCATCAAGGTGATGCACCAGGACACCCATGCCCTGGTGGACACGGGGAGTGCCGTGACCCTGGTGAGGGCCGACCTAGCCGGGGGCAGGCCGGGGACCCCGATGCAGGTCTCCTGCGTACACGGCGACACCCGGACGTACGAAACCTGCCACGTGGTAGTACGCACACCACAGGGGGTCTTCGTCGCCCGGGCCGGGATAGTACCGACCCTTCCGGTGCCGTTCCTGATTGGCCGGGACTGCCCCATCTTCACCCGCTTTTGGAGCCCCAGGAGGGGGAACCAGGGGGGACGAGAGCTGCACCGTCCGGCCGGCCGAAGCGGACGCCCGGCCCAGCGAGGGGCAAGGCGCCCGCCGACGCGAGAGTCCGGGTCGGAGACCGGACCCGTCCCGACGACCGCCGCCGACCACGGACCAGCCCTGGGAGCGACCCGCCGACCGTCCGCCGCGCGGACCGAGACGGACGACGAGCCGGGTTCCGGAGGAGAGGGACCGTCGGCGCCGGGAAGCCCGCCCCGATCTACCGGGGACCAGGCGCGACCGGGACCGGGAGACGGAGCGGGGCCCAGCACCGACACCGTTACCGCCTCCGAGAGGGGGAACACCCCCGAGGAGCCCGAGAGCTCCCCCCTAACTGAGCTATCGGACTTCGCCCAGGCGGGGGGGGAGAACTCGGCCCGACCGGGACAGTTCGCTACGGCCCAGCATCGGGACGATGCCCTGTGGCACGCGTGGGGACATGTGGTCGCCCACGACGGTCAGGTGAGGGACTCAGTGAGCCACCTGACCCACCCCCACTTCTGCACTCAGCGGGGGTTGCTGTACAGGGTCGACGTACGCGAGGGGGAGGTAGTACAACAACTGGTGGTACCGCGACCGTACGTGTCTAAGGTTTTGTTCATGGCCGACACACATTTGCTCGGCGCACATCTGGGCATGGACAAAACGCGAGAGCGGGTGGTGGCGCGGTTCTATTGGCCCGGGGTACGCAGAGATGTAGCGCGTTACTGCCAGGAGTGTCCCGACTGCCAGCGCGTAGCCCCGCGGGCAGTGGAGCGGAGTCCGCTCATACCGATGCCCATTATTGAGACTCCCTTCGAGAGAATAGCGCTGGACATCGTAGGACCCCTCCCCAGGACGAGCCGGGGACATCGATATCTCCTCGTCATATTAGATTATGCGACCCGATACCCCGAGGCCCTCCCACTGCGTGCGGCGACTAGCAAGGCGGTAGCCCGAGAACTAGTATTACTCTTTAGCCGGGTGGGGCTCCCAAAGGAGATCCTCACCGATCAAGGCTCCTGTTTCATGTCCCGCGTAGTCAAGGAGCTACTAAAACTGTTACAGGTCTCCCAGCTCCGGACCTCGGTATATCACCCGCAGACGGACGGGCTAGTCGAGCGGTTTAACCAGACCATCAAACGGATGCTCAAAAAGAGCATTGAGGCGGACGGGAAGAACTGGGACCAGTTGCTTCCCCACGTCCTCTTCGCCATTCGTGAGGTGCCCCAGGCTTCCACGGGGTTCTCGCCCTTCGAACTCCTTTATGGGAGGAGACCCCGTGGAATACTGGACCTGGCGAAGGAGGCGTGGGAGAGTCATCCCTCTCCACACAGGACCACCATCGAGCATGTGGAGCTCGTCAGGGACCGAATGGCCAAGGTCTGGCCCATAGTCCGAGACCACCTCGCCCGTGCTCAGCAGGCCCAAGCGCGCGTGTATAATAGGGGGGCGCGCGTGCGGAACTTCCGACCAGGCGACCGGGTCTTAGTGCTGGTTCCAACCAGCGAGTGCAAGTTTCTCGCGAAATGGCAGGGCCCGTACGAGGTAGTAGAGGCCGTGGGGCCCGTTAACTATAAGGTGAGGCAACCCGGGAGACGCAAGCCCACCCAGGTTTATCATGTGAATCTGTTAAAGCAGTGGCGGGGTGAGGACGACCCTCCCCTACGGGCCCCCATGGCCTTAATGGCTCGGCCCGCGATCCCTGACGTCCCGATGGGGACCGACCTCAGCCCCGCACAGAGACAAGAACTAGGGGAGCTGGTGCTGCAGAGCCGGGACGTGTTTTCGGACGTGCCGGGGCGGACCTCGGTGATCTCCCATGAGATCCGGACCGCTCCGGGGGTGACGGTTCGGATCCCGCCCTACCGGGTACCCGAGTCCCGGCGCAACGCCATCCGAGCCGAGGTGGAGCGGATGCTGAAACTGGGGGTAATTGAGGAATCCCGTAGCGCCTGGGCTAGCCCTATCGTGCTGGTGCCCAAGCCGGACGGGACCCACCGGTTCTGTAATGACTTCCGCCGGTTGAATGAAGTGTCTGACTTTGACTCCTACCCCATGCCTAGAGTAGATGAGCTGATCGAGCGGCTGGGACCGGCCCGGTACCTGTCCACGCTGGACCTAACCAAGGGGTACTGGCAGGTCCCCCTGGCCCCGTCGTCCCGGGAGAAGACGGCCTTCGCGACGCCGGGGGGCCTGTTTCAGTACACTGTCCTGCCCTTTGGTGTCCACGGGGCCCCCGCTACGTTCCAGCGGATGATGGACCAGGTCCTAAGGCCGCACAGCAGTTACGCCGCAGCATATATCGATGATATAATCATCCACAGCGCCAGTTGGGACGAACACGTCAAGCACGTGCGGGCCGTGCTCAACGGCCTACGAGCGGCCGGGCTTACCGCCAACCCTGCAAAGTGCAGGTTGGGGCGGGAGGAGACGGCCTATTTGGGGTACCGGGTGGGGAGGGGGAACGTTCGACCCCAGGAGGACAAGGTGGCGGCTATCCGGGAGTGGCCTCAACCCCAGACCAAGAAGCAGGTGAGATCGTTCCTGGGGCTGGTGGGGTATTATCAACGTTTTATCCCGGGGTATGCCACCCTAGCCTGCCCCCTGAACGATCTCACCCGGAAGGCCCTCCCGGATAGGGTCCACTGGACTGAGGCAGCGACGAGGGCCTTCGAGGACCTACGGGGGGCCCTATGTAAGGAGCCGCTGCTGGTCACCCCTGATTTTAACCTCCCTTTCACCCCCCAAACAGACGCGTCCGAGGTGGGACTAGGTGGGGTCCTATCCCAGGTCCGGAACGGAGAGGAGCATCCGGTGACCTATCTCAGCCGGAAGCTCCTCCCCCACGAGCGGAACTACAGCACGGTAGAAAAGGAGGCGCTGGCCATTAAGTGGGCCGTCACCAAACTGACATATTATCTCCTAGGACACCAGTTCGTCCTGGTGACGGACCACGCCCCCCTGAAGTGGATGGCCACCGCCAAGGACACGAATGCTCGGATAACGAGGTGGTTCCTGTCCCTCCAGCCCTTCTCCTTTACCGTGGAGCATAGGCCGGGGCGGGAACACACCAACGCCGACGCTCTGTCCCGCCGAGATGCGTGCGGGGGCTGGGCCCCGCGCACGGAGGGGCATGAGCAAAGGGGGGGAGTGTGTGGCATTCCCCCGGTGCCACGCCCCCTGTTCGGGAGAGTCGAGGCCGGGATATACCGCCGGTGGCCAACAGCCGGCGACAAACCCCGACCTCCCGAGAGCCGCAATCGGGGAAACGAGGAACACCTGGGCAGGAGGCACCCAGGGGTTAAAAGGAAGCCACCGGCCGACAGAACGAGGAGAGTCGAGTGGAAGAGAGGACGACGCAGAGGACCGAGACCGTAAAGTGAGCCGCACGGCGGACACGTGGACGACGACTCGAGCAACCCCCCCCCCGACTTCGATGTACAGCGTGCGCTTGTGTGGATACGAAACCGAATATAATAAACCGCCGTTTGAGGCTTTGGACCCTCACACCCTGCCTGGTCCTTACTTGAGCC
>NC_082397.1:15838241-15845741 GCF_031168955.1 Gadus macrocephalus
TTATTTTGGTTCATTTATTTTCCAGTGATGACAGTAGATTTATTTAGCACAACGTTTGAATTTTTGGATGCAATTAATAATTGTATCTCTGGCCATGTGTGTGTGTGTGTGTTTGTCTGTGTGTGTGTGTGTGTGTGTGTGTGTGTGTGTGTGTGTGTGTGTGTGTGTGTGTGTGTGTGTGTGTGTGTTTGTGTTTTTGTGTGGTGTTATGCTTGCCGATGCATGCACAAATGCAAATACTTTGATGCATAAATGTGTGAATGTGGCATAAAAGTTGTGCCCATCTCTGCGACAAGGTGTGTGTTTTGCATGTTGGTGTTGGTTCTTGTGTATGTGAGTATGTGTGTGTGTGTGTGTGTGTGTGTGTGTGTGTGTGTGTGTGTGTGTGTGTGTGTGTGTGTGTGTGTGTGTGTGTGTGTGTGTGTGTAACAGACTGTGTGCAGAATAAGCTCATGTGTACGTATTGTCTATTCTGTGCATGTTTGACTCAAGTACTGCAACATGTTGTTTCGAGGATGTAGGGCATCAAAAGCAACTGAAAATATTTGTGCCCTTGCAATGTATTTTATAAATGCGGACACAAATAAAGACATTGAAATGTGTGTGTGTGTGTGTGTGTGTGTGTGTGTGTGTGTGTATGTGTGTGTTTGTGTCACTGTGTACAGGCAGAGCCCAGCAGACAGCAGTGTGTGATACACTCTAATTAATAGCTCTCCATCTTTGGAAGGCATCCCGGGCTGACACAATCCACGGTGCTCTCCTTGTCCCTGCTGCGAAGATCGCTGAGATAGGATCTGGCCCTGAGCCATAGGGCACTGTAATGAGAGAGAGAGAGAGAGAGAGAGAGAGAGAGAGAGAGAGAGAGAGAGAGATGAAGAGAGACAGCACTGACTTCTGTGTGTTTTCATCAGGATCAATTATTAAAAAAATATAGACTGACAAAAGTAGTTTGAACTTTAGTTGAGTTATTAAAAAAAAAAAAAGGGAAATGTGGGGATCAATATTTCCGGGCAGCAATTTAATTAGTTTTACTGCAAAGGCAGAGCAAAAAATATATGCGACACAAATGTATGTTCTCACTGTTGGAAATAAAATCCAGATCTAACTTTGTAAAGAAGAGATTTAGGAGGTTCAGACACTGTTAAAGTCAGACCAAGAGAAAATGTTGAAAAAAGGCCCTGAAATGCAGATAATTGGCAAGTATAAGAGATAGAGGAATACTGCACTTTAAGGAACTGGTTCAGAAAATTCCACGTTAAAATGAGATGCTTTACGATGCTAAACGTAGTAGAGCGAGTGATAGAGCCGTGCACTGCTTTTATTGGAGCTTTAATCAGAGAACTTTTGTCATCTAAATAATTCATCCCTGTGAGAAGTCCCATCTCACGGGGAAAGGCACTTGCTGAAATGTGCAGATTTATTTCATTGTGTTGTTTCTGTGTGTGTGTGTTTATGTGTATGTGCCCTATGTGTGTGTGTGTGTGTGTGTGTGTGTGTGTGTGTGTGTGTGTGTGTGTGTAGCATAGCATTGACTTCCCCGGATTACTTCAGATATCACAACTTCAGTGAGTACTCTGAAGCGTCTCTTCTTCAACTGTATATTCATCAACATCCACTTCTAAAACCTTTTTTTCTCTGTAGTCCCATGCAGGTTTCTTATTGATGAATCATGATCCTTTGACCCGCCATCGAACCACATCAGTTTATTTTCTCATCAATTTGTGTCAACGAATGCTTCTGTCTATGAGTTCAGACTCTTCACTGTCTGTCTTCCTCAGGTTCTGTCTTTAAAAAGGAACCTAAAACTTTCTCTGCAACATTCATCCATTTCTCCAAACATTTTTTTTAGCAGTTGCCTGACCTTACTTACCTCCTACACAAAATGAAAAAATAATGCAGTTTCTGAAATCAAAAGCATAGTTCTGAGATAGTGGTGTAGTGTGGCTTGCCATGTCATCCTTACTTCTTCAGTTCTTGCCTCAGTCTTGTATTTCTTAGGATATACAACTCTTTGCAGTTTCAGAGAATGACTTTCCAAATCTCCCTTGGGAAGCAATCTATGCAACACAGCCCACAACTCTACACATTTCCTCCTACATGACAAACAATTGTTTGACCAATAACAACTGATCAAGTCATTTTGGATTTCCAAGAGGAAATTATTCTGATCTCCCCAGTTTTTCTTTGTATTTTATCTATCATTTAAAAAACAGGTGGGCTGTTCTCTTGATTTGAATTACAGAGCAACAACATTTAACAGGTTGGTTAACAGTTTTCTGTAGAAAGTCTGTTGGACATTAAAAGATGGCAGTTACAATCACAACAATTTTCGCAACAGCTGGCTTTCTATTTTTAAAAGTTCCTTTTTGGTAAAAATGTTGGAATTGTTTTTTTAAGCACCGACTGGGACTGCGTCTCCTCTCATGTTGGCTCTCATGCAGGGACCCCAATGGCTTGGAGAGCGGCCAATCCAATCAGCTGTTAGGCTTCACTCTCTTCCAACTCACTGGACTTTCTGTTATCCTGAGTAAAATACTGTGAAATAGCTTTAGAGAAAGTCTGCCTCATAAAATAACAGGCAATTCATCTTGGCAGATATTTATGCAGGTGTATATGTGTGATAGATAAGGGCTTTTGTGTACATGCATATGCATGTTTCATGCCTTTTATGTGTGTATATATCAGGTGTCCACGTCGACTGTTATCTTTCTGTTGATGTGTGTGTATGTGTCCGTGTATGTGTGTGTGTCTGTGTTTGATTCTTTGCGTGTGTGTGTGTGTGTGTGTGTGTGTGTGTGTGTGTGTGTGTGTGTGTGTGTGTGTGTGTGTGTGTGTGTGTGTGTGTGTGTGTGTGTGTGTGTGTGTGTTGGCATAGCAGTAACTGTGAGCACAGCTGTCCAATCCAAAGAGACACAGGAGGCGGGACACAGGTGTCACATTCACAGCAAACCACATCCATAATTATCTGACTGTTTGCCTCTCTGGCTGCCTGCGCTTGTGTGTGTGTGTGTGTGTGTGTGTGTGTGTGTGTGTGTGTGTGTGTGTGTGTGTGTGTGTGTGTGTGTGTGTGTGTGTGTGGTGTGTGTGTGTGTGTGTGCGTTTGTGTGCGTGTGTGTGTGTCTGTGTGTGGGTGTATGCGTGTGTTGTGAGTGGTGTGTTATGATGTGTGTGCGTCTCAGTTTGTAGCTGGACACTGAAACTAATTAAATAAATCGAATAAATAAATACATACATGAATAAATAAATACACTCATAATCTACTTGGAATCTAATCAGCCTTGAAATAGGAATTTGGCTATGTTCACAATAGCCAAAATTAAATAAGTTTAAATTAAATAAGAAACAAAATTTAATCTACTAAACCTTATTACTCTGCAGAGGTCATGAAGTTTATTTTTACGCCTAGATGAAGTGCTACCGCTATAACTAGTACTTTTCTGTGTGCACCAGACAGCACAGCATGTGGAAACGCCAAATAAATATAACCAATTCGAATGCATTGGAGGAGTCAAGGCCTCTGGCTGAGAGGTCAGACGCCCATACATGGTGTCAGAACGATCCACCACCACCTCATCATTAACTTCATAGGTGTGTATGATTATCCTCGTTAGCTGAGGGGAGTTCACGACTTCCCTGAGCAGCCTGAGCCAGCGATGCCTGGAGATTCATGAGCGTGGCTCCCCACTCCCTCAGCCCCCGTCCTGGCGGTAATTAGGGGCTAAGGGTTGTGAAAAGAGGCCCGGGCCCTCATGAGGTGTGCAGCGTTCATACACACACCGTTGTCATTGACCATGGCCCCGATGAACACGCCCCCCAGTGGCCTCTTCCCACAGGCCTGTGTGTGTGCGCGTGTGTGTGTGTGTGTGTGTACGTGTGTGTGTGTGTGTGTTTGTGAGAGACTGTGTGGGTGTGTGGTTGTGTGGAAGTGTGTGTGTGTGTGTGTGTGTGTGTGTGTGTGTGTGTGTGTGTGTGTGTGTGTGTGTGTGTGTGTGTGTGTGAGTGTGTATGTGTGAAGCTGTGTGTGAGTGTGTCTGTAAGTAAAGATAAAGGTCATGATGCATGGAGAAAGGGATGAATATTCATTAGGCCGGCAGAAGCAGAATAGTTTTGTTGAAAAAAACTGCTGGTTTTACATAAGCATTGATGATTTGGGCTATATATCCTCTTGCAGTGTTCCCTGTTCAGTCGGGGGTGCATTGTGAAAAGTGTGTAGTGTAACAGGGATCTATCATTTTATTGGCACATTTCCATAGTTTTCGTTCAGTTTTTCTGTCGTGCTACAGGCAGCAAGAGTACATCCACACTACGCCACATAAAAGTGTAAACGCAGGTTTTTTTCCTCCAGTCTGGTCTTCCCTACAGTCAGTTGGCAGTTCCCAACGACCGAAAAACAACTCAGAAAACAAATAAATAATAAAGTTTGTTCCCTGAGGTAGAAACCTAAAAAAAAATCGGGTATTGCCTTGTTGACAAAAATCACGGTCGAAAAATGTACATTTCTGAAATAAATATTTCAGGTGATAAGGCATATATGGTACAATGTACATTGTCTTTATTCAGAACAAACCCGACCGGGTAAAGCAGGACGCAAATGAGCATTATCCCCCTACTTACCAGGGAAATTAATAGTTGATGCAATATATAACAACAAAAGATATTTAATCGATAAAAAAAAGAAAGAAAAGTTTCCACAAAAAATGATTGTTTGTTAGATCTTACGGTTGGAAAAGCCTTCATAGCAACGGTCTGTATTCCTAGCAGGGATTTGGTATTCAGAAATTACAGACTGTAAAATGCCGTCATTGAACAACCATAAATGAGGATTCAACAAAATAATGAAACCCTTTAAACACCTGAACCGCTTTGCTGTAAACTTTCAAATCCATCAATTCCTAAAAAAAACTTGCAACCTATTGATGCAACATTTGCTTAGCCTTTCTGTTTCGGCTCTCTTATTGTGAGTCTCAACAGAAGAATCCTTCAGAGCCATTACCGTCAGAGAGATCTTCTTTCTGCGCCACATTGAAGCGGGCAGATTTGCTTCAGCAGGAATGTGGTGACCCCATCACAACAGCAGCAGACGCTCAGACGCGTGTCTCTCTCTCCTCCATCCGTCGGCGGCTATCTCTGTCATCAGCGTGTTCTGAAGCCCGATTCACCTTTCCTGTGCAATCCGGTGTCACGGGGGAATTAAATCCATTGATTGGCCAGGCAGCCAGAGGAATACAGCCGGAGAGAGATGTACTGCGTTTGGAATTCTTTGTGCGTGTTTGAGTGTGTTAAGGTGTGTGTTTGTGTGTGAGTGTGTGTGTGTATCTGTGTGTGCAGTTTTGTGTGTGCGTGTATGTGTCTATCGTTTTGTGTAAAGGTGTGTGTCTGTCTGTGTGTGCGTCTATATATGTGTGTGTGTTTGTGTAGTGTATGATTTTGTGCCTGTGTGTGTTCAATTTCGTGTGTGTCTGTGTGTGTGTATCTGTTTGGAGGTGTGTTTGAATATATGTCTCTGAGCGTGTGTGTGTGTGTGTGTGTGTTTGTGTAAAGGTTTATGAGGAGGAGTTTAGGAGTGTGGGGGGCCTTGTGTATGATTGTGTGTCCGTGGGTGTGTGTGTGTGTGTGTGTGTGTGTGTGTGTGTGTGTGTGTGTGTGTGTGTGTGTGTGTGTGTGTGTGTGTGTGTGTGTGTGTGTGTGTGTGTGTGTGTGTGTGTGTGTGTGTGTGAAGAGGTGGCTATGGGGCTGAGGGGTGTGTGTGTGGGGTTGGTGGATGGGGGGGGGGGGGGGGGGGTCGTGGACAAGTTCAATTTATGTCTGGGAAATGGAATTCTTACGGCGGCACCCCTCCTGCGGAAGACCATGCATACGCAGAAGACGTTTATTGTTGTGTTTTATTGTGTGAATTACCACCTGTCCCGTGCCATGGGTGAGAAATGGGAAAGGTGGCGAAGAGAGAGATTAAAATCAGAGAGAGTAAAATGGAAACCAAGGAGGACATAGCAGAGAGAGTGGAAGAAGAGAGAGAGAGAGAAAGAGAGAGAGCGAGAGAGAGAGAGAGAGAGAGCGAGAGAGAGAGAGAGAGAGAGAGAGAGAGAGAGAGAGAGAGAGAGAGAGAGAGAGAGGGAGATAGGGAGTGGGACATTGCTGCAGTTGGACCATTACCCCCCTAGAATAGTCCTGTCTTCATAATATACTCCCTCGTTCAGGTGAAATTAGCATACTTCATCTACATGCCAATACATACAGTTGTAAAGCTCTTTTCATGATCAATTCCTGAATAAATGTAAAAGCGCAGTCAAAATGCAAATACTATACAGTCCGTCATTAATATATAATCTGCCATTCATCTATTCATTCCACTCTTTCAGCGTTATCCACAGCGGCATGTTTATCCGCGAGGTGTTTATCCTATGCCGTTTGTATATCTCAGCTAATTACCGGCTAGTTATCGCTCTTTCATCCTTCCTTTTTTGCCTGTCAAGCTGTAAAGACATCCACTCATATTTGAGGCCCATGAAAATGAGGTGTCAAGAAGCCTCATCATTTCCTGTTAAGGGCCTCCCAACTTCTCCTCAGTGGTGAATTCTTCCCCCCCCGCTCTTTGAATGTGGTGTAGATTGAAGTGAGAATGTGCCATTAATGAGCGAGATTACACCCAGCCGGAGCTAACCGGATTATGGTTTAATACTGCCTCGTTTTTCTGCTTTATCCAACAACCGCACATTTTTTTTTCTGATATTAATTTCTACTCTCTTATTTTCTCTGTCTTGATTCACAGTTAAAGTCTAAATTGGCAAGCAAGAACCGCGTTTGCTGTGCATGTGTATAGGTGTGTGTGTTTATGTGTGTGTGTGTGTGTGTTTGTGAGGGAGAAAGAGAGACCTGAAGAGAGAGAGAGAGAGAGAGAGAGAGAGAGAGAGACAGAGTGGGTGTGTGCAAGGGTGTATGAGAGAGAACGTGAATGAGCGTGTTTGTGTGTGTGATGCTAAGGAAAACCAATGTCAAACTTGTACGTGCACGCATGTGCTTGCGATGCAGCCATACACACACAAACACAACCATGAACACACCCACATACACGCCTCCTACACAACTGAACAATGCAGGGACACTGAGCTAATGTTGGATAATAGGAATTATGCTAATAGCCCAACAGGAGACAGAGAAATTAATGTTTCACCATCAGAACAAGGCAGAGGGGAGTATAAAGAACTCTATTTTGACAACTTAATTACTTCTTGTGCGGATATTGCTTTGAGTCGTACTGATTAGCTCTATTAAAAAAAAGGAGGGGGGAGGGAGGACAGGAGGGGGGAGAAAGGGGGGGAGCTGAGGGATGAGACCAAAAGGGAAGCAGAGAAAGTTGGAGACGAGATTGTCTGTGCTTCTGTAGTGGGTAGACGGGCAGAGACAGTAGCTTCCACTATTGTCAGAAATATGAAATGAAGAAAATAGAGAGCGCCAGAGTGGACATGGAAGAAGGAGGAGGAGAGGTAAAGGGACGGACAG
>NC_082397.1:15850741-15875741 GCF_031168955.1 Gadus macrocephalus
GGGTGAGGGGGGGAGGAGATAGAGACAGCCTGCCATTGGTAGCTGAAGCGTGTACGAGTGTGACAGCAGACAATAGTAACCAGATGGCAACTCTTCCTTTGTTAACTTTGATGGATATCCTGCGTTTGGCGTCGAGACTCGGCACGTCATTATACCAAGGGAAGGTAGTTATTAGCGGCACACGTTGCAATGCGGTGTCCATGTGTAGTGATCAAGGCACTGGCTGTGTGTGTGTGTGTGTGTGTGTGTGTGTGTGTGTGTGTGTGTGTGTGTGTGTGTGTGTGTGTGTGTGTGTGTGTGTGTGTGTGTGTGTGTGTGTGTGTGTGTGTGTGTGTGCATGAGTGTGTGTGCGTGTGTGTGTGTGTGTGTGTGTGTGTGTGTGTGTGTGTGTGTGTGTGTAACAACATACAAAATCCCTGTGGCATTTAGCTAGAAGGACCTGCTATTGGAAGGGTACTGCTTATACTAATTCAATTGAATATATTGGATTTGAAAAATATTTATTCAAGTGTGCGGTGACTCAAATGAGCTAGCAATATCGCCATCCAATATCCGTCCTATGACACTTCTGGTGGCGTAGATTAACAACAAAATGGCATCACAAACATCGGAAAAGCCAATAAAACTGGGTCCAAGCACTGATGTGATTTGCTCTGGAATTCGGAAGGAACTTCATAACATAATAAATATCAGGCCAAGGAATCGTTGGCCCCCTTTTCTTTTCATCAGAAGTCCGATCTCGGTGACATGTCGGCATGGGTGCTGGGGAGGCGGGGGGCTGCACTTAATATGAGGGTCTGGGTGTGTGTCAGACGGTTGTCGTTAGCGATTCTGAGCCCTCGATCACACCGGCTCACCCTGGCAGACCATAGGGAGGCCTACATATGAGGAATCAATCACATGGCTTCAGACTGCAGCAGCCCCCTCGCTGGGATGTGTAAATACTCAGGGTAGCTTGATGGATGGAGGATTACTGTAACACGGATGTTCCCAAACAGGGCCCCGATGGTAAAGCTGGAGCGCAGAGAGGAGATTAGAGGGGTATGGTACTGCTATGGTGTTGTTCCCCCCCCCCCCCTCATGATTTAAAAGCGGTGAGGTTGGAGAGAAAGAGCTAGGGTTTGTTCCTAGGAATGTTCATCAGCAATAGCATGTAAATATCTGCTCGAACGACTTTGGTGTCAACAAAGGTTCAACTAGGGTTTTTTTTGTGTGAACATAAATGTGGTAAAATAAGCACATCGTAGTTGGGGAGAAGGATTACCATATCACCTTAAAGCTTGGTGAGGTATTTTCAGGTCAAAGATAATTGTGCCACTATCATTTTGTCTAGGAGTAGATTGGACAAAACCGGGAAATATCATTTCAGAAGTCAGGAACAAAGATAAAGATTTAATTATAATTGTATTTCCGAAGGCTACCGGTATTGGAAGGTCAGATTGCAACTGACATTAGTGTTGTTCCGGATGAACTCACGGTTTTCAATGGATCGCTGCCTCTCCGGGTGGAGAAAGAGCACTCCCCCTGTATCCCCAGAGATAGATTACAGAGAGCTGGTGTGTGTGTGGGGGTGCTGGGGTTGGTCGTGTAGTTCTGAACACACCCAGAGGGAAGTGACCAATATTGTTTGGCTAATGAACACAGTGGGAAATAATCATTCACTCTATGCTAATATATTGTATAATGAAACCGCGAATCTTGGTGAAGGTTGAAATGACCAAAAAATAAATAATTGCATGTCTATACATAACAAAAAAGGCACAAATACACAAACACACGTGAAGACACATGTGCAAAAAAACAACAAAACCACCCATGCACTCACATATCATCCCATTTGTGTGTATGTGTATTACAATATATTGATATTGATACAAATGTGTCTGCATGCAGTCATATATATCCATTTATGTTAATACACAAACCTATAATGTGTGTGTGTGTGTGTTGTGTGCGTGTGTATGTGTGTGTGTTTGTGTGTGTGTGTGTGTGTGTGTGTGTGTGTCGTGTGTGTGTGTGTGTGTGTGTGTGGTGTGTGTGTGTGTGTGTGTGTGTGTGTGTGACAGACAGACAGACAGAAGAAGCATTATAAGCTAACATCGGCTGCTAATGTCAAGAATTTAGGCAGGTATCCACTGAGATTTGTTAGTGTTTTGTAAATCGATCGCTGAGTTCGAGCCCTATAAATAAACATGTTGTTCTTGTCCCACGGTCTGACAGCAGAGTCTTTGATCAGCCGAGTGTAGCGTCCCTGCTATTGTAGCTGGCTGAATGCTACAGAAGTGGTGAACACCCAGCCACCGATCAGCAGGCCGGCCGCTCTGCTATGGCTAATGACACCGCGCAGACTCAAGGAGGAGATGTTAACGAAGCGCAGACAGGATACATTAAAAGTCCAGCAGCCGTGCATATATTTGTGCCTGGATTTTCATTTCAATTGTATTTTTAAAAATCCCATCACTTCTATCCATTTTTAGTTTTTAACAATATTCATGAATGTGTTTTTTTGAGCAGCTTTGTTTAAGGACATTGCAGAATGCAAATCAGCAGTGAAAACTCTATCTACCCCCATTTAGACATTGTTTTCTCTTGAATGGGGGAGTGGAACTACTCATGATTGTGTGTTTCTGCGTGTGTGTGTGTGTGTGTGTGTGTGTGTGTGTGTGTGTGTGTGTGTGTGTGTGTGTGTGTGTGTGTGTGTGTGTGGTGTGTGTGTGTGTGTGTGTGTGTGTGTTTTTCTGTGTGTGTGTGTGCGTGTATGTGTGGATGTGTGTGCGTGGATGCATGTTGCCAAGGTTTTTCTGTTTTTGAGGAGGAGAACTCCGCCCCAGGTGGTGCTGTACCATTAGCAATCCAGGTCAAACACTCCAGGTGATATATGGCTGCAAGGATCCTGGCTTGTAAGGATCTCTCTCTCTCTCTCTCTCCCTCTCTCTCTCTCTCTCTCTCTCTCTCTCTCTCTCCTCCTCTCTCTCTCTCCCTCTCTCTCCTCTCCTCCTCTCTCTCTCTCTCTCTTCTCTCTCTCTCTTCTCTCATCTCCTCTCTCTCTCTCTCTCTCTCCTCCCTCTCTCACTCTCTCGCTCTCGCTCCCTGAGTCTGTGTGTGTTTGTGTATGGTCTCATTGTTTGTTTCCCTTGCTTGGTTTCTGTATATGTGTTTTTGTATGTGTGTGTTTATGTGTGTGTGTGTGTGTGTGTGTGTGTGTGTGTGTGTGTGTGTGTGTGTGTGTGTGTGTGTGTGTGTGTGTGTGTGTGGACGTCTGGCACACACGTCAGGCACACCTTTCACACACAATCACACACACACACACACACACACACACACACACACACACACACACACACACACACACACACACACACACACACACACACACACACACACATAGACACACGCACGCGCACTTTGCCTTTCTTGTGTTTATTTGATTGGCACGTGGCAGCCCTTGGCGTGGGTCTCATGTGCAGCCAGCCAGGCATTAACGACGATTTAGTGCGGGAGCTACAAACCTCCTCAGCATCCTCACTAGGCTGGTGACGGCGGCGCTCCCGGTCACAGATGGGGAACGTGCAACGCGTGACACCCAAAGAACACATCGATTTGACACGCTAGCGGGCAGCACGCCGCAGCGCCTACTGAAGCCCCATAGAAAGGACAGCACCCGTCTTAGGCAACGCGTGAGGAAACATTACGGGGAATCTTTCAGTCAGGGTGCGCTGCGCGCTGTCACGGCGTGACACGTTTAGCCTGATGTAAAGTGTCCAGTGTCGCTCATCATTACGCGCAAGTAGGGCATCGATTGTGCACAATATTTTGAAGTGCAGTTTGAAGTACTCGATTACGGTTCACCATATTCTGTTTTTATATTGGATATATATTCTGCATGATGTAAGGCTGAGTTATTTTGAGTAACATGTAAACATTAGAATTTGGGTGGTTTCAAAGGGGTGTTCTAAATAATCACAACAGAGCTGTTTAATCCTCTACTGATTATGAAATATGTCTTTGAAAATGTGTTATTATTAGGTATACAGTATAGTAGGTTCATCCCTTGTTGTTATCTTATACAGCATGTTACCATACAACGTCACAAGACTAGCAAAACTATGTCAGGTATCAATACATTTTCAACAGCCAGGTGCCTGAATATACATGTTGCATGTTTTCTGAAGAGCGAACACATAATAAATGGATTTGAGGTTTCTCCATGATGACATATGTAAAGTGTGAACTGTCCTCTTTGGACATAAGTGCAAGACGACCAAATTGCAGCTCTAATATGGGACTATGGGCTTGGATAGGGTGCAGGTACATACCGTATTGGACAGAGTATCAATATTTGACGAGATGCAGACAGGAAACATTTCCAGCCCTGCCTATCTTTATTCCGCCGGGATGCCAAACCACAGGAGACTGGATATGGAGGTGTTGTTGACAGCACAGGGATGTATGCCATATGTGTGTGTGTGTGTGTGTGAGAGAGAGAGAGAGAGAGAGAGAGAGAGAGAGAGAGAGAGGGAGGGGGAGGGGGAGGGGGAGAGGGAGAGGGGGAGAGAGTAAAATTTTCCATAGAGGACATTGTGGTATACCATATACCATACTCTCTGAGATATTTCAAAGGTGTGCTATCTACAGCATATTTATGTTATAGTCATTCTTGCAATTTTCTTGATGCAGGCCTCTGAAACGAAGAGACCACGTTTATGAATACATGGTCAGATTGCATTTCACTCTGGCATGAAATGAGTACACAAGGTTCGGTTTACCTTTTCCCGTGCAAGTCTTACACAGTGATTTATAAAGTGCTTGTGCATATAAATGATTACAGTCGGTGAAAACAGAGAGAGAGTGAGAGAGAGAGAACTAAATTAATATGGGCAGTATAGGTGACAAAGTGTTGGCACCCTCGTTGTAGAGGGTATTCCAATGTGATAAGACAGGCAGACATTTGCAGAGTGTGTGCGTGTCCACTTGTTGGTTTCTACACCCATTCGCAGGCAGACGTGTCTGTATGTCGGTGCGTGTGTGAGGTAAACATGTACTGTAGATGCTGCCAAGTGGCATAATTGCATACATTTCCCACTGGAAGGAGGTTGGTAAATACAGCGGAGGTCGAAGATGATTGAGTGACGGGGAGAGAGAGAGCGAGCGAGAGAGAGCGAGAGAGTGAAAGAGAGAGAGAGTGAAAGAGAGACCATTAAAATGTAGAATGCAAATGGAGTACAGCCTAGTTCACCTGATACATTGAGTTCAGCTCTATTTATAGCATGCAACCACTTCCTGTCCCTGTCATATGTTTAAGTGCCATTAATTAACCAGTGATTGTGCAGTGGCATCAAGGCATGCAAACCTCATGCGAATTGATTATTAGGTAAATAGCAATATATGAGTGTGTGTTCCGTGCCGATGTGTTTGTTGCCGATACATGAGACATCAGAGGCCGTGTTCAAGTCACTGTCTCTCTTGAAATGGGGTCGGCAACTACAAAAACTTTTGTGCTCAATATAAGTGAGAAAACAAGGTGACCATTGTCCGACCTACCACTGACTCAAGGAACAATTCACACTTAAAATGGGTTGAAGGAGTCAGGTTGAAGAGTAGCAGTTTAAAGCCTTCATTTCCCAAACTATCTTCCCTGCGAAAGCCGGAGCGTAGCATGGAGGGAAGGAAGGTATATAATTAGACATGAGAATGATCCAATTTTAAACGGTAGCCTGGTGAATATTCATGGCGAATGTTGGAAAGGTAGTACTGGATTACATTCTGATTCAACATGGGGTAGATTAAGATCACGTTTTGCACTGATGCCCTAGGGATCTAACAGCAGGACTGGGGAGTTAAATACAGCGGCAAATTAAACATGGAGTATTTATACTCTGGAGGATTCTTGAGAAACTAGTTAGTGAAAAACGAAAAAATAATTATATTGAGGAACTAAAAGTGCATAAATTCATGTTTATAAAACAATACTAAGATCAAATATTTTAAGTAGGGTAGATTAAGTAATAACTTTTGGCTATTTGATATGATCCCATGTGATCTCTGCATATACACAGAAACACATAAACTACAGAAAGAAATCTATGAACAATATGCAAGCTTGTATATCGGAGCATGTTCAAGTGAACGAGAACCATTAGTGTCTAAATGTTAATTATAATGCAGACATGTATGAAAGTGAGTGTGTATGTGTGTGTGCACGTGTGTGTGTGTGTGTGTGTGTGTGTGTGTGTGTGTGTGTGTGTGTGTGTGTGTGTGTGTGTGTGTGTGTGTGTGTGTGTGTGTGTGTGTGTGTGTGTGTGTGGTGTGTGTGTGAGTGTTCGGTGCAAGAGAGAATTAGTGATTGTACGTTGGTGTGCGTGTTTATCTGTATGTGTGCATGTACATGTGTGCGTGTGTGGGAGTTTGGGAGTTAAATTGAGAGAGGGCTAGTTCCTCCTGGGTGCTTGTGAGAAGGGATCCATCCATATTTAATACTTTGCTATCTATAATTGACAGACCAAACCTCGCGACACACTAGTGAGCTACTCTCAATAGGACTGAGCATTTCTCCCTTCCTCTTACTCTCTCTCTGCCTCTCTCTCTCTGTCTCGATGTTTCTCTCTCTCTCTCTCTCTCTCTCTCTCTCTCTCTCTCTCTCTCTCTCTCTCTCTCTCTCTCTCTCTCTCTCTCTTTACATTTCGTTGTCCCTCTCATTTTCCAATACTCATTATTTGTCTCCACAATCATTCTGTTTCATTTACTTTTTCACCCTATTTCTTTTGTCTGATCTTCCCTCTCTGTTTCACTTAGACAACAATAGTTAACACAGCACTATCACACAGACAGACACACACAGATACACACAGACACATACATACACACACCAAACATACACAAACACACAAACACGGATACACGCACACAAACACACACATACCCAAGAACAAACACATGCACAGACAAGGACAAAGCCATTCACCCACACACACACAGACACACACACACACACACACACACACACACACACACACACACACACACACACACACACACACACACACATGCACACACACACACACACACACACACACACACACACACACACACACACACACACACACACACACACACACACACACACACACACTGAGTGTGCTGGAAAAGGGATGAAGCTCTTGTTGTACATCTTGCGAAAAGCATCTTTTTCAATTTCAATTTCAATTTTTTTTCAATCTCAGGAGTTTTCGCTGAAAGACCCCTATCCCCCTCTACAGTGCATTGTATGACTTGGCTTTCCGTGTCATTGTTTTCTGTAGCCAATTAAAATGGTTGTTTTTGCACGGCAAAACCGCGTTTGTTCAATAACCATGAACAACCACCGTCTAATAACCAGGGGGAAGGGAAAATGTGGCTCCTTTTGGAGCCTAGCTATATTTATGCTGGGATAGAACCCTTTTAGGGTAATGGTGAATTGCTGTTCAATTTATATCAAGGATGCGGCAGAGAAAACGTATTAAGAGAGATCAAAATGCAGAGTTTTAGAGTTCTTGAAAAAGGAAGATTATTATTTATTTATTTATATTTTATATTTTGTTTGTGCTTTGCAGTTTTATGTCACGAGACAGACACTGTGTCTGCTTTTTTTTTTCTACTGAGCTGCATAAAGGAGAAACGCCTGTACCTTAGAATGTCTCACCCTCACTGTCAAAAACTCACATGTTGGGTCTCCTAAATAGTTCCTTTTAAAGTAATTAATGCAAGAAGGGCAATTTGGCTGCCAAGGGAATACCAAAAAACCGATAGCACCCTTATCTGATATTATTACCAATTAACATATTCATTAGCATGCCAATTACCTTGTTAGATTACAGTTTTAACAAGCGTTAATCTATAGAGGGCAGCGAGGCATGTCAAATCTTAAACAATGTACTTTCCCTCAGACCCACCCTTCTTTCATCAGTTAATCTATAAAAGGGTCGGCCAAGCATTTTAATCTTACCACATGACATCTCCTCCCTCTCATCCGCTTTCATCATCTCCAAAAAAAAAAAAGTGGAGAAAAAACACGGCCAACATTCTATTAAGAATGTCGATCTCCCGCCTACACAATTCTGTCACCTATTTCCAACTCTCTCAGCCTTCCGCCCCCATGCCTGCCTCCCTCATCGTTCCTCTCTCTCTCTCTCTCTCTCTCTCTCTCTCTCTCTCTCTCTCTCCCTCTCTCTCTCTAGCTCACCTCTCTCTCTATCTCTCTCTATTACCCCCCTCTCTCTCCCCCTTCCTCTCATTTCTTTTAATTTCACCACTTCACCCTGTCCGTCCAGAACAGACCCAGCCGTTCCCCCAACACCCCACCACCGGCAGCCGCTTCGCCCCACATACCTCCCCTCTCCCAGAGGGGGTTATAGGCAGTAATTACGGCGGGTAGAGGGTCTATACTCACCTCCCCGGGCTTTAGGGGGCCTTGGCCGACTGATCAGAAGGAAGACCCCCGGGCCTTCCACATCGACAACCCCCTGTAGCCCAGTGAATCACCACAAGTACACACCTGCAGAACAAGTGGAGCCTCACCATCCGAAAAAGGGATTTTAGTTTTTTAGTGGTGCAACCCAAGCTTTATACCTTTTCTGTGTAGCTACAAAAGAAACAAAATCAATGTATCTTAGGCTACACATTGGGCGGACTTACTTTCCCCAGGCATGGTTCAAACAAACACGGGTCTCAGTAGCTTGAAAACATTGCAGAGGTGTGAAAACATAATCAATGAAGGTCAAATCAAATGCATGCATGCAAATACTGTGGCCTCACACCAAAGGTTACACCTTGCATAAATTAAAGCGCCAATCTCTTCTTAATTCCGTCCTGCTGACATTCAAGGATGAATATTGATCTGAATGGCCATGATCTGTTGGGCCCTTGTTGTGTCTCTGATCTCCGGCAAAACAGGGTTTTAGAGTTCAGATTTTATTTATTTACCCTCTTTGCTGCACTGTGTTCCCTTGTCTATATCCACGTCACTCAACATTTCTACACGGAAATATCTGACAATGTTCTCTCTCTCTCTCTTCCCCTCCCCCACGCCTCTCTTACTCTCTCTCTCTCTCTCTCTCTCTCTCTCTCTCTCTCTCTCTCTCTCTCTCCCTCTCATTGGGAGGATTTGTTTGGTTTTCTCCCCCTGCCTCTCTCCAGTCCTCTTCGTTCCTCTCTTTTTTCTATGTCCCGGTGACAGTATTGACCCAGAGGCACGTGGAGCTGTCACACCAGGGCTGATAAAGGACCTGGACCTTTACTAACCTGCGCCTCCATTCACTCACCTCTGACACTGACACACCTAACGGGAGTGTGTGTGTGTGTGTGTGTGTGTGTGTGTGTGTGTGTGTGTGTGTGTGTGTGTGTGTGTGTGTGTGTGTGTGTGTGTGTGTGTGTGTGTGTGTGTGTGTGTGTTTGTATGTGTGTGTCTGTGAGTGTGTCCGTACGTGTATGTGTTTGTGTGTGTGTGTGTGTGTATTTGTCTATCTCTATTGGGTATAGATGAGTGGGTATGTGTGAATGCATATGTGTGTGCGTGTGTGTGTCTTTGTGAGTGTGTGCTTTTGTATGTGCTTGTGTGTGTGTTTTGTTTATTTCAGTGTTCTCTGTGATTTGCACCTCAGCTTTTAATTGTTATAATAGCAGTAATCAGCCTACTGTTGCTGGGTCACAAAAAATAATTTTTATTAGGGTCCAATAACTGTAATCCAATCTAGCAATAGAAATTAAAGATAATTCACATAGAAAATATGTAAACTTGTTTCAAGGGATGAAAAGAAAAAAAACACATGAATGGAAATGGAAAAAATAAGAACTAATGAATTAGAAAAGTGAATAATAAAACAATTGGTCAAATAAGACAAAGACAACAGACGTGTGCAGGAATAGACCAAATAGAGTAGATAGGATTGTGAGGAGGCACTGTAGGTCTGCATTTTAATGAGCTATAACTGGAACTGCCTAACAAACGGCCAAATTAAATGAAATAAAACGTTCAACACATATAAGTTGCTTCATAGCAAGAGCAGGCATCATTATAAGCAAAGTAAAATAAAGAAGGCGTTCATCCACGACTTTGTCTGCTGTTACTCACACACTGCCTGTGTGAAAGGGGCTCAGTGGATACCTCCACTACTTGGGGCCTGCCCCCTGTTGGGTGACTTGGAAGGGAACGTTGGCATTTCACACCTTCGGTCACCAGTTACCATGGTGAATTATCCCCTGGGGGGTGGTGCTTGGAAGGGAACGTATGCATTTCCCACCTTAGGCCTCCAGGTATCCTTCAGCCTACAAGACAGTGTGCAAAACACCAGTGGCTACAAGACACACGATGGGGGACAGGTGGGTGAGGGGTGAGAAACAGCAGACTAGGAATCCACTCCCTTGTTATCTTTGAACCTGAGTGCAAAAGATAACAAGGCCACTGTGGCGACACCAGCTAAACCATGAACAGTCGGGTCAACCGCAAACAATCATAGAGAAAAAAGAAAAATGGAAAAACATGAACAGAGCCTCCCGGTATAGCGCACAGTTGACAGTATTCCCCGGGCAAGTGTTTACCTGGACACAGATATAAACTGTGCTAATGTGAGCGTTGGGTGTGAGTCAGCTCCTGTGGCCTCTCTCCCTGCAGTGACACAGGCGGGCCCCTTAACCAGTCATGGGAACCAACCCGGGAATGTTGTGAAAAAGCAGCGTGGATCAACACTATTCTCCCCTCGCCCCGGAGTACTCCAGTGATACCTCCGGTGGAGAATCTGTTACCGCTGCAAATTGGCCTATTCCCCCCACACAACTACCAAAGAACTCCCCCACACACACACAGGCACGCACAGTTGCACAAAGTTGCACGCACACAGACACGTATGCATGCACGCTTGCACACACACACACACGACCCTACACCCGCTCTAACACACAAACACACATGCCCATTCATGCACGCACAAAAACAAGGAAACACACACAAACACACAGAAGTATATTTTTCCCTCTTAACCTTAAGCAGTAATTATGAAGGATTTGCCCAAATCAATGCACAAACACACACACACACACACACACACACACACACACACACACACACACACACACACACACACACACACACACACACACACACACACACACACACACACAAAAACACACAAAAACACACAAACAAACACACACAGACACACATTAGACATTCTAATGTTGTTCTCTGACATCAAGACACGTTACTTCAAAGGGTTTGGCTCTCATGCAGCTCCCGCCTATGATACCTAAACAAACTCCCCAGTGGCTCATGAGCCTGAACACACACACACACACACACACACACACACACACACACACACACACACACACACACACACACACACACACACACACACACACACACACACACACACACACACACACACACACACACACACATAATATTCTACCTCAGCAAAAACGAATCACTGATTAGTCCCAGCGCTGTGCCATTCAGAGGAAGACTATCAGAATGAAAGAAATGTGGTAACGGAAGAGGATAGTGTCTATTCCCTTTTGGGAATGTGTTGATCGGGTGTTATCTTTGTAACGTCAGTCTTCTTCTGTTCTTCTTCTTTTTGTCTGGCCCCTGTTGGTGAAATGCTGAGCACGTTTCCCTGTCCACACTGATCCACTGTCCTGAAAAGAGGTAAATCCTGACTTATTTTGACTGCACGACTAAAGCATTGTTAGTAGCTGTGACAGCCTATGTTGTGTGTGTTGGTGATGTTTAGAAAGCTCAAAGTCTGATTCTACCTTTTAACATTTTGTGTTTCATTTTGCCTTTTCAAATATAAATAATGAACTCCAAAATGAACAACAAATGGGAAATGAACTCATCTTTTTCACCTATTCTTTAGAAAAGAGTCCTACCCTGTGTGTTTCTTAAGGGGCAGGCTAGTGTCATGAGACCCCCGGTTGCAACCAGGACAGATTGGCATTGGAGTCATGCACCGTGTTTGAACACAGAGTCTGTTATGGATCAAAATTATGTGTCTGAATTGCCAGCTAACTCTAAGATGAAGAGGGAGAAAAAATGAGAATGGCAAGGAAAGGGAGGCTTTATTGCTACTAAAGAAGGTATAGCTTTCTTTATTAATGTTGGGCCTTCTCTCAACGAGCCGTTCTGAGTATAAAATGGCATTCGACAGAAAACAAGTGTGTGTTCAGGAGAGATGTATAGCGAGAGCAATAGAGAATGAGATAGAGAGAGAGACAGCAAGAGTAGAGAGAGAGAGAGAGAGAGAGAGAGAGAGAGAGAGAGAGAGAGAGAGAGAGAGAGACCACCCATTTTAGAAAGAGAGACAGAGAGATATAAATGTAAGAAATTGATTAAGGTCACATTGACACTGGGCCCTAATGTTTTATCATCTTGTGACCACCCTTTGCTAACACACACACACAACCACACACACACACACACACACACACACACACACACACACACACACACACACACACACACACACACACACACACTGCACCGGCATCCCTTTATCATCCTCGTTATCCTTGGTAATCGGCCCCCACCTGCTCCTCTCCTGTTCATTGCCCACCGATCGTTTTTGGAACTAACATTATTTCTGAAGCCATTTTCAGTTTCATTGGGAACTATAATTCCTGTCTGTTTCCTTCCTTACATGTATAGGTAATATTACTTTGTTGCTCAAATATGCAAGCAGCACCTCAGTGCATCACATCCTCAATACAGATATAACTTCGGGGAAGTTACAGTAGCTTGACCTACCTGGTAATGATCAGTTCAACTCTACCGGGTCAAAAGTGACCATTTATAGAAGGAGCCGTTCATCTCTGCCTTCAACCTGTCTGGGGCCACCCATCATCCTAGACCAGCCTCACACAAAGGCCCACGCACACACACATGCACACACACACACACACACACACACACAGACATACACACACACACACACACACACACACAGTCACATACACACACACACACACACACACACACACACACACACACACACACACACACACACACACACACACACACACACACACACAGACATACACACACACACACACACACACACACACACACACACACACACACACACACACACACACACACACACACACAGTCACATACACACATACACTCACAGACACATCAGAAATGGCGACCTCTGAACCGTGAGCATCACAACGCTGACCGACAGGGCGAGGTGAAACCGAACGCCTTCTGCTTGACGGCCAGCTAACCTATCCTCTGACTATACGAGGCCTTGGTACGCCACTTACTGTCCCCCCGGGCCAGTGACACACACGGGGAGATCCACTCTAGCCCACCTTGTCATCGTCTATTAATGGCCCTTCAAGCTAAGTGGCTGCTCTATAGCTGCCTGTTCCCTACATCCTGTTGACTCCAGCGGTCCCCGCACCTTCTCCCCCCCCCAACCTCCCCGCCCCTCCGCTGTCACAACACGTCAGGCTGGCACTGCATGCATCCACCGCTAATAGCCGCCGCCGCCGCCGCCGCCGCCGCCGCCGCCGCCGCCGCCGCCGCCGCCGCCGCCGCCGCCGCCACCGCCGCGTTTAACCCGGGGGGGCTGCGCACGTTCTGTTAGCGGCCCGGCGTTGTGGTCTCGCTTAGCGGTGATGAGGAAACAGGGCCTTTGGCGGCGACACGGTGGAGAAACAACGTGGGGAAGAAAGTAAACAATAACGTGAAATTGACCAATCTGTCGTCTAACCTTAGAGTTAGACGACAGATTGGTCAAAAGGAGGTGGGTGTGGGGGGAGTCTGTGGTGGTTGTGATTTATTGGGCGGTAGGAGCATGTTGTAGCGTTATTTATTTAGGGTTGTTTTATTGGCTTAGTTGGCTGGCTGATTATTTTTTTGTTTGTTTGTATCAGTCCTTGAAGTATAACGACAATAAAATGGTATTTACTGCATAGTGTGCAAGTGTATGTACTGTTATTTCCAGAAATTATCGGACATTCCTCGCAGTTTCAACTAAGACCGCGTTGTGTTTATATAAGGGAAAACTCACCAATTATGTTGAATGATTATCTTGTGAATAAATGCTTATTTTCTACAGGCTGGGTAAAACATATTTTTACTGTTTTCTTTGCCATTCATTTTAGGATTAGTTTATACACCTTTCCGTCTCTGGTGTGTTATATTTTTGTATTTTAATACAACATAAACTCCACACTTTACCCACTTTTGCAATTGCACACTGTCATTCCATTTATCATGTTTCCAGGCAATTTTAAAGTCACCGAAGGAGCCGTTCAGAAATAAAGAGCTAAAACGTGGACTGTGTTGCCTCATAACTTCCCCTTCTCTCCACTCTGTCCCTCCATGGCCCTCCTCAAAAGCTTTCTCTCCTTTCTTTTGCTATCATGGGGAGATGAGCTCAGAGGTAACGTCATCCCCTCCACTGTGGACTCTTCTCTTCACCGCTTTATTACAGCATTTGCATATCCAGCACTTGCAGAGAATATCATTTACCCAGATTGCCCTGCAAGGGCTCTTTACACTGACCCCACTGAGGGCTTTGGCTAGCCGCTCAGGAATATCTCTTGGATAATGGATAGATGGCTATATATATATATATATATATATATAAACCAACATGGTCTCACAGGAATCCGTGAAATGACTACGGTCGGACGCTTAACTCGAAATCCGTGGCCACATCACGGAAACACTCCGATATCCGTGTGTGAGCCACGGAATAACAGTGTCATTTACTTGCATTGGAGCAAATTCCGTGGCCACATCACGGACAATTTAAGTGATTCCGTCAGACCACCACGGATTTTGAGTTAAGCTCTCGCTGTGGTCAAATGTGGCACACACACAGATTGAAACGGGAGCACACACACAGATTGAAACGGGAATCTGTGTGTATCATTGTCATTGTCATTTACTTGCATTGGAGCAACTTCCGTGGACACAACAAGGACAATTTAAGTGTTTCAGTGAGACCACCCCGGGTTTTGAGTTAAGCCCCCGTGGTCGACTTGAAACGGGGATCCGTGTGTGAGCCACGGAACATCAGCGTCATTAACTTGCATTGGAGCGAATTCCGTGGCCACATCACGGAAATCTGCGTGTTTCTGTGATTTGTCCACGGATTTCGAGTTATTCGTCCGTAGTCATTTCACGGATTCCTGTGAGACCAGGTTGATATAAACATACACACACATACACACACACACACACACACACACACACACACACACACACACACACACACACACACACACATACACACACACAAAAAGGCTAGGGTTACACACAAATATGTCACATAATTATTTGGGTGTGTGTGGTCACATGCATGTATGTGCATGTCGATATTTTTGTGTCTGTGTATGTGTTTATGTGTATGCTATTTCTTATGGGATAGATGCATATGTGTTTGTGTTTGTGTGTGTGTGTGTGTGTGTGTGTGTGTGTGTGTGTGTGTGTGTGTGTGTGTGTGTGTGTGTGTGTGTGTGTGTGTGTGTGTGTGTGTGTGTGCACGTGCGTCAGCTACCTATCTTTCTTACCCACTGGCCATTTGATAAATAGGCGGCGTAAGGCAACCATGGGCCTATCAATCACCACGGCCTTGGTCCGTGGCAGGCAAATAAAATAAAATGTCCTAGTTTCATGGCGAGAAGAATTATGGGATGGACACGGACGACGCTGATGGAGACCCACGGATATAAGGGATGGATTTACGTCAAATGCACACATGACGCATGCGCGCACACATGCACACAAAGTCAAGACACATGGGGACATATAAACAAACATACACACGCACGCACACACACACACACACACACACACACACACACACACACACACACACACACACACACACACACACACACACACACACACACACACACACATAAAGATAACACACACATATCAGAACACAGGATTTATATAATTTAGAGTTGATGATAATATTGTGCTTTTGTAACCTCGGCAGGGTCGGCTAGATTTGAGGTTCAGACTCTATATATACCACATCGCTATTTTTAAAACAACTTAAATCAATTCGTCATCCTTCCACAGTCTATCTATGTTCACGTGGGAGCTATACATACACTCACACCCTGACTCACACTTGTAACTCTCGCTTAAGCATGGCAACCGTAAGGCTGATTGAACATCGTCAATGGAGATGAGAGTCACCGAAGGAAAAGCACGGTTATAATGGAGCCATTCATTATTGCACACGGCCATGCATCCTCCTGTAAAGAATTGTAGCACAAGACATGATAAATCTTTAAGTCGCGATCAAGTGTGTCACTGCCACAGCCCTGCCTCTCCTGGATTGAACATGACTCAAATGTGACTAGTTACCATAACTTCCCTGCTACATGTGACCTGGAAGTATTTCTAGCTGCTCTGCCTCCTCCCACCCGTCACATACACATCACACATAGAAATGCCTACACTCACATGCATGCCCCCACACACACGTTACACAGAAACAAGGCACATGCCCAAACGCAAACATCATGCACAGGCCAACACAAACATGCATATGCAAGCACACAAACATACATGCCCACACACAGACATGCACATACCCACACACAAACATGTACGTGCCCACACACAGACATGCACATACCCACACACAAACATGCACATGCCCACACAGCATAAATGAAAGAATGCAAAGCCAGTTGTTCCGGATGTTCACCCCTGGAAGTCTTTTTCTTGGTTCTTGCATGAGCTCTATGCAGGCTATATTTGGGAATATATCCGTGGTAATTCCAAAGCTATGAAATCTAGCCTGCAGGAATTGCTACTGAAGTGTGGAGACCTGGCAAATCTGTGTGGTTGTTGTTGAATGGAAGAAAAATTGTAATATAGGTTAGCAAAAGCTGTGAAATGCAGCCATCTGTAGTGAAAAAAAGACAGAAATAAACCCCCCACACACACACCTTCACGTGCACACACACAAAGACACAAACACACACACACACACACATACATACACACACAACATACACACAACACACGTAAACACAAAGCACATTCAAATGCACAAAAAGATTTGAGTATCTCCTGAACAACAATTTTGAAGAAATGCATGAAGAGGAAACTGCACAGAATTGTGCTATGTGCTCTGCCCATCATCGCAAACTCATTTGTTTGTAGACAGTGTTTTTTCTTGCCTCCCCGAGTTTAAAACAATGGCGCTGTCCATGTTTGCATCTGTAGCTATTAAAGATAAACAGGATGGCTTTGGTATGTCAGCATCTTTGTAGATGGCATTGTACAACATATTACAATTCTTAACAACAAATGGCTTGAAAACAAAGAACAAAGAACAAACGCTTACGTTCGCCGAATGTTAAATTAGTATTTTCAAAAGAATCTAGTCCCAAATATATAGTCCCTTTTGAGCTATACTTCAAAGTGCTATTCCCAAGGTAAGATCTAACGCCAACTTTGAGGTACTTATTTTCTTGCTTCTCACAACATTGCGTATACAAGCTATAATGAGCAATACCAGAGAATGAACTGCACCACTCACCGTGGAGGTGAACTGAAAGTTTCCGGGACGCTTTAATTGACATTTACCGTTGCCAGGATGGAGCTCCATACGTCCACATATCGTGCGTTGAAGGCATATCGCCTCTGCGTCGCCATCGCTTTGTGTGATGTGAAAGTGCCTCCAAAAAAAGGCCCTTTGATATCACGAAAAGAACAGGGTATGAGGTTGGGGCAGAGTAGAACATTAATATACCGGTTGGCTGAGACTGGCAAGAATAGGATTGCATCGACTTCTTTGTTCAAGTTCACAGCAGACATGTTCATGACACAAGTTTAAAACAAAGAAAACACGATAAGAACACTACAAAAGGACATGGCTTTTCACGAATTAAGGAAGAAAAGGGCAAAGCCTTCAAAGTTAGTCTTTTCAAACTAGTTCTGATAGACCACTCAATCGTTTGAAAACACTGACTTTCAGATTCATGAATATAGCTCTGCTCCGGTCACTCTGAATGCCTGCGTCAGCCAACCAGATGACTCAAGTCAAAGGGTCACTTTTTAGCATGCCTCTGGTCACCGTGTCAGGCAGCTGGGTCCAACACAGCCAGCACTTCTGGTTCCCCCTGGATGCCCACAGTGGACCGTGCACTGCTGTTGAAGAACAATCTGTGTGTGTTTGTCTGTGTGTGTGTGTGTGTGTGTGTGTGTGTGTGTGTGTGTGTGTGTGTGTGTGTGTGTGCGTGCATCTGAGTGTGCAGGGGAGGGTGCGATGCCTTGCCAATGGGGCGGAAAACAAAAGGGAAGGTCAAACTCAAAAAAACTCCATCAACAGTCTGAAAACATCCGGGCTGTCCTTTAACCAACCTCGGACCCCGACGAAGGCAGAGGAAGTACGCGCCACTGCCCCGTCTCCCCGTGATCCCTGCTCCTGCCAGCATCACACTGGTCGCACCGCTGGTTGCTTGGCTCCACGCAGGAGAAGAACATGTCTGATGTGCGGGCAGCAAAGAGAGATCTGACTTCATCTCATCTGTTATTCAGCTTTACGGCCGATAGCCGTGGGCTATGTATCGTAGCTGTGACTTGTGTCGAGAGTGACAGGCTTGGGACTTCCATTCTCTTCTTATTTGACGAGTGTTCGTGGCTCTTCAGTACAACAGTGTTTATGTCACTTATGGTTTTCCTTGAATGTTTGCCATGCTATGCCTGATTCTGCTTCACTGAATAAGACAAAGAACAGCGAAACACCCATTCGCTGCCTGTTGAGCCGGAGGGAGAGAAGACGAGCTCCTAGGGCCAAACGGCTGCAGGCTTTCAGGCTGAGGCGCCCAGGTGTGGCTAGTTGGCCGACATCCTCCCAACAGGTGGGCGGGGCATCATATCTCATTGAGTTACTTCAAACAAATTCTGCAGAAGCTGCATGATCAAATCTAAACACTTCATCTATAGATAAATACGTATTTTTTTGTTTTTTGAAGTATACCTAGTCAATGGTGCTTTTTAGAACAGCATGGATCAAATCCTCCTCCTGGACAAGTGTCAATACTTGACGTGAGTGAGACAGGGCTGACCCTGACCCTAACAGTCAGAAGGTGTGTCAGGACGCACACACACACACACAATGCGTGGAAAGTTGACTCAGGACAGTCTGTGAAGAGGCCCGTTCTCTATCTCGACTGTGTATTGAAGTGAACATGTTTAATGGGTTCAAGGCATACACACACATTTGGGTTTTTGCAAACAAAATGTGGCACATAAATAATGAATGAATGAAGTTATTGTTTTCCTATTTCTCTTTTGTTGTTTCTTTTCGTCACAAGCTATTCATGTTTACTTCCTTCTTCCTTTTCCTTTTTCTCTCATCTTCATGTCTAACCCATTCACTCCTCAGGAACTTTGGTCACCTCTCTGTCTCTCTTCATCTCTGTCTCTCTCCCCCTTCATCTCTCTCTCTCCGCCTCCCTCTCTCTCTCCAACTCGTTCTGCTTGGCGACAGTTGTAGTGGAGTGAATAATGCATGAACTGGGCCGGCCGGGCTCCAGACTTTAGGGAGTTCAGTAAACATGCATCCAAATTCTCATTCATGGGCCGCGACCCAGATTATGCTAACATCTCCAAACTGCACACGGAACCAAATGAATCCAATCTAATCCCAGACGCCTAGAAAAAACAATATTATGGGTTTGTTAAAGAGTAAAGGGCAGCATCAACACTGTGCAAACAAACTGCAATGTTGTGTTTCTGTGTGTGTGTGTGTGTGTGTGTGTGTGTGTGTGTGTGTGTGTGTGTGTGTGTGCAAAAGATATATAGAGTGATTTAGAGAGAGCATAACCTCATGCTTGTGGGAGGATGTGTGTGCATGTGTGTGTATGCATGTCAAGTTTGTGTTTTTGAAATTGTGTTTTCTCATGACAGTTCTATTTGGGTTAGGAGTGCACATGAAACACACACACACCCACCCACACCCACCCACCCACCCACACACACACGCACGCACGCACGCACGCACGCACGCACGCACGCACGCACGCACGCACGCACGCACGCACGCACGCACGCACGCACATACGCACGCACGCACGCACGCACACACACACACACACACACACACACACACACACACACACACACACACACACACACACACACACACACACACACACACACAGAATACACACACACATACACAGACACACACATACACACACTAGGGCATCCAGTAACTCATCCTAGCCTGAGTGTTGTGTGTGGAGGGGGGTTGTGGTCAGCAGAATGAAAACAACTGACTCCTCACTTCTGCTGAGGTTTCTTTTTGTTGGTTGCAGATATGACTGACAGGGGGCCAGTAGAGAGGGTCACAGACAGAACAATGAAATAATATTGCTGCCTCAGTTTCAGTTCATGAATAGATATATAAAAGTGTGTATGTGTTTGTGTGTGTGCGTGCGTGTGTGTTTGTGTGTGTGCGTGTGTGTGTGTTTGTGTTTGTGTGTGAGGTTGTGTGTGTGTGCGTGAGTGTGTGTTTGTGTGTGTGTGTGTGTATACACATGTGCGCCTAGTTCAAGTTGAAGTGTGATTGTAAGCTAAAAACAAAGACACGGCAGGTAAGATAAAGACGGAGATAGGTCATACGGAGAGAGACAGGGAGAGACTCGTGATGATTGGTCGGTCTAAGTACAACTAGATTGACGGATCCTCCAGAAACACAGAGACACTCATTGGTGTCTGAGGAGAAGACACACACAAGTCTGGCCATGGGCTCACCTTAGAGGCAAACAAAGAGGAGGAACAACGATAAAAAAAAATGCAGAACAGGAAAATGAATGAATTAAAAATGAATACTCTCTTTGGATCGTTCTGTGGTTTTCAGCCAATTGCAAGTAAGTTCTATCTTGTTCACTAGTCCTGCAATTGCTCCCAACGTTTTAAATATTCAGCAAAACTCACAAAACATCCCTACTATTTTACTGCAGGGACACGGCAGGCAATCCAAGTCCTTCTGCTCTCTTGCCTGAAAATGTGGACGATTAAATAAAAATAATAAATAGAGTTTTTTTTTGGTTTTCAGGAAGTTGTCACATTATGTTCCTCAATGTGAAAACAGGCTCCGGGCAGTCATATTTTTTGGAAGACTTAAAATCTGGAAATATAAAACAATTCACTTAAAGAGCACCGATTTTCTGGACCAAAATGTTCTTCAATATCTGTCCTAAATACAGCTTGTTGCTGAAGCATGGTGAATATGCTGACATGAAATTATCTGTCACAACAACACAGTCTCACTCCGAGAACGTCAAATACCGACTGTTGGCAAAGGCCCTTTATGGCGCATTTCCACTGCAGGGTGCGGAACGGATCGGATCGCAAAGGTGCGGGTCGGATCGCGTTTCCACCGCCAAAAGTGGGCGTGACCCGGACTTTGCCGTACCCGTTCCGACCCCATTCTAGGGACTCCTCCGTTGCGGTACCCAAAACGAGACCAGACGCCTGAAAGGGTACCCTGGAATTCTAGCTACACCCCCCCTCCGTTGATTGGTCGACAGAATCGTCACTTCCGGGTGACGCGGGGATAAAAACAAACAAACAGTAGCCTCAAGGTATTATTCTTTACAATTAACATGTCGCGTAAAAAGCTTGCTTGGGCGAACAAGGAGGTGGAGACGTTCGTCTGCATTCTTGCGGAGGAAGACGTTGTTTACGATGTTTACGTAGCTGCCGCGGCGATTGACATCCGGCCTACCACCAAGGGTACTGTCGGCAGTGGAAACGCGACCTCGGAACTGAGCTGGGCTATACTGCCCCCTCCCTACCGCCCCTTTGCGATCCGATCCGTTCCGCACCCTGCAGTGGAAACGCGGCATAAAGGGCCTTTGCCAACAGTCGGTATTTGACGTTCTCGGAGTGAGACTGTGTTGGTCACAACATGACCAAAAGTTGTCCTTGAGATGTTTTGACGGAGGCAATCGATGACGACATGATGAAACACTGCTCAGGCTAAAAAACAGTCACGCAAACATGACTGTAAGATACAAAAAAAGAAGATGAATATTGCTGTACCCGTGACGTGATGATCCACAAGAAAATTTTATGAATTAAGTATGCATTGCCTGCATGGGCAGTTTCATGAATGAACCATCACCATAAACGAACAAAAAGAGAGAAGCATCGAAAGTAGAAGGATAATGAATGTGACATACAGCAACATGATAGACGATCGTAACACTTTAGGTAAAAAAGAATAACGTTATTAAAGACATTAATGACATTCATGACGGTAATGACAATAAATGGGTTGGCAGTAATTGCAATCTTCAGCTCGAGTGAGCGATGTCAATTGTTAGTCATCTTCTAATGGGAAGGGTCTGACGGGGTATTCAACAAAGAGTGGTTGACCTCGCCGCGGGGCAAGGGCAGTAGCTTATAGAAAATACATAAGTAAGCAAGCACGCCGTACAGCGGAAAAGCCTTTATCTCTAGGCTCAAACTCACAGCAACGCACTCAAACACTTCAGTACATATGGCAGGCAGATATCCTTAATGGGACATGGGTAGGGACGCCCATGCATGCACAAACATGCATCTGTTGGCGCTTTTTAAACATACACGCTCACATACACACATTTGCAGGAACACACAAATCAGTGCTCACACACACAATCATACACACGCTCTTTGTTATGTACTTCTGCATGTAGTAGGCATTTTTACATTAGTCCACGTTTAGGATGAGGGCAGTCAAAGTTAAACCAGACAGATTGGGAAACCACAGTATATTCCATGAGGGATCCATGATTCCACATCCGCACCCTTCCCTCTATAATCCTTAAGATTAATCGCCATGCATACATATATATTATTTATCCCTCATTAATCCATCTATTCATCCATACCATGAATCTATCCATCTGTAACATTCATCCATAAATCCAAATAAATGTATCACCCATTCATCCATCCATATATATTCACCACATCCATCCATCCATGAATTAATTGATCCAACCATCTATCTATCCACCCATCCATGCATCCATTTCTTCCCAATATCAATCCCCCGATCCATTTATCAGCCCACACACATAAACATATTAATTCACCACCCATTCATAAATCTATGCATCCATCAATCAATCTATCCATGAATAAATAAATCTATCCATCCATTCAAAAACGTTCATATTATGTGAAATTATTCGATACTTTACGCTTTTATTAGTGCTGTCAAGCGATTCAAATATTTAATCGCGATTAATCACGATTAATAAAAAAAAAATTATATTCTAAATATCTCTTCATTTCGTGCTGCCAGCCTTTTAGTGAGATCCAAGAGTGTTGAGAAGGACAGTAAGAAGAGAGACCCGCAGTGAATTCAACCCGGTCCACTTGACATCGGGTAGGTGCATGACAGTGCCGTAAAACTACAATAGCCCAGGCTTTTATTTGTTTCAATCAATGAACTTTCGAACAAAACTCTTGCTCAGCAAAGATGGGAAATACTATAACCTTTATTATTTAAACCAGTATGAATATTCCTACCGTACGTAGGCCTATACGCCCAACCAGGTTATCGAATAACGCCGACACACAGACACACACACACACACACACACACACACACACACACACACACACAAACACACACACGGGGCGGAGTGGTAATCGGTGGGCGTTTCGGGGCTGTCGGGCTGATTACTGCGGGATAACAATATTGCCTATATAAAAGCTCCGTGCAGCGCCGTCCGGCAGCCTGAGCTGTGCACCCGCAACCTCTCACTCACTCAACAGACGCAACCAAGACGATTTTGTCGAGAGGGGAGTACCTGAGCGGCCCCTCCCGAAGTAGTACAGCCCAGGTGTGCCTTGAACTGCGATTGGTCAGAAAGACGTAACAGCTAATGACAACATTGAATTATCGTGCAGGGCCCAGTTTCCCGAAAGCATCGTTATTGATCGTGTAGTGCGTTGTACCAGCATCGTACAGTTTTCACACCGTTTCCTGAAAGCATCGTTGGTAACGAACATCGTGAAAACGCTCGTAGCTAACTTGGACTCCAGGGGTACTCGTAGGATGCTAAGAGCATCGTTTAAATAAGAACAACTTTCCATTTGTTCACTTGCTTTAATGAACGACAGCAGTGAAATGACAATAACCAAACATGTCATGATAAGCTGAAAGTGCCAGTAGGTTTACTACTTATCTAAATAGAGTCATTAACTTCCTGTTCCGCTATGTGCAACAACATAGAGGTCCGTAATGCAACAACATAGAGGACCGTAGTGCAATATTCCCTATCACCCCCTGAGCCTTTAACACTCTAACACAAAGGCTGATAAAAAAAAAAAACAGCATTGAACGAACAGTCGTACGCACTATGTGCCATAAAAACGAGCGGAAAGTCCAACATGAACATAATGCCCACAGAACCCATTAAAGACTACACCACAGCAAAGTCCTTATGCCAGGCAGGCACACTGGCCTTCCTGGTGGACCGGCGCAAGCCTGTCGCCGGCGACACGTCGGGCGGCGGTGGGAGAGGGGCCATAGGGGCCACTGAGGCTGGCGGCGGCGTACGAGGGACGCCCTGGGCCGGCACCACTGGCACGATAGAGGTGGGCTGCATCCCACGCCGGGGAGAACCTGCAGGTGGCAGCGCCGGTGGTGGAGTGGGCCCTGACTCCGTCACGGGCCTTACTTGGCCGCTTGCAAGACCAGGCAGCTGCGGCGTTGCACTAAGTGCTGGTACAGCGACACGAGACGCCAGATCGTCATAGATCGATCGAGGTGGGGGCCGGATATCGTCGCTGCTGCTCATGGCCTCCCTGACGCGGTCCCATGTCACGGACTGCAGCGATTCAATCCCCGCAGCGCACCAGGCCAGGTCGCCCTCCTCAACATCATCGGCCACCGGCCCTGCCCACTGTATCAGAGACGGCACATTGGCGTGTGCGCTGGGTGAGAGGTGGGTCACCATGGCGGCATTG
>NC_082397.1:15880741-15910741 GCF_031168955.1 Gadus macrocephalus
AGGAAAAAAATTAATGGAACAATTAAAACAGGACAAGAAAAATGTATAGACAACGCACATTTTATTCAAACATGAAATGCAGTCTCAGCTTTGTTGTTTGTATGTCTATCAGCTGACGAAATATTAAACGGTAAGCAGTTATTTTGAAAGGAAATGGTTCCAAATTGTGTGCAGTTTGTATTGTTTTAATTACAATTAATTTTTATAGTTTTTCTTTGGCGTGACCTTTTGTAATGCCCTTTATGACATTTGTATTGGTTTGAATTATGAAAAATGTTGCTCAGTTAAAGGTATCTGTTGATTCAAACACACAAAACCAGTATGTAATCTTCCCTAAAAGGGTTTGTTGTACTTCGATGTAGATGTTAGAACTAGCATGTGAGTAGTAATCCATGGCTAACTAGACACACCAGCCGTACTAGGAAATCTACACTAGGATATCTACATCTTTACAGGTTGTGTATAGTGACAATTTCTCTATATTACTTATGTCAGTTTTTTACCATTTAACTCTGATGTACTTTTTGCTCTGACAACATATTTTAACTGTCTGGGATCAATAAAATACAGATAATTTATTCATGTCGTAATAATCGTAGTGAACAGTGATTGTGTGTGGAACCGGAAAACTAATTATTTTATGATGATACTACATATATTCATCATATTCTGCAATGGTTAAGTTTGCACTATTTTTATGGAAGACACCATAACTCATTATATCAACAAGAAAATACTTTATCGTGTACAAAGCAGAACCATAGACAATTGCTGTGCACCCCTCTCCTTCTGAGGTACAAAGGTAAGGAGGCATCGACATAGTTAGAGAGATTTTGCAGCTGCCTTATGCAACTCCAGCCCAGGTTGTGTGCCTTCAGAAGGTATTTGGACCATTCAGACCATTCCTCCAGTGTTGTTAATTGGAGACAGGTAGTGAATTCATAATGGGGTTGACATATTCTTTGCAGTATGAACACCTCATTTTGATTTAGAACGACTAAATGTCGCATGAGATAAAATAAGTTACAACTCACTAAAAGAGTGCTAAGAAAAACTTTAAGAAAAAAATTAAATACACAAACCGGACAGCATATTAATTCTTAGATACATTGAAGAATTCCTTTGCTTGCATTGAAACAACACATGAAGATAATAGGGATATTATTCAGATTCAGATTCAGATTCAGAAAACTTTATTGTCTGTCGTAACAGAAAATCATCTTTGACGTGGCTCGACATACAAACATGAAAATGTACTGATAGGCATTCATACAACAACATTGATCTCTGAGAGCACATACAGTGTGTATAGATCTTAAAACAAGTATAAATATTAAAAACTGTAAAAATAACTAAATAAAAGCTGTGGATATGTGTAAAGTGTAAAGTGACAGTGCGTCAGAGTTCCTTTGTCCATAGTTCATTGTTTATTTAGCTGTTTATATATTTATGATATATATTCTGAATATATCACCGTATACAAGTGTCCTCTCTAATGAATCAGGTCAAGATTTTTTTTCAATGACCATTACAGATAAAGTCAACTAACACTATGATGAAGATTATCTATTTCATTCGTAGTATGCAATGCACAAGAGAGTACAAATGGATCCCTTTATACTCAACAAAGGGATGCATGTATTTGATGGTAGTCAAGTGGATATTAAGCCAAATATGTAAAACGCCTTTGATTGAGTTCAAAAGTAATCTAAATCAAATCGAATCGAATCAGAAACTTGAACAAGTGTACATATTCCTCATGTGTACCTTTGTGTTTCTTATATGTTCAATGTGGAGCAAATAGAAAATGCCAAGGAGCGATAAAAGTAAAATATATGCCTTCGTTTGAAATCAATATCAAACATGTAGCTTGAGACAACTCAAAAAGTTTCATTAAGCTAGAACATGAAATGCATTATCACAGTGACTCTTCAGAGCATTAAACATGACATGAAACATAATATGTTTCACTCACTCAGACAGCATGGTGACTGAACCCGTGTTGATCTAGCCATTTATTTCCATTTGGAATGTGACCCTTTGATATTATGTCTATGGATTTTGAGTGCATGTAACATATGTGTGTGGTGTGCATGCGTGCGTGTGCGAGAGTCTGTGCGTGTGTCTTAGTGTGTGTCTGTGTGTGTGTGTGTGTGTGTGTGTGTGTGTGTGTGTGTGTGTGTGTGTAAATGTCAGCCTGTCATTGCAGCCACGTCAGTGAGTGCTGGTGTTTTGTGATGGACAGGTGTGACATTTAACTTTAGTTTTTTAGACCAGAAACCCATCCATCTCTGTCACAGACACATACATAGGAATATGCACGAACATGCACGCCCGCCCACCTGCCCACCTTCCCACACACACACACACACGCACACACGCACGCACGCACGCACGCACGCACGCACACACACACACACACACACACACACACACACACACACACACACACACCCACACACACACACACACACACACACACACACAGCTTAAATTTACAAACACATACTTACCGAAGGAAATTAAAAGTAAGCCTTCCATTATTTCATCCACTACAACCTGCTATGCTAACACTAGTGCGGGTGTTTAACTTAGTGGTTTGTTGGGCTAAATTTCGATACCGCAGCTACGTGTGTCTCCGGTGACAGACGACAGGACAGATCATTGCCTTCACACAAGAAACTAATTATATGTGCCTTTGTTTGATGGTTAGGATTCTGAAAACCTTTCGAAAAATGTGCAGCTCCGGGGTGGCATTTAACTACAACGTGCGGTCCCTCTGGTGGTATTTGAACCCAGTATCACGCAATTTCGTGCTCATGCGCACAAACGTTAATCTATTGAAATGTGTCCCAGAGCACAATTGTCCGACTTTTTCGTGCTACACAGAACGAAATGTAAACCAATGCATTCTGAATTGTATAGACAGATAATCCAATAATGCAAGACTTCTTTCTGCCAGTCTGCTCTCTCTGTAAAGGGGGCCAAACTTTGGAACTCTCTACCCACTGAGTTAAAATTAGAGACCAATAGTAAAGCTTTAAACAAAGGACTCAAACAGTGGCTAAAATCTAATCAACAGTGCACACATGAATAGTTCTTAACTGGTTTACTTGCTCATATTGCCTTTGCTCTGTTGCCTGATTGAAAATTGCTTGTATTCCTTTGACTTCTTTATATTTGTATTTCTTTGTTATTTTAATTTCCCTTTATTTAATTGCTTTATCTTTTCAGAAGCTGCCTATGGACAAGTGTTGCATATTAGCACTTGTGCTAAAACACTTAAACAATGCATCTGGTCTGTCCAATGTAATGCTATATCCATATCAAATAAACTCTAAATAAAATATATATGTAAGGGATATGTATAGAACGCCGGTCATTATCAGGAAAGTAAGCCCCGACAGGTGAACAGGAATCCGACGCCCAGCGGAGGTGTCTTGCTTCGCCCTGAAGGGGCTTATTACACGGCTACTTGCCAAAATTTAAAAAAAAACTTCACATGGTGTGTCTTTAAAAAAAAAAATATTTCACCAGCATTCGTAGTGTTGATCAGCAGGAAAATTGTCTGCCAAAGACGTTGACGTCGCTTAGCAACCGAAGTCGCTGTGGTTGATAAGTTACCGGAGTACTTGCGGATTGATACCAAAGACGTCATTAGAGGCAAAAAATACTTTGTTTTCCTTGACAGCGGTCAATTATACTTATCAAATATAATTCACCGCTGGAAGTAATTCATAAGTTACTTTTGTAATGAACTTGACTCGTCGTTCAGCTTGTTACGTCACTCTGAGAGATGTGCATGGACCGATTTTATAGTGACACAGCCTATAACCTTTTCTTGAAAGCAAAACACCAAGCTCATTGATTTAACGAGGCAGGGTTATTTCAAACAATGAATTAAGTATCGTGTGAGAGGTCATTCCTCCTCCTGAGTGTGCTTGCAATTGATGTTTAGTGTACCCCTAATGTCCAAAAGATCCCCCCAACCCCTCCCCATATGGAGAATTGTTGCCAGTTCCCAGTGGTGCTGGTGACATATATATGAAAGAGGGCATTCAAATATACTAAAATGATAAATTACGAGGCCAAAGCCCTATAGGAAGTGATGCAATAGGTGAACGAGTCCAGGACATTAACAAGTAAGCTATAGACCTGGGGTCTCTTTTATATCAAAGGGGGTCTCAAAGGACGCATAAGATTATCAACTTGGGGGCTCCAGCCCTACAGGAAAGGCTCACACAGCATCATCAAATGATCCATTGAAACGCATTGGCAACAAGCTGTTGCTAGAAATCTATCTAAATTACTTGTCCATTAGACCTTGAACCAGGGTGAGTCGTGGGATTACACTGTGAAAATTGTTGGTCTCTGGGTAAAAGCCGGCAATAACCCTAACCCTAACACAAAAGCTCAGACCCAGTGTGGAGCACGAACAATATGTTTCACTTTTTGAGGAGGTCTGCTTCAAAAATCGGAAATATTGAGATATATATAATTAGAGTGTGCACTGACTGTACTATCTGCGTACACCCCTTCTGAAGTCTCTCTCTCTCCCTCTCTCTCTTTCTCTCTCGCTCTCGTTTCGTTTTATGGAGCACGATAATTGTCTGAGAAACGCTCCCATTCAAAATGCATTGGTTTACATTTCGTTCCGTGGAGCATGTTTGAAAATATCGGAAATATTGACATATATATAACTAGAGGGTTCACTGTACATTTCATTCTGTGCAGCACGAAAAAAGTCAATCGTGCTCTGGGACACGATTCAATCAAAGCACGAAATCGTGTGATACCGGGTTGGATATTGCCATCGGAGAAGTCACCATGTTCACACACTAGATAAACTTTCCCTCAAAAATAAGCCCCCCCCCCCCTCAAAAAAACAACAACAACGGTTTGTACACCAAGTGGGTGTTTGAAATTACCCAGCAGTCCTCTTTTGGCCAATTTATTTTTATGTTTTTGTTTATTTTAAGGGAAATAAGTATTTTGTAATCACATAATCGCAGCGGGTCGGTATAGTCCCTCCCTTAAGCATCGAAATAAAACTTGTTAAAAACGGTGGAATGACAGGAGAGGGAAAAGGCCCTGTGTGCTGTAATACTCTGACGGTGAGCATGCCAAAGCTGCCGTTTGGAAGGAAAGTCCTCTGTGGGGATGTGGGTGTGGGGCGGTGGTCTTGATGGCTTTGGAACACGGCCACTAAGACGAGCTAAGCAACCTCTATGGTCTCAACAGCAAGCCTGACGGCAGCATAATGGGCATTAGAGGGGGATTTTACCCAAATCTGTCCTGTACAGACAACTGGAGGCCAGCTCTGTGAAAAGTGATGTGAGCTGTTGGTGGTGGTGCTGTACGTTGTGGTGGTGGTGGTGGTGGTGGTGGTGGTGGTGGTGGTGTTGGTGGTATTGGGGGTTATGCTGTGCACACATGTCCTTGCATGTGTGAAGGGGCAAGGCAGTCAAACTTCACACAGAATCTCACTGTGCAGAATGACAAGCTGAATGTGTGTGTGTGTGTGTGTGTATGTGTATGTGTGTGTTTGTGTGTGTGTGTGTGTGTGTGTGTGTGTGTGTGTGTGTGTGTGTGTGTGTGTGTGTGTGTGTGTGTGTAGGTGTAGGTGTGTATGTGTCTATGTGTGTGCGGCCGTGTGTTTGTGTGTATGTGTGTAAGGCTGTGTGTGTGCAATACAGATTAGTGGCACATTCTCTACAACAGATAAAACGAATGAACTCAATTCTGAGCTTTTTCAATGAGAGCTGTCAAGAACTAATTAATGGTTCATTGGTTTATCGCTGTATGAGCAGGAAAATAGATCATACACATCATGGTTTTAATTGACTTTATCTGCAAAAGTCACAGAAATAAGACTCCTGGGGCCGATTCATTAAAGAGGACATTTGTATATGATGACATTTATCCATATTGTCCTCATTAAATTAATTTGTATCTCCAGCCCTAAAGATGACATAATAATCCAGTCTAAACTCAGGACATATTCAATGAATGTCCTCACTTAATGTTAAAAAATAAAAATACATAAATACATTATTTGGGCTTAAAACACTCACTCATACTCACTTATTTTCTCTCATGAGGGACATGTAATGGTTGTAAATTACAGACATGCTGCCATACCCCGCAGGAAAACCAATGTTTGCACCCTTATGAAATCACTACATAACGGTCTCCAATGAAAAACACTGGATGGATTTCTTCTTGGCTCTCTGTGGTTCAAATACATTCTAAAGTGACACAACATGGCCTGGAGTTGAATATGGCAGCTGTGAAATCTATCTCTCTCTCTCCATATCTATCTCTCTCTCTCTCACACCCACACTATCCCCTACAATTGGGAGACATAGACAGGGAGTGTGTGGGAGACAGTCAATTTAAAGCACTCTTTCCCAAAATGTGGAGACAGTGCTTTAAATTGACCACTGCTACTCATGCTCAAGTGCTGCTCCTCATCGTCACAATTGTGCAGGATAATCAGAGCAAATCCGATTTGGGCTATATATGCATTCTCCAACTGGCTCCGCAAAACACTGCAGCATTCTCTTTCTATCTCACTTGCTATTATGCTTGCAGCCATAATCACATTAGCATAATGTGAATATGAATGAGAAAAGTGCTAAAGTTCTCTAGCGGGTTTACAGTTGACTGAATTCCATCCTCTGTGTGTGTGAACCCGTCGGCACCATTCTGACAACACTTGGTGGTTAAATATTACATCATAATAATAACAACAGTGATTTGTTGTATAATATAATAACTCCGGATCCAGCATGTACTAAATCTTGCTCTCCTTCTCTCCTTCTCTCCTTCTCTCTCTCTCTCTCTCTCTCTCTCTCTTTCTCTCTCTCTCTCTCTCTCTCTCTCTCTCTCTCTCTCTGTTGCTCTTTCACTTGTCATCTTTAAAAGTTTGCCAAATCAAACTGAAGTGAAAAAGAAAGAAAGTTTGCCAAATCATGGCCACAAAGCTCTGCAAGTGAATTGCAGATTTTGTAATATTGAATGCAGAATGCCTCAAATTGGCCTTCCTTCTCTGCGTGGTTTGTCGTTGGATGAAAATATTGGGCAATTACTGTCTATTCAAAAGCTCAAACTTGATTCCACTGTTGAGGTCAGTTGAATAAGACCCAACAGCAAAATAGACCTTAGACCTGTAAGGGGGCTTGCTGTCAAATCACTATTTAGCTATTGAGTTCTTTGAGAAAGTGCCACGGCAATATCATTAATCATAATAAGAAATAACCTCACGAACACATTTTGCACATTTCCGTCTATGATTTAGAACGGTGTTGACAGAAGCAGCAGGATATGGACATGAATCTAGGGAGGAGACAGCTGTGTCCCTTCTGTGTGTGATCCTGACCTAAATGCCAGGCGGCAGGCTGAAGGCTCCTGTGGGGCGACAACAGTGTTGTATGGAGCACCCTACAGGTTGGCCAGGGAGACCAGGGACTTGAGCACTCATTTTACAGCCTCAATGGTTTAACTCAATGACCTCTCTTAATTACGAAAGCTTTCTCAAAAAAAAAAAAACTCCATCACATTTGGCGAGAGGACTCCATTACTGACCGCTCGATTGCCCTAGTTCACACTTTATCCCTTTATGATTTGTCAATGGTCCAAAGTCATTTTGTTGTTTTGTTTGGTTTGCTTGCTTGCTTTTTTACTCCATATCTGCCACAGGCATTTCTGCTCCTTGCAGCTGCTCAGCTATGGCACATACACTCACCAGCAGTGAGGCGGATTTACTGCTGGCAGCCATGGCTACGGTCAGTCTCTCTTCTCCAGTCAGAGAGACATTTTCGAGGTCGACCGAGGCCTCAGCTCTCCACGTTGACGGATTCAAGACAATTTGGGCAAGAAACGATATAAGGAGAAGGGTAATTTGAAATCATGAGGGTTTTATCCAAAATGTAAATATATTCAAATAGCCTGAACTGGACTTGTTCTTGTTATAATACAAATGTAATAATTAATCTTACTTCTCCAGCAGGGACTCGAGGTCGTTTAGCATTTAGTGTGGGGATTTGCTTTTTGTGTCTCTTCCACAGAGATATCTCCACCAAAATGATGTGTCTACCACAGAGATACGTCATCCCTTAGGTCTAATCCAAAGTAATTTGTAATTGGTTTAGAGGTGCTCCTTGGCTGAATGTCTTTCATTAATCTATCAGTGTATCACTAGATTCAGTGGGGGGGAAAAGGTTCAAGTTGGCCATTGCCTCCTCGTAAGCTGCATAGGTTTTATGAGATTCTGATTGACCTACTCAGCTTTTTGGACCACATTAGGAATGCGAGATCTCATGGATGGATGTTGTGAACAAAATAGGTTATTCTGGGCAAGGAAGGCTGATTCCATTTATTTACCTAACTTCTCCAGCAGGTTAGAGATGGACCCTTGCAGCTAGTTTGGTGATGTATGTGGATCCATAGAGTCCATATTAAACACACAATCACATTCAGCTTCACAATGATAATGATAAATGTTAATTCAATGTTTTACGAATTGATAAATGGGACTTACTGATAAAGAGGTCCATTAGTATCCTAATAATTACTCAATCTGGCATTTCTAAAATGCTGTTAACATAAAGTTTCATTTTGTTATTAGAAATTCATCTATATTTATATTGTGTTCCCACATTAGAGGACTATAACTCTAATGCAATTTGAATATTTAACAATCCTACGAAGAGATTTGATTAAACTTGTGTCCAGGCAATCCCCAACAACAGAATAATTAATAATGTTCAGTATGTCTGTGGTTTGTGTGACCAGAGATGGTATGTTATCTGTAATTTACCCCCTCAACTGTGTGAGGCCTTTCTTGAGGTATTTAGCATTTTCCCCGCTAAAGAAGTGCACCATTGACGATTTCTCCAATGACATAGTAATTGTGTTGTATATCTTTTATTCATAGCAAGAGAAGATCTATTCATGTATGTGAGCATGTAGAGGGAGAAACATAATGTAAACACACTTTCTCTAATCACCTCACATTTAAAATAAATGTTTATGTCTTGTCCCTGGACTGTATCTGCTTCCTGTTGTCCAGTCCATAACAGGTGGTTTTGTAAGAATTATGAGCATAACACAAACCCACACAATGTGTTTTTTTCTCCGGGTTTCAGTTAAATACTGAAAAACCTAAATATTGCAATTTTGCAAAATTGGCTCTTCTGTGGCTTCTCAGTTGTAGAACCCACATTACACAATTAAAATTAAAGTATGTGTCTATCTTTTATCTGTAATGATTATGATATCATATATTATGACAACTATATATGTGAGACATTTCTTATAATCCTAGATTTTAACTGGCGCTATGGATTATCAGCCTTAATGATTCAAATTATATTCCACATATTACCATAATGACGGCATTAATCACCGGAGGACCCTAATCTTTTTAAGTGATGAATCCATTATGTACCAGGGCCTCTTAATGTCTGTTTTTAATAAATTAACAAATAAAATAGTATAATTGTCAAATGTCCATCAGGTTTCTTCTTCAGATGGGTTTAATGGGCCAAAGCTAAATACATCCCTTACCCTCCTATTATTACAAAGGATCACTATTCAAATCAGAATAAGTTATATATTTTTGTGAGTGCACAATTGATCTGTCAAAACCTGTAGACGGACAGATAAACAATGAATGCTATGTACATTAATATATTCAAATAGCATTATGAAAGGTTCATGCTGTTGTTATATCTCTGACGGATTGAAAAACCTTAAATGATTTCAGTCAAGGGCCATATCTCACTGCATAGCATCTTTATAGCTCTTCGATGAATGTGCCCAGTTAAAATTATCGTAAATGCATCGGCAACCTGTGTTTTAGCGGTTGGCTAGAAGAGTTGCAGAGCATCTTGAAAAAGGAAGCATAGTTTGGAATGTGTACAAGCACCCTTTAATCACTCTCCAAATTAATTGCTGAGGTGTTAATAGGATATTTTAATTTTCATGCTGGACGGCAACTTTAATGCATAAATAGTTTGTAGCTTGAGACTGTGTGTTTGTGTGTTTGTGTGTGTGTGTGTGTGTGTGTGTGTGTGTGTGTGTGTGTGTGTGTGTGTGTGTGTGTGTGTGTGTGTGTGTGTGTGTGTGTGTGTGTGTGTGTGTCTGCGTGTGTGTGTGTGTGTGTGTGTGTGTGTGTGCGTTCGTGTGTGTGTTTTGTTTCTTTCCTTTTCAATCCTTTCTCATTAATATGTTTGACAACCATGTCTCCATGCATGGGTGGTGGTTATGACACAATTGCTAATGTTACGCCATGTGAATCCTAAACATATTAGAAGAGCTTTATGTGCATGCTATTCGTAAAGGCAGAATATTGTGCAGATTATTGTGTGTCAGCCTGAGGTGAACCATTATTCAATAATGTAAATACTCTAGTGTAAATATAAATACATTAAAAACTTTATTTATTACATTCAAATAAATGTATAAACAATTTCCGTTCCAGAAAAACTCTAACCACCACAACAACTATTTCACAAATGTCCAGATTTGTGCCATCAGCAAGCATAACAAGTTTATCAACCCATACAGTGCAGATCTAATTATTTAGAGAAGGTGTAGCAGGTATATAAGATATATGTAAGCATTCCACCAAAATTCCCTCACGTTTTATTTATTACTTTTATTTTGTGATCTTTTCTGTAAATAGTTCGTTTGGGAGCTTTTGTTATTTGTTAAGTCTCGGTTGTGACGTCATCTTCCTGCGTTGCGCTCACCATTCCTCACTTGTTGTTTTGATGCTGTGAGGAGACTGACGTGCTGCAATGTCCTGTGTATTAATGCTGCTGCATTATTTGTGCATTTATTTCATGCAGAAATAAATACGCCACTGTCGCCACAGTTCGGCTAAAGTGAAACACTGAGTCCCTGTGTCCTACTCCATACCACAACACACAACGCAGAGCCAGACCGGCTACATTGGTGCCGTGACCCGGATCGACGTCGTGGACCAACACCAGCTTGGTCACCGGAGGTTATTGGACGTCAGAACAACGACGAATGAAAAAAGGTTTCCTTAAGAGGGTTGCATTTGAGTGACTTTGTCACAGTTTAAGGACATTTGGGGGATTATTATTATTTTTTTTTGTTCCTGACTGGTGTGAAGTTAGTCATGCAGTCCGATGTGAGAGAGCCTCCTGTGTACAGAGGGGATGGGTCCGACAAGCTTTCGGTACATGAGTGGGAAGAGCTCATGGTCAGCTACTTGAGAAGAAGACATGTGGAGCTGGGAGAGCAGCACCAGGAGATGTTGTCTAGATTAATGGGGAAAGCCAGAGACATTGTGAAGATAACACTCCGTAGCAATTCTTCCCTGAAGCCTCATGAGAACCCAAAAGTAATTATTAACATACTGAAACAGCATTTCAGTGGTGTGGTGTGTTCCGGTATGCCTGTAGTGCCTGTAGCAGGAGAGAACCCAGTGGAGTACTGAATCCGCCTTAACAAGGCTGTTGAACCCAGTGGAGTACTGAATCCGCCTTAACAAGGCTTTAAACACTCAGTTTACTAGCTAAATTTGATTAAACAATTAAATACAATACAAATATAAAGTAAAAACAAGTGTTATCTAGCGATCCATTAACTGTATTATGTTATTTCGTCTTTTGCAACATGAGCGCAAATGTTTTTTGAAACCTGCCCGGCAACGGACGACGCGATCATCTGCTGCCATGCAGGTTTGGAATGGATTACGTATGGATGACGGCGCGCCCGGTACAAATTTGGCAGCCGGTACAAATTTGGCATGACAGCGGCATATTGATGATCTCAGTCAAGAGGTAACCATGATGTTTGTCAAGTACTGTCCCGATCCCTCCCTTGCTACAGTGCTACGGTTCAAAGCGCCAGAGAAATGGACAGCTGGTGAAATACAGGAGCACGTTGAACGTTATCAGATCGACATGAGAGAACAGCTGAATACCAGACCAAACTGTCATGAACAGTGTTATGGGAAAGTGTGCAGTGCAGCAACGGCTGGTGTGAAGATAATAGCACAGAACACACACAGAGTTGAGCCAAATGATGAGCTATTCTATGCTCCAGTCGATGTGAATAATATGTTCCAGATGCAAGGAATGCTTGATTCAGGTTCCATGGCCTGTACTTTCAGTGGAGAACCAGAGGAGAGGAGAGTGAGAAAGTGCTGTCAGGACCAAGACCGATGACACAGGAAGTGGTTTTAGTGGGCTGTGGAGGGAAGCTCACTAAACCGAAGTGTATGTATGAGGTTGAACTGAAGGTGTATGGGTTGAGCTGTATCGTTCCTGTTCTGGTGGTGCCAGGCCAGCGAGATGATCTCATCATCGGCACGAATGTGATAAAGTTTCTCATGCTCCAGTTGAAGAACAGTGATGATTACTGGCGGCTTATCTCTGTTCGCAATCTTTCCTCATCCCCTTTGTGTGAGAAGTTCTTGGACCTCATGGCGAACACGTCTTGTTGGAGGGGTGAGGAGCTACCGGACAAGATTGGCACAGTCAAGCTCAAACACTCAGTTACTCTTCTAGCGATGCAAGAGCAGCTGGTCTGGGGTAAGCTGCCTAACAATGCGCCCATATCACCGGGAAGCACTGTGCTGGTTGAACCAACCTCATCCAAGTCCATGCCACGTAACATCATGGTTGGCCGTGTCGTGACACCTCTGTGGGGTGATAGGTGGGTCCCCATGAAGGTCACCAATCTGTCTGATAGACCAGTTACGCTGAAGAGGAACTGTAAGCTGGCAGATGTGTCCCCTTGTCTAGCTGTGGAAGATTTTGAGCTCCTCCAAGGCTATAGCCAGATTGACACAGCTGTTCCAGGCAAGCGTCATACACCAGTCCTCAGTCCTTCAGGTCTCGAACAGAGATTGCAAGATGTTGGCCTTGACAACCTTGACATACAGCCTTGTCAGACTAGCCCCGCAGGAACTGTGAAGTGAGTCCAGCTGCTCGAATGCTACAACGATGTCTTTTCCAAGCACGAAATGGATTGCGGTGAGGCAAAGGGCTTTGTCCATCGCATTCGACTAACAGATGATCGTCCATTCCGCCTCCCCTACCAGAGAGTACCCCCTGCTCACTACCAGAAGCTACGTTAAGTGTTGACAGACATGGAGGAGCAAGGGATACTTCGGAAGTCTGTGAGTGATTATGCCTCATCGCTAGTGATGGTATGGAAAAAGGATGGAAACTTGAGGATCTGCACCGATTTCCGGTGGTTGAATGCGAGAACACTCAAGGACGCCCATCCCCTTCCACACCAGTCGGACTGCTTGGCTGCCTTGGGAGGGAACACCTACTTCAACACAATGGATTTAACATCCGGTTTCTACAACATTCCCATGGCTGAAGAGGACAAAAAATACACCACCTACACCACACCGCTAGGCCTGCATGAGTATAATAGGATGCGCAATAGTCCGGCCTCATTTATGCACATGATGCTGAGTATATTTGGGGATTTGAACTTCAGCAGCCTGTTATGCTATTTAGACGATTTGCTCGTCTTTGCATCGACTGAAGAGGAGGCCCTACGGAGACTGGAGGTCGTGTTCCAGCGCCTGCGAGAGAACAACCTGAAGTTGAGTCCTAAGAAGTGTCATCTGATGCAATCGTCTGTCAAGTTTCTGGGTCACATCATAGATGGAAACGGGGTGGCTGTGGATCCTGCGAAGGTGGATGTCATATCCAGTATGTCGAGGTCTGATCTCATGGAGGATGACGGATGTACACCTTCAGTGCGGAGGATCAAATCCTTTTTGGGCATGGTTTTCTTCTAGCCTCCTTGCTGGACAGCGCCAAGAACTTCGCCCCGGTCCCGACCACGCGGCATGGCGTCCCTGCTTCGCGGGTGCCTCCGGAGCTGCAGTCAGCGGGTTACGTTTTCATCCGCCACGACGGCCACAGGGCTCCGCTACGACCTCCCTATGACGGACCCTTCTGTGTCATCGAGGCAGGAGCCAAGAGCTTCATGGTTGACATGGGGGGTAAGCCTGAGTGTGTGTCTGTTGATTGCCTCAAACCGGCTCACTTGGACCTTGAACTGCCCCCAGACTTGGCTCTGCCACCGCGCAGGGGCCGTCCCCCCGTCCTAGCCCCCCTGCCACGCCGTGGCCGTCCCCCCCTCCAACCCCTACAAGCCCCCACAGCTTGCGGCCCTCCGGTTGTCGCTGCCCCCAGCCCCGCCCAACAAGAGGATGTGATGGACGATGTCACGCCTCCTCCCGCACCTCCGGACTTTGCCTACAGTCGTAGGGGCCGGGCCATACGCCCTCCTTCCCGGGGGGATTTTGAATATTGAGGTGACCACTGGGGGGGCTGGTGTAGAGACTACATTATGGTTTCGTGTTCCCCTCTTACTGGGAGTGATCGAGTGGGAGGGAACTGGCTGTGAGTCACGGGGGTCTAGGGGGACGGTTTATGCGGTTGCACGAGTTGTTCTAGCCATGAGGCAAAAGGCAAACACTATGCTCCCTTCTTTCTCATTATCGGCTTTTCAATCAGGCTTAATGCTGCCTCAGCTACATATACTATATACTGCATGTATTGTAAGCTAATGTGCATCTAGTGGCCCTCTGGACCACATATTTATCCTCATTACCACAGCATATGATCAAATGGAGCTGAGCATATTTGATTACGTTAATCATCCATACTAATAGTATTCTTTTAACATGCTAAATAGGGTTAGACTCTATATGTTGTGTGTTGTTGTTTGTTTTTGTTAATTCCTGCCAATTTATACGGCTGGGTTGGCCTTAACCACATACAGTACCGATTACTTTTAGGAACCATCACGTTGCTGCTCTATTTTAATCTGCTTTTAGACATTGTCTGTGCACAATGTACCGATTGTTTTACGCTTAGTGCTAAATCTTAAGAGCTTGACATGGCATCGACTCAAATAGATGATTCATATTGTGAATCCAATTATAGCCATTTGGGCTCATGTCCCTCATTTGACTAAAAGTAGAATAACGTTTTCTGTGCTTTAGGATAATTCTGTCTGCCTACGCTGGCCCTCAGAGGCCGACTATAGACGGATGGAGGATTTCTAAGGACAGGATAGAATATGCTACGATCAATAGACTTGCCTTAACTTAATAGCCACATTTTTACATTGACCACCTGGGCTGGGAGAATTTAATAATAGCATCCGAGGCAAAAGTCTAAGTACAATATGAGGTGAATGAACCGAGAGCAAAAGAGAAAGGGGCACTAAGTAGGGGAGGGTTTGGAGGAAGGGAGGGAACACGAGAGGAGAAGGTAGGAGGAGTGACTGGTGAATTCTCCACTGAGTTCTATAATTACTTCATGCCATTAGTGTGTGAGTGGTTGTCTATAATTAACTATCTATTGGGATTAGGACGGGCGCTGGAAGTCGCCCGAAGAGGAAGGAGATGCAGACAGAGAAAAACAGAAAGCGGGAGAGAGCAGGAGGGAGAGAAAGTGGTATGGAGATAAAGCAGGGGAGACAGGATAAAGAGCAACACGGGTGGAGAGGAAGGCGACGAGAGGGGGGAGATAAATCGACACGCTGCAGATGGAAGCTCCCCATTAGAGAGCAGTACAAACACGCCGGAGAACAAATTGACCAGACGGGTGAGAGACTGGGAAACACGGTGAGAGAGTGTTACAAAAAAAAGCGATAAAGATAGACAGAGAGCCACCCTCTAATTTCCTATAGGTAATTTAATGGTATAAAAATGCATACCGGTCATCTAACTGCGGATCACTGTGACAACGGTTCTCTGCTACAGCCGTGCTGTCTATGAAATACATCAGAGGTTGTGCATCCTACGATACCTGTTGACCTATTTCAAGCCAGTAAAAAATAAATGCAATTGAAAATACCAAGCATCAGCCATTAGTAACAGGTAATGGGCAAGCAGAGACTGAAAGAGGCCCGGTGTGGCTTAAAAAAATAATAATATATATATATATATATAAGCACTTTAGTTTCTAATGACCTGTTAACACATGCCACATGTCAGAATCATTCATTTTTTATTTTCCATCTGTTTTCGGAGAATAACGCTTGATAGTTTTCATATTCTGAAAATAAGCACATATATATATAAATAAATGTATATATATATATATATATATATATATATATATATACATAAGCAATTTAGTTTCTAATGACCTGTTAACACATTCATTATTTTTTTATTTCCCATCTCAGTTTCCTGAGAATAATACTTATTATATTCTCAAATAAGCACATATATATATACATAATAAAATACAAAATAACACACAATATATTTCTAAAGGTAGCCACAGCTACAGGCACAGACAGACATGGGGCAAATGGCAGAGGAAAGGACACATAGTGCATTAGTGTGTGTGTCGAGGTGTGACTGGCCTGCTCTACTTGACTAATGAGCTGGTGTTAACTTGGAGTGCCAGAGCTCATTCGGGCTTCGCTTGACCCCCATGCTACCGCTAACGTCCACTGACAGTTACAGGGACACTGTCCACTGCCACCTTCCACCATGCTAGTCATTAACTCACTTGAACTTTATGTTGTCAGAATTCTGGGTTTGGAATATTATGTATATGTTTAGAAAGGGGTGAACATAAATGTGTCCGTACATACATACATGCATGCGTGCATGCATACAGTACATACTACATACATACATACATACATAGCATACATACATACATGCATACGTACATACGTACGTACAAACATTCATGAATACATACATACAAATATGCATACATACGTGTGTACATACATACATACTGTACATGCATCCATACATACATATATAAATTCATCTATACATATATTCATGAATACAAACATACATGAATGCATACATACATACATACATACATACATACACGCATACATATATACAAACAATTGCACACATATGTACATTTCGCACATGCATATATTCATACATGCATACTTCCATACATACAAAGTACACACATACATACATACATACATACATACATACATACATACATACATACATACATACATACATACACAAATACATACAGAATGTACGGTACTTCCATACAGAGATACAACCAAACACACAAACACAAACAAACACAAACACAAAGGCACAAACACACACAAACTAAAACACAAAGTGCGTGTATCCGCCGGGTCCCAGTTGGGATGCAGGGCTCATCAGAAGACGGGCCGGGGCCCTCCACTTGTGCACCATTAACGGCTCTCCCAGGCCGGGCCGACACACAGCCTTCCAGCAAGCAGCCAGTGGTGATATTAAGGTCAAAGCGGATGAAATGCCAGCGCAATAAAAGTGGAAAACAAATAATAATAAAGAGAGACAGGTAATGGAAGGAGGCCGGAACAAGATGATCCTAGCCAGACAAGGGCTGCACCACACAGATGAGAGGAAGGAAATACAACAGCATGACACAGACATAGAGGTCCGGCCGGCCCCAGACGGACGGGCTAGGGTGATTGATCGACAGATGGACAGACAGAGAGACGCAGGAAGAAAGACATAAAGTGAGACATATTGGACGGACGGATATGCACTGTAGGTTTTCCCCCCCTCCCCCCATGATAAACTGTGTCATAAAGTTTCCTGTATGGATTCTGCCTGTCTGAGGGTCATATAGCATGAAATACCGGTTACCAAGAGGGACAGGAGCAGCAGAGTGGGGCAAAAAAACAAGTACATACAAATAAACCTCAGTTATATATATATATATATATATATATGTGAATTATAGTTAGTAAACGAATACTGCACCGCTTAGGATAAAAGATTAACAGAATGATTTATTATACAAATAAGATAATACATTACTTTTGGGAAATTAAGGTAAATCTGTAATGAATGAATGAGACAATACGGATATATACAGATAGATAGATAAATGACTAGAATGGGAAAAACATTTGAACAAAGCGTGTCTCAACAGCAGACAAGCATATTTATAGATATATTCTGCTTACAGTCGTACCAAACCAAAACTATCCTTCCACTGTTCAATTGATTCCAATCATTCAATCTTCGTTCTTTCTCCATGTATATATATAAATATATATATTCATAGTTCTTTCCATCCCTCCCTCTTTCATCTCCACCTCACCTTCCTCTCGATTGAGATACACAACTGCTTATGCATATTTATTCATAACCAGCCTGCCAATCAAAGCGCTGCCATGCAAAGTTCAGTGGCAGTGAAATACCGCTAATATCCCAACATCTCGAGACAGCATTTGCATAAAGCCAAAAATAAGCTTTGGTGTCAACACCTGCCTGCTCAGAGATAACCTACTCCATTTGGAAGATGGCATTTCTTGTATGTTGGAATTTGATGAGGACGTTTTGAGAGAATATTATGTATACATATATATTATTAGCAAAAATATCGAATACCATTTATAATATGTTGGTCCACATGCGTTTTGACTGATGCATATCTGTACAAAGAGTTCATCTAATGTACTTCATGTCGCTGGTCATCCTCTCAGCCCAGATTGCAATCTTATCTAACTGATGGAGATAGCCTCCTACCCCAGTTTCGACTGACACGACAAGATGCATGCATTATGGATTATGGAAGCCCTGTGTATACAAATGCTCTCTTTTCTTACTTCTAGCAAAATTAACCAAGGCATGCATGGCATCATATAAGCGTACATAATGTGTATACCTATGCATACATACATGCACTTATATAAATCCACATGTGTGTGTGTCTGCATATATATGTCAGCCCTGTACAATGTAGGCCCGCAACACACTGGGATCCCTCACGCTGTCGGCATGGTCACGGTGTGTCAGAGTCCAGCGTGTGATCATTCTCCCCTTCCCCAGTAATAAGCCGGTGACAGATCAGGGGGTGAGCTCTGACGGCCTCCCACGGCCCCTGCGGCTAGCGGCTAGCGGCTAGCTGCTACTGCTGCCTGACGATTCCTCCCGAGCTAAGGCTGTCACTGACCATCTTACCCCCCGTCCCCCCATGCCCCCTCCCCCGTCCCGTCCCCCCCCGCCATGGTGCTCCATCAGACCTGTGGGAATAGGAACAAGACCAACGATCACTGACAACCGCAGTGTGTGTTGCACACATATGTCGTTTTTTTCCTTGCGGCGGTGTAGCCCATACAAGGACCCCGAAGGGAGGACAAATTGAGACGAGTGTCAGCGCGCGCAGTCACAGCGGGCTGACGGCCGCTCGTCATTGTGTGTCGGGATGTGAGACTCAATTTGCAGTCGATACCTGTGCTGGAGCGGCAAACATCCCCCCCCCCCAACCCCGCTCCACGCCACTGATCTCTCATGTGACCATGGGAAGCAGAAAATACTTTTTGAGGGCCTCTCAAAAAAACAGGCGCTATCATTTTTTTTTTTACTTTTGTTCTTTGTTTTCGTCCATCTGCAAGGCTGTTGTCATCATTATTTTCTGTATTTGATTTTGTGCGTCATTGGGTTTAAAGATTTGTCTGAGCGTTGAGTTATTACCGTCGTTTTTTAATTTTAGACAGACTTGACTTTATTTGGGAATTTTTTGCAAAAAAAAAAAATTTAAGCATTGGCTACACTCTGGATGTGCTGTTTTCTTTCATACACTTACAGGGAAATCGCTACAATAGTATAACAGGTCTTCACGCTTGTCTCGTCATTGGCTTGTCACATAAAGAGCTGATATTATGACGTAATGTCAACCTCTACGGCACCTACATTGTTATAAATTATACATTCTTATGTAAATATCTATTTACCATATTCGCCTACTCCTCTCATTTTTTATGGATATGTATTTTAGGAAAAACGCATTGAAGTTGAATTCATGGCAAAGTCATAGTATTGAGGAATGATCCATTATGAAACTATAAATACTGACATGGAAAGGGCAATGGTTATTGGGGAGATTACCTTCCTCTAGACCCCTTGTGTGGAGAGTGAGTGATGGATAAACGACTTGACATATGTCTTGGAACTGCAGGCTTAATGCTGCCCATTACTATTCTACTGCAGCAATAAGTCCCACATAAGGCACACACACATGCACACATGTGTGCCTTTGCGGGTGCTTGGGTGTGTGCCTGTCAGGTCGCATGTATGTACGAGGGTGGGTAAGGGAGCCTACGTGCATACGTGTTTGTCTTTATGTCCATGTGTGTGAGGGCTTGTTTGCCTGTGTGTGTGTGTGTGTGTGTGTGTGTGTGTGTGTGTGTGTGTGTGTGTGTGTGTGTGTGTGTGTGTGTGTGTGTGTGTGTGTGTGTGTGTGTGTGTGTGTGGGTGTGTGCGAGTGTGCTTGTTGATAACTGAACCCCAGTCATTTGATTTTCTGCTCTTTGTATTTAAATGCCAATCTGGGCTGTGGGCTGGAGGCCCCACTGTAGATACCAAAACAATACTTGAGACTTTCCTCCTATCTCAACGATTGAAGAAAAAAATAAAATGAGTGGAAGCCGTTGGGGATACATATCCAGCACCCCGGCACAGCAGAACCACATTTTTATATGATCGTTAGCGACAGATGTTCTGAGCTAATGCTCACATTTTTGTCATTATTGTTGTCTTCTGTGAGAGAGAGAGGGAATTACACTGGGGACATGGGAGATGCAACTTAAATTGAAACATATTTTTAATGTGCACTCTTCACTAAAAAGCAACCTTATTCCTCGATTCTTCGCCCCATGCTAGGCATCCCAGGGCCTCGAGATATGTCTGCAGAGTTCATAATAAAGCATATATTACGCATGAAAACATATGGTAATATGTATATACTGTAATCATATGTTAAAAAAATAAATGTAGGAAAGAGATTTCTATCCGTTCGTATAAATGTGTCACATTTAAATATTGTCACTCAACTATTTATCACAGATGGGTCTGCAACCATTTTAACTATCACTGAACTAAAGTGTCTCAAGCAAATTGTTTGACACAGGTGATTCCAAAAAGAAGACTGGGCTCATTGTAGAGGTATATCAACCTTAGATTGCCACCAGAAGTAATAGGCAAAGAAAAGCCACGCAAGAGATTAGGTTTGGCAGAGATCCGGACAGTTCAGACTGAATTCTAAAGGGAAACTCAGAAGCAGAATGACCTTCAGAATGAAGTGCGGTGCGCTACTAAATCAGCCTGAGATTTGAATGATGCCCCGGCTATAGCAGATGAGCATCAGGCAACACAATCCGGTCCTCCACATCAGTCGTAAGAGGTACCAGATTGTTGCTTTAAATTCCAATTTGAGATTGCAAGATTTGGGTTGCCAGGTTCTTCTATTGTGGGGGTTGGCTGAAGTGTGCCCCTCTCACCTCCCGTCCTCAGGAGGGAAGCTTTACACATTTAATGAATACACACTAGCACACTGCAGAGTCCCCGCAAGAACCCATTGGTTTTGGCTTTGTGTGTGTGTGTGTGTGTGTGTGTGTGTGTGTGTGTGTGTGTGTGTGTGTGTGTGTGTGTGTGTGTGTGTGTGTGTGTGTGTGTGTGCATGTGTTGGTGTGTACGTGCATCTTATTTATTCTGTTTACCCTGTCGCTGTCTCTCTCTCTCTCTCTCTCTCTCTCTCCCTCCCTTCCCCTCTCTCACTCTCTCTCTCTCTCTCTCTCTCTCTCTCTCTCTCTCTCTCTCTCTCTCTCTCCCTTTCCCGCTCTTCCCTCCCCTCTCTTCTCTCCCTCTCTCTCTCTCTCTCTCTCTCTCTCTCTCTCTCTCCCTCTCTCTCTCTCTCTCTCTCTCTCTCTCTCTCTCTCTCTCTCTCTCTCTCTCTCTCTCTCTCTCTCTCTCTCTCTCCCTCTCTCCCTCCCTCTCTTTGCTACCTGTCTCATTCTCAGTCAGTTTGTTTCTCTGTTGGTTCACTCCCTGAGGAGGACACAGCAGGAAGTTGCAATGCACCCTGGGATAGGTAGGGGATTAAGACAACCGCTTCACTCTCTGGTTGGCAGCTGATAAAGATGCACAGGGTCTGCATGTGTGTGTGTGTGTGTGTTTGTGTGGACCTCTGTGTTGGTCTGCAGGTCTTGGTTGGTCTGTGGATGGAGGCATTATCTTTGTGGGTGCCCGTGATTTGGTATCTGTAGCATTGCATGCCTGTGTGTTTGTCGATTGAAGAAAAGAGGCACCTTGTAGTTATAAGCAGAGGATTACATGGACACGTCTAACATGGGATCGTGCTGTCTAAGGCAAAATCTCCTGGGGATACACTGTTTGACAGCACAATGCTGGCTGCTACTGTCTTCTGATGACACGATGCTTACAATCGCGTACACCGTTTCCTATTCTGCTATGCTGTTACTCTTTCTTCCTCTCTCTCCCCCCCCCTCTCTCTCTCTCTCTCTCTCTCTCTCTCTCTCTCTCTCTCTCTCTCTTTCTTTTTCTCTCTATCTCTCCGTAACACAGTCATGTGAACACGTTGACTACTGTGAACATCACGACTTTTCGCTTTCAACCACACACAAAGTCACGCATAAACAAACACTTGTGTACACACACACACATGCACACATGAACACACACAGACACACAGACATGCATACGGCCCCACAGTAAGAGAGTCAGCCATGCTTTCATCGCTATCTCTCTCCGTGTTCCTCCCGCTGGCTCCCCTCGTCCCTCCCTCCGCCCCTTGGCCCCTGAGCCTGCTGTTCACTCAGGTGTGATTGATGGAGGGGCGCCTCCATCCCTCCCTCTGCCACTCAGAGCCACTCTGTCCCTCCAGCAACGCCATCCTTCTCTTTTACCTGCCGTCGCCAGATGGCTCGCCACCTGTCTCCAGCAGTCAACAAAGATTGCAATTACCCCCCCTGTCCAACAAAAGAATAGACGCGCGTAGGCATGCATACGCGGGGGCTCGCGCGGGGAAATGTGCGCGCTATTGCACACGAGCACGCATGTCGCACATCCACACACAAAATCACGTGCACGCACACACACAAACACATGCCCACACACGAGCCGATACCTGCTGTTCCTCTGTATATGCAAAGGCCCTGCACATACAAATGCACAGCATGTTACGTCCATGCACAACTGCACACATTTTAAGCAGTGCCCAAGCATATGAAGAATTAAAGTAGGGCTTAAATTTGATATTTTTATTGAATATCGATAGCCGACGTTGAAACTAAATTGGGGTATATTAGGGTAAAAGAGGTCCTCTCGCTTAACTAATTGATTTGTTAGCACGGAAAGGTGACCTGGTTAAGATCTGGAATACAAAGTAATTAGGCTCCCTGCAATTTGTACTTCAGGTACATGAACCTCCCTCCTAACTTCAAAGCCTCATTTAGAAAGCCATTTGGCATGTCTGTACATTGAAGATAAACACAGACAGTCAACAGAACTTTGTAGTACATATGTATTAGTATCAGTTTGAGAGAATTAGCATATTTGTATTGTTGTTAAGCAATACAAATCTAGGTCATGAGAAAAGTACATCTTAAAACATGTTGCTACATGCATGCTGGTACCCTAAGCCTATTTGTACCAGTGCAAAGATTAAAGGGTGACACTCATGCGTAGCAACACAGACACACAGAAACAGGCGTTAATGATGCCAGAGCAGTACATGTTTGAGCATATTTGTAAGACGTCCCAGGCTTTGCCTGTGTGTGTTATGTTCATGGTTGTTAGGATGACATGCTGTGACTCCCACCCTGTTGCCACACGTTGCTGACAGCCAACACAATCTGCCTTTATATGCCATGATCAGCCATGTGATTGATTATGCAAACATGTATATGTCGGTGTTTGTGTAGGTGTGTGTGCTCTGATCTATTTGTTCCTCTACGCGTGTCACTGTCTGTGTGTGTTTCTGTGTGTGTATGTGTGTGCGTATGGGGGTTTGTATTGAGGCTGATAATTGCAGTTATGATTGACAGATATAATAAAAATGAATTGCAACGGCAACCGCTGGTGTTCTGCTGCCCTCAACTATACAAACCAGACATGACACGCAAAAAAGTCTGTAGCCTCTTAAACCTGATTTGATTGTTATTTTTCTATACAGCTTCTTTTAATTTAGCTGGAATATAAAAGTGATATAAGAGAAGTGCTACCATTCGGAAAAACGTCTCCTTAAACTGGTTCAGGGAACACACCTTTTTCTTATCAAATTATGTATGCCATGCATTTAGTAGACACAACACAGACCATTGGTAACCAAAATTATACCTCAATACAGGTACTAGCTAATGGCCAGTATACAGTAGACGGGATGCGGTATCTTACTTGGAATCTCAATTTCTCCACTAAAATGGAGGATTTGTTATTCACCAGTAGGCTGTGAAATCTCCTGATGAGCTTGACTGGTGCTACAGCTGCATCATTATCTTACCTTCTCACTAGAATTGAGCCGAATGTGGCACTCCGCTGTCAAAAAAGTTTTCTGTTTAGTTTCATAGTTATTTTGCGTGAAAGAAAAGAAAATGAATAATTTTGAAATCATTTAAAAAACCCACTATCACACCTGGCTTGCATATCCGCAATTGACTCCTAGATAGTTTAATCACCTGCTATTACCATTATGGTTTGGCTTGATAATACCTGATTGTGTCTAGATCATTAAAATACACTCATTTCAGGCCACGCAGGTAAGGAAGGTAGGTAGATAGGCAGGTAGGTCGTCCAATTATCTCATTCAGGCCCAATGAATGATTGGATAGGCTTATTACAGGCCTTTAACTTTTTGTCTGAATTTTTTTTTTCTTATTGATGTCGGAAAGTAAAGAGAATTTCAACCAATATGGCACAAAAAGCTTGTAAAATAACCCTAGCCTTGCTTGAAGCCAATGAACCGCTTTCGCCATAACATTTTCACAGTGTTGGTAGTATTTTCCAAACACTCATTTTCCGTCTCCCTCAATCCGATCTCGGAGAAGACTTCATGGATGATGCGACAACACAAAATGCTTCAGGCACAGCCCGTTTTGACTTGTCTCAAGCTGGTGTTACAAAAAAATATGAATCCAGTTCTAGTGATCTTTTGGTAAATGGTTCCGATCATTTCTGTAAACCGTAATCATCACAACACAGGTTTTGAGGATAACTTCCAACACACGTTGAAGTTATTATGGCCACCCCCATGGGTTTGAGATTGAACTGGAATGACCCTTTCCCATGAGGCCTAGTTCTTCCTATGGATTCTGTTAATGTTCCTCGGATTCCCCCCAGGGGGCAGATTACAGTGGGTCTTGGCACAGTGAGTTCCTATGTGTTTCTGTTATTGAAGATAACAGTATAGCAGTGACTTTAATTGCTATATAATGATATATCACTAATGATTTAAGCTGATGCGGGAAGGATGAGGACGACCACCCTGGGAGCCTTGCTGTCCCCATTTCCCCATGAATAATCCTCATACGGTCAGAGAAAGTTTTCATATATTGAGTTAGACGAACATGGGAGCAATTGGATAGGAGAACATGAACTACATAAGAAAAGCAGATGCACCTTTTGTTTTGAATAATGCATCATGCATGGATTTTCCTGCGTGTGTTTGTATGCATGCATCAGCGCCCTTTCCATATGCATCTCACTCCAGCTACGTTGGCCTGCATGGCTTCTATTGAACAGGGAATGTTATATTTGAACCATGACCTCACAGTGGCTGATGCCACCTTGAGTGCTCCATAACCAGGAAGAGCAATAAAAAGCTGCGTGGGAAAGGAATGAAAAAGGCCACCGTACATTACATTGCACTCCCCTCGTGCGTATTATGTCATCGTCTGTCAATCAAATCAGATTGGCTCCCCATTTTTGTATTGCATGCATTGAATATATATGACTGTAAATTGTTGTGGTGGTTTATTCCTCCTGGTGCCAATCCATATAAAAACACTGCAATCATTCATGAATTCACACACACGTATTCAGGCACATACAAGCCCTAAAGCAAACAAACAAACAACTACATAATCAGGAATGTGGTAAAATAACAATAGTCTCACAATATAGCGGGTTAATACAATGTTATCTAACTGATCTCAAATTTAAGCACATTCAGCTCCCACATTCCTCAAATACTCTCATTCGGTACTCCCTATAAGTGACCTTTAACTTGTTAGGATCACAACAAAACGTGTGTGCTGTTAAGTGTCCTGTTTGTTCATATTACCTTTTGTATCTCTGTGTGTACCTAAGAGTACATGGGTTCGCTTGGGAACTTCCAACAAAACACAAATGACAAAAGAAAAAGAAATTGAAGATGGAACGTGGAAATCCAATGTGCATATATAGTGTCCATTTGTTGCTGGAAACGGTTTTACAATTTAGTTTGGCAGTACGCTTCAACTCTTTTGTTGTGTTCGCTGCTGTAGGATTTAAAGCATGACAGACAGATGACAGTCAGAAAAAGAATAGCAACAGCATATCAACATTTGACCACAGGGAGCACTATACAATCCCCCAAGGGGTACATATCTCAACCCATTGCATAGGTTACTTACATTCAATCCAGAGAAGAGATCTAAAGCAGGAGGAGGCTGGGTCGGTGATGGGTGGAAGTCAGCTCAGAAGACTTAACTTTGTAGAGTATTTTGTTTCAGATGGAAGGTCTTTAATTGACTGCCTATCAGTGTACTTGCGTTTGATCAGCTGACCACGTTAGCGGTCAGCTGATAGGAGGCACATGACTAGAGCATCCCGTAAAACGGGCTACGCCTATTTCTTGTAAGTGGCCTTGGTATGAATTTGAATGAGTGGAGTGTAAAAATAGATAACACATCATTGTGTATCTTTGCTAAAAAAATCTCTTCAGCTTGGAAAGAAAAGCCGGGTGGTTGCCCTAGGGATATGGGTTGTTCACTCCTTGCTTGTGTTGTAAAATATATATGAGGCGCTCGCTGCATACACTGAGTGGATATTTGGATGTGCATACACTCTTGTTTTCTGATATGATAGTTGATGGGCATTTATGTAAATTAGTTGTATTAATTTACCTATTTATTTTCTCTTTGACTTTTGCATTTTTTTTTTCTTTTCAAATGTCTAGAATACTATCAACAGTACATCAATTAATGTTAAAAATATTTATCCTAGCAATAATACAAGTAGGTACTCCCACTATTGGTATAAATCCAAGAGGATTACAGTTGAGTAAGAGTCCAACAGTCATGAGCTCAAAAGAGACTCTCTGAGGCATACAAGCCACTTTGTGTTAACCTCTTGACACAAAAGTCACATGTTCTCAGCGCTCAGTGAAGCACCCATTGGGCACATTATTACTGTTACTCCATTGACCAAAATTAAAAAACATAAAACCTGTAATATACTAAAAAAGAATATGCAATAAATACAATTAAATCATGGTTATCATGGTTCAGTCGTTCCAACCGTTAAATGTTATTCTGTTCAAAGTAATACTAATCTACAATTAATCATGTGAAACTCATATCTATTTAGATTTTAGAAAGAACAAGACAGAATAAGCAGTTTCCATTGAATCCTTGTAGCATAATAGAGGACTGGTTATCTTTATGGATGAACAAAAGACTTGTTCAAGGGTTTTGAATAAAGCTATGCAAGCATGGTAGCATATGCAGCCTTGCTTTGTAAAAGGGGGGATATTATGCTACCGTGTGAGTGTGCGATGCCCGCAAGGCCTTGCTCATGACTTTCCTATCTCCCCATTAGGACTGGTGTGCCTGTCTCCCATTGGGACTGACGAAGAGGGGCGGAGTGGCCTTGTTTGTGGCCTATGTGGTGCGCCCGGTTCCTCCAAGCCAGCCCCCTTCCTCTTTGGCACCTCCACCAGCTTGCCACACTGCAACTGTTGTTTGATCTCTTTTCGTTATGGGTTATCAAATAAACCTTGATCATTGTTAAAATTAAATCACGCCTCCGTCCTCCCTTATTGTCTGGTTACCCTAGACCATGACAGAGTGTGATTAGCAATAAGCTGTTTGAAAATCAGTCTTTTCCTATGTTTTAGTGACATCACAATTGGGCGTGTCCACCTAGATCGGTGCTGGATAGATCAGTCTACCAGCCTACCCAGTGGACTGTAGCAAATGTTGCTTATCTATCCAGCATACATCTAGGTGGACGCTTCTGATGTCACTATAACACAGGAGAAGGCAGATTTTCAAATGGCTTGTAATGGCTAATCACACTCACACCTTGCGGCATAATATCACCCCTTTAACAAGGTTAGAAGAAGTGGATTCTACATTATTCTGGGTGTGTATGTTTTAGGGCTGTCCCTAGAAAATACGTTTTTTAGTCACCCAAAAGCAATTCATCCCGACTTTTATCAATTAGTCAAAGCAATTGATCCAGAGTATTATTGGACTATTGGTGATTATTCCGTTTTTAATATTCAAGAACTTTAATGAGTCAAGTGTGATGTCAAATCACAACCATTGATTCCAGATAGAATAGTGGATGGAAGAAACATTTAAAACTGGTTAAATACAAGGTCCAAATCTCAAAAAGTAGCTCTTCTTCTTTTATAGGTGATTTTTCTTGCTGAGTAAAACAATTCTTCGATAATTCAACCAATTTACACGTATCAAAATCGAGTTTAATTTAGTACAGTCTATGTGCCTTGCAACAACACCAGAGCTTTTTATTATATTTTCGACTTGCTTTTTCCTATTGCAGAGCTGGCAGGATATACTTCTAAACTGCGATTTTAACATTATATCCACTTGGGACATTTTGAAACCATCCGGTTTAAATGTGTTTAAGTTAGGCTATTGTTCAGGGCAGGGCCCTCTTTAATTTGTCTATTGTCTACTGAAAGGGGTGCTGTTGCCCGACGGCTTTACTTTGAAGCCTGTTCTCCAGGGTAGGTACGCTCCGCTAGACACACTGGGACTCATACCGACGATCGAGTCTTTAGTACCCCGCGTCAGATCACCGTAATTCGGTACGTGAATATCTGTTGAATATCCAATATCATTGCAAGGATTTTTCAAACATAACCGGCTGCTACCGAGTCGTTTTTTTTTAATACACCACCACAGCAGTGATGTGGTGCTTTAAATTCCACTGGAGTAATGTCTATGCTGCAAGCCAACTAGATGGCTGCCACACTCCACCTGGGTGACTTTTATAATCCCCATCTGAAGCCCACTCACACTCAAAAAATATACATCAACTGGACTCTACCACGACGCTACCATACCTAAAAGTAGAACACCAACCCCCCACCCCATTGTCCCCACAACTCCCCAACCTGACCCACCAACCCAGCCTCCACCTCCATCCTGGAGACCGGAGGCCTGGGATGCTGCCTCGCCTGGCGGAGATGTCGGCGGATGGGGTAGGGGCAGGGCCGTCTGGATGGGCTGGGTGTAGAGACAATCGCTTGGCCACGGCGGTAGCTCCACAGAGGGCCCGGAACAGGCCACCCTCCCCAAGGCAAGAGGTATTTCCCCCATCTCCCTCGTGGAGCATGGGGCCTTTGGTTCCTGTGCTGGTTGACTGAGGGGTGGCTGGGCCTGTGCTGCAGCCGCGGACTGGATGCGGGGTTGGCCAGCCGCAGACGGTTGCCTGTGGCGGTCGCTGGGCTGCCTCCCACGTCTTCCGCTGGGCTTAAGGAAAGGGCTGGTGCTCGGACAGCCCTTCAGTGTCCTTAAACGTGTCCTGTGGGGTAAGCAAGGTCCATGCTACATGCCACGTTACTACACGCTAGGTGCAACACTCTACCTGGGAGACTTTTATCGGGCTCCTCAGGTTGCAACAGGTGTGCACACCTGTTGCAACCTCACCCAGCCCAAGAGTCCAATCAGACTCTGCCTCTTCAGGCGACTCATTCCAGCCATCTTCCACACACATTCCCACATTTATCTTCTGTTTGATGTTGGGACGTTGCTTGCAAACGGTCTTTGTTGTAAAACTTCTCAAACATTGGAGAACTCCGTCGGCCTAGGCCAGCCAGCAAACACTGAAACCGAGGGAGATTATAACAATGAAAGCACGTGTGTAGAACAATAGTTTTGACTTCTCGAACAACACAAACCTAAGTCTGCCATTTGTCGACCATGATGAGTCGGAGAATACTAGTCACCCTC
>NC_082397.1:15915741-15928241 GCF_031168955.1 Gadus macrocephalus
TCAATTCTCCACCATATTGAGAGGACTGAAGAGAGTTGTAGTGCTGCACAATGCTAAAATCAATGTAGAAATATAAACGAATATATAATATAAACGAAAAACGTTGTTTTGCCACTACTCACATGAAAAACGCTGGAGCAGTCTCAAACACAACAATGTCCCCCCCCCCCCCCCCCCTTAATGACTAATAGTTCCACGAAAAATGACCATCAATGAGCTACAATTCCAATGCTCCTATGCTTCCAAAATGGAGGCGGTCAAAGTTATTTGACCTTGCGATATACAATCCCTTTTATAGCCTTTCTTTTGCTATTCTTGCTCTCTTTCTTGCTGTCTAATATTACAACTACAAATTGGACCCGTAGGTGAAATTGAATGCCACGAATACAAAAATAACCCAAAAAATCGAACAATGCAATTCTGTATTTTATTTTTCACACTCAAAACGTTATGGATGTTGTTTTCGATGTTGTGGTTGTTTGCCGGCATGCCGGCCCGTCTGTCCGCTGTGGCAGGGGACCGTTGAGAAGGAAAGAAGTAAGGAAGGATACGGATGTGATGAACGGAGGAAGAGGAGGAGGAGCAGGAGGAAGAGTGATTTGTTGTCCCAGGTAGAGGCTCCTTCGGGAGGTGTAATGGCCGACGGCTCCTCCAAGTGTCTCCCATCTGTCATCCCGCGCTCCCCGCTTCAGACGGCCTCACGGAGAACCCCACCGCCTCGGTGCCGCCGAGCTGTGTGTGTATAATGTGGTGTGTGCATGTGTGTGGGGGGGGTGCGCACATGTGTGTTTGTGTGACTCTGTGTGTGTGTGTTTGTGTGTATGTGTGTGTGTGTGTTTGTGTATCTTTTTGGGCCTGCGTGTGTGTGTGTGCGTGTGTGTGTGTGTGTGTGTGTGTGGGTGTGGGTGTGCGTGTGCTTGTGTATGTGTGCGGACGTCTCTGTGCTTCTGGGTCCCTGCTTGCATGTGTGTGTATGTGTGCGTGTGTGTGGGCGAGTGCATGTTAGTGTGTGTGTGTTTGCATGCAAATATTTCGCCATGTGAGTGTTTGTGCGTGCGGACATCTCTCTGTGTTTGAGGGCCCTTGCTTGTGTGTGTATGTGACTGTGTTTGCGGACGTCTCACTGTGTGTGTGGGTGCGTGCTCTGTGTGTGTCTGTTGTGATGTGGGAACAATTGTTTCTATATGTAATGGCTGGGTGGACGAGACGCAAGCCGGGGGTGGCGGGCTCTATTAAGATGAATACAGAAGAGGAGAGAACAGCACTGCCGTGACCTCACGCCACTAGTCAGCCTGAACACTGCTCTCTAATGCCGATTTATGCTACTCACACACCGGACTAAGTGTACCTCTCTCTCTCTCTCTCTCTCTCTCTCTCTCTCTCTCTCTCTCTCTCCCCTCTCTCTGTCTTTCTCCATGTCCCTCGCTTTGTCTCTCTCTCTCTCTCTCTCTCTCTCTGTCTCTCTCTCTCTCTCTCTCTCTCTCCATCTCTCTCTCTTTCCATGTCCCTCACTCTGTCTGAATCTATCTCTCTCACACTCTCTCCCCTATCTCTCTCTCTCTCTCTCTCTCTCTCTCTCTCTCTCTCTCTCCATGTCTCTCACTTTATTTATTTGTATCTCTCGCTTTATCTTCCATGTCTCCCTCTCTCTCTCTTACACTATCTCTCTCTCTCTCTCTCTCTCTCTCTCTCTCTCTCTCTCTCTCTCTCTCTCTCTCTCTCTCTCTCTCTCTCTCTTGCTGTCTGTCTCCTCTCTCTCAGTTATTTCCCCCCCTCTGACTGTCACACTCTGTTAGTTTCCTTCTCCTTCTCCTTTTGTTCTTCTCCTCTCGTCTCCTCCGTTTCTATTATTCAAGTCATCTTTGCGGCCCGCTTTCAACTTGCATCACTCACACACATACACACATAGAAACACACACACACATATCTACACACGCACCCAACGACTCGCACACCCGCCTTTTCACACAACTATCTGAGCTTTAAATAATGTGCAGTGCGTTGAAGTGCAGCGTGAAATGAGATAATTGCAATTTACATATTCATCAAAATATAAACATAGAAATGAAAAGGTTATTCATTTATCTGTTTCATAATGAATGTGTAATGAGTGTATAGACTCTTATAAAATACGTTTTTGTATTTTCGATTATTGGCCTCCTGAATTTGATCTGCAACGCTCAGTCAACCTTACAGGAGGAGCCCGGTGCGTGGCCCGGCAGGCATGGAGCACATAGCCGCACACATTAGGAGTGGCTCTGTCCATTAACAATGCTGTGATAGGAGGGAGACCGAGAGGTTCCAGCTAGATAGAGCTGGGTTCACCTCTCTCCTGCTCTCGCAGAGTTCATCTCGATAAGAGGTGCTCTCTCTCTCTCTCTCTCTCTCTCTCTCTCTCTCTCTCTCTCTCTCTCTCTCTCTCTCTCTCTCTCTCTCTCTCTGTGTCTCTCTCTCTGTGTGTGTCTCTCTCTCTCTCTCTCTCTCTCTCTCTCTCTCTCTCTCTCTCTCTCTCTCTCTCTCTCTGTCTCTCTGTGTGTGTGTCTCTCTCTCTCTCTGTCTCTCTCTCTCACCCTCTCTCTTTCTTTCTCTCTCTCCATCTCTCTTGTTTCCCAGGGGGAGAGTATAACTACCCCCACTCCCCTCACCTCTCCAGCCCACTCCCTGTCATCTGACACAGAGCTGGAGTTGGTCCCGCTAAGTAGGGAGGTTACCTTAATGCCAGAGTAGGCAATTTAGCGTAAAGTGTTTTTTTGGTCATTTTCTCTTTATGGCCAAAATCAGTAAATCAAATGCTCTCATCTACATTCGCCTATACTTCTCCGTCTTCCTTCCTAAGCGGCTGGCTGTGCACACTCTGTCCTTGCGCTAGATGCACATAACCAGAGTCTTCCCCAGGGTTAGGCAGACCTATTGCTAATCCTAGCGAGCTAGTCGTGTTTTTGTGGAGCGGCTTTGGAGCAAGTCTTGAAAATAAGCTCTTTTTTTTTTTTTTCGTGCGATTTACTTTCAAGATAAGGCCTACCACTAGAATGCGATTTTGATACTGATCAGACTGAGGCGCTATGTAGACTAGTAACCTCATACAAGCTCAGAGCCTTTGTTTAGCCATGGTGCCTTCCATGTTAGTGTTGTTCTCCAACACAAAAAGTAGGCAGAATATACAAAATACTTTGTACCTGGAAGTATATCAATTAAAAATAGTATAAGTAGTTTTTATGCATATGTATTTATTATTTTAATTAAGTGTACTTGACATTTAATGATATTTAAGAAAGAAAATACGAAGAATAGCGAAACCACAGTTGGTGGATACAGAAAACTACATGACGCAACGTATATAAAACTCATGAGCAAACCAATCGCTCTGTATATGTACCACAACATGAGACGGGCATAAGCAGGGGTAACCAAGGAACGCTTCTCTAAACAATCTCCATTTCTATTGGACGGCTTCTTGGAAATGCTCTCATCCCAATCCATCACGCATCACACGCACGCCATATGTCATACATCACACGCTGCCATAACTACCGCTTTCCTGTCGGCGGCAAAATATGTTTTGCACCATTTGCCTCCGTCACAATCATGGTCATTTTCCATAATCACATTTTTCCTGTGTGATTGATGAGGGCTTTTATATCTGGGCAAAGAACAGACACTTCCCAACACTCCACCTAAGGGAGTTTAAGTAAACTTAGAAGTACCCGATTGAGCAAGCTCAAAACAGCCTTTGGGTTTATAATGAGATACATTTCCAAACTTGCTTTCTGGCACAGGTCCTCAATCTCCATGTGGTTCCAATGAATATGGCGCTACCTGTGGTGTGTGTGTGTGTGTGTGTGTGTGTGTGTGTGTGTGTGTGTGTGTGTGTGTGTGTGTGTGTGTGTGTGTGTGTGTGTGTGTGTGTGTGTGTGTGTGTGTGTGTGCGTGTGTGCAGGTGTAGCGTAAATAAGTGATGGAGTCTCATCGCAATTGATGTAAATATTTAAAGGCTAGATGTGAGAGGGTGATACAGACAGCAAAGTGACCTGTTTTCTCTCCCTGCATGCACATACACACATACACCAACACATAAATGGACTGGATTTTTACCATGCTTTTTTATGAGCACTCAAAGCGCTTTACAATTATTCCTTAGCATTCACCTATTCACACCTCAACTGAAGGGTCCTTCATGCAAAGCAACAGCCTGCACGTCAGAAGGAGTTAGGGTTAGGAGTCTTGCTCAGGGACACCTCATCCCTTAGCTAGGAGGAGCCGGGATCAAACTAGCAACCTGCCGTTGGCCGGTCAACCCGCTCTACCCACTATACCTCCCGGGCCACTGTCATACACATATGCACACATGAACGCACACACATAAACACATAAACACATACACACGCACACACACTTCCCCCCACACACACACACCCACACAAACATGCACCGACACACACACGCACGCACGCACGCACGCACGCACGCACGCACGCACGCACGCACGCACGCACGCACGCACGCACGCACGCACGCACGCACGCACGCACGCACGCACGCACACACACACACACACACACACACACACACACACAAACACACACGTCCTCACACTCACACACATTCATGCACATCCACGAAGGATCAAGGCAATATAAACCCAACCAATAATGTAAATCCTCTCTTTCCTTGATCTCCCTCTCACTTTCTTTTTAACGGTAAGGTTGGACTCATTCAGGTGCACAACATACCAAAATTATCTCTGTAAATGTCCACATACAGTTAACCTTAAAAACCATCCTTCCCTCATGCAACCTAGAAGTTCAAAAAGGAACCAATAGATACTTAAGCAGCTTAGAAGTGTTTCATGTCAATTTACTAGCAAAGGTTAGATGTCCATCGATTGAGTCCCATGGATGTTGCAAATGTCAATCAATGGAGTGTTTCAAAGTACAGAGTATTTATTTTCTTGATTAGTTGTGTTCGATCTTAAATGCGGTCATTTACTAATCCATGGCCTTTAGAAGAGACAGGAGCGATATGTACTTCTTTCCCCTTTGGTTTATGTATGTCTTTTGTGGATGTGTTTCCAGGTATTTAACCAACATCTTCTCTTGCGGCAATTCGATGTAGAGACAACCCCCACAAATCAAAGTGTGTAGTTAGGCTAGGCAACACCGTGCCAAATCAATGATATTGGCATTAGAGAGGCTGAGCCACTGCTTTGTTTGAGCAGACACTGTTGATTGGCTTTAGTTATGAATGCAAAAAGTATGTGTTTTGACCAATGACGTTCAAGCGTGCCCTATCTCGCATATATATTCCAAGTAGATTGAAATTGCCATATTTCTTACGTATTTTGATGAGACTCTAAAATCTTTGGTAATGAAATAAAGGACTTAGAAATGTTAAGATGAGCAAATTCCACATTAGTTTGGTAATCTTGTATAGGAGACACTCATGAGACTTTTTTGGCTATTTGTCTGTTGCGTATTTAATTGGCAAGGGTGTTACCATGGTGTCAGGAGAATAGGATTTTGTGACATGAAACCTAATCTCGACGTACGCAAAGTGGAGCGGTTATCTGCGTTGCATAAATACCATGAATACATAGTGCGGATGTCCTTGTTGCGGAAGGCAGTCGGTGTCTGCTTTAAGGACACACTTCAAAATCCATTCGTAATAGATGTCCTTTTTGTATTTTCTTTTAAATACTGTACGACACACAAAGAGTTGATGGTTCAAATGTAGCATGTAATATGGCCAGGGAGGTATCACAGCATGTACTGTTTGAACATAATGCGTACGTGCGTGCCTACGTGCTTGCGCACATGCACGTTTCATTGAATTCATGTAATAATTCATGTCAAATCTTTTTCAATGCCTTCCTCAGTGCGGACCTGGGCTTTCGTGATGCTGGCACTTCGTCCTATGACATAATCGCATCAAGCTCAGCGAGGCCGTATCTCAAGTCCCGTCCCTGAAACGATCCCCCCCAAGCAGCTCTGCTGTGGGGCCGTTCCATGTGATATACTGCAGCCACATCGGGTTTATAGGGATACGATCCGCGTACACTCATGCTGTGTGTGTGTGCGCACATGTGACGCCCTGGGTGGTGGCAACAATAGAAGCATCGCCAGAACTGGAGCTTAACTACAGGACCTTGGCGGCAGCCGCTCACAAGCTGAGATGTATTTTTGGCGAGTGTGTGAGTGTGTGTGTGTGTGTGTGTGTGTGTGTGTGTGTGTGTGTGTGTGTGTGTGTGTGTGTGTGTGTGTGTGTGTGTGTGTGTGTGTGTGTGTGTGTGTGAGTGAGTGTGGGGGGTAAGAGAAAGTCTATGGGTGTGTACATTTTCTCACACATAGATACATACACACTCGTGTACTTTCTCTACAGTCGGCCATCTTCCATTGAAGATCATTCAACAGTGAGAAACTGACCCTGTTGAAACACAGTCCATGGCGACACAAAGATGCGATGATACGCTCCATATCGTGTCCCTTTTCTCATCCATAATGCTTATCCACTTGCTTTGTTGCCTTGTTTCATGAGCTTTCTTTCACCTTTAGCTCCGTATCTCCCCTCTGCCATCGAACCGCCATCAGTGACCAATGGCCGCCCTCGCTCTTCCTGATCATTGTTTTCACGTCAGATACTCCAGCTGAATACAATGCGATTTCTCTATTGATTTTTCCTGTCCACTGATCATTTGAAAGCTGTTTTGATAAGCTTGACAAGTGTTGATGGTGTGTGTGTCTGTGAGTTTTTGTGTGTGTGTGTGTGTGTGTGTGTGGGTGCAATGACGTGCATGTGTGTGCCAACATGTGTGTATGTAAGAAAGAGAGCAACACAGAGCTAGCAGCGTGGACAAACATCAGTTTGTGACATTCATTGTGCACCCGAGCTCACATTTGTTTGGTCGCCTGCCATGGCTGTTTTTCATCATGTGCCTGTCACACTAGTGCAGGGATGGAGAACATTAGAGAGGACACAGAGTCCGAGCCAGACGAGCCATGGCGAAACAGAGTCTGGTTAGATATGAAACACATGCCTATCAGTTAGGGGCTTGAGGTTTGACGGGGATTACAGAAGGCCCGTTCTAGCTTGAACCCGACTCTGATCCCTTTCTCATTCACTCTCCCTCCCTCTCTTTCCCTCTCTCTTCCTTCTTCTCTGTCCTTCCTTTTTTCCTTCTCTCTCTGTCCCTGTCTCTGTCTCTGTCTCTGTCTCTGTCTCTGTCTCTGTCTCTGTCTCTCTCTCTCTCTCTCTGTCTCTCTCTCTCTCTCTCTCTCTCTCTCTCTCTCTCCCTCTCTACCTCCCCCCTCCTTCTCGCTCTCCCTCCCTCCCTCTCTGCCTCCCTCTCTCTCTCTCCCTGCACATTTCAGGGTGTTATTTTAGCCAGAACCAGAGCACCGTGTCCACCGGTGGTTGAGGTACAGAGGGAGACAGGCCGCTCCAGTTTAACACCCAGGCTGTGTACCTGGTGACAGTACAGTACAGTAAGGAACGGGCAGCGGAGGGATTCAAGATGACAGAGAAGGAGGAGAGAGAGGTTCAGAGGCCGCGGGGAGATCCATTTGAATTATGCAGCGCTGGAGGCAGACACTTGAGAAACACCGCTTGTTGACAATTTTTTTCCCCCATTGATTTATTTTATTTCCTCCCATTTTTATTATTTTTCACTGCTCATGCAATTACGTTTGATTGCACCTCCTCTCCCCCCCCCCCCCCCCCTCCACACTTCCACCCCACCTAGAGAACTATTTTTAACGGTGGTACCGTGAGGTGTCAGAACGCGGTGATTTCCCCCCGGGGGGGAGAAGATCTGTGAGAGCGCAGGTAGACAGAGAGATAGATGGAGTGACTGTTGTCATGGAAAGCAGATGCAAGTGACTGGAAGGGCAATGGCTTTATAGGTGGATAGAAAATCCCTCCTACAGTGATTTTGAAGGGAGAGGACTGCTGGGGAAAAGTTCTGGATACAATTTTGAAGATTCAAAATGGTTAACCAGTGAAGCAGTATTATTTGATTCTGTATGCTCAACAGGATATGACACACTGAGTTACACTGTTTACGATGGCCATCCATCGTAAACAGTGTAACTCCAAGAAGACTAAATAACATCCCACTTAACACAAAAAAATTACGAAAAATGTAGCACGATCTGCCGAGGACTCTGAGGTCTTGGGCCTAGGACTCTGAGGTCTTGGGCCTAGGACTCTGAGGTCTTGGGCCTAGGACCCTGAGGTCTTTGACCTTGGACCCTGAGGTCTTTGACCTAGGACCCTGAGGTCTTTGACCTAGGACTCTGAGGTCTTTTTCAGTGTATGTTGTACTGGCATCCTGAGCTGCTTCTAAAACAAAAAGTGGAAGCTGGTTTTATGTTATTGCTACATCTGCTATATTTGAATCAATTGCTGAATATTAATAAAATTATGACATGCTGTTTTACATGCTGTGCCCTAACTTATTTGTACAATGCACTCAAACCATTTGTTTGGTTCTCCTCTTATTCCTGATTTGTAGTTGTTAGTTGCTTACTTCTAATATGCTGCGAAGTCTTCGCCTGATGTCTGTGGATCTTAACCGTAGGGACAATATTCAAGTCACTGCCATATGGCTTTTCCAGGTAATGTTACCCCAATTAAGCCCTGTTGTTAGCTTTGTCTTTACATTGTTGCGCCTTTCCTGTGTGGAATTTAGATCAGGGGAGTCTTATTGTTTTGGGGGCAATATATAAAAGATATATACTGTATTTATATATTATCTTTTTGTGCAGTTGGCAAAAACAGGGCAGAACACTTCAGTGACAAGTGCACATAAAACATAATCAGAGTAGGCCTACAAAACCCAGAACATATAGTTCCGAAAATAACTTTGTGGTTGCTAGATGGCCCACTAGGCAACTAGGCCCCTAACATATCAGAAGAAGTTAAAATAAACAGCTCACTGCCCTTTCAATATGTCCCTTTCAAAGAGTGGACACAAATCACATAATTTTTCAAGATGTTTGGAAGAATAAATATGCATTCACTGAAGTCAATGGAAACCAAACGTGCCAATTGGGCACACAGCAAGTTGCATTAAACTATAATAGAATATTTGCCACCATAAACAACAAAGTTACGGCAAACACAGCAATCAGATTCGTGAAGAATTTCATTTTTTCAAGAATATCAGAAGTGTTTTTCTTGCATTCTCAAATAAGTTAGACACTCCAGCTTTAGTAACGCGTCAGATCAATCTAATATAAATGCATTCATGAAAACTTTTTTTATGAATCTTACAAGGACAAGATCTCTCCCAAAGGTGTCTTCAGGTAAGAAGTTCCAAATGTAAAGGAAAAAGTCCTCCAAGCAGTTGGAGAGGACATTCTGTACAAGTCTGGTGTACAAGATATGGTCGGATAAAATACATTTTGTGATTTCATGAAATAGCCGAGATACAAACATCAAGCCTTGGTAATGCCTAACTTTGTATCCCCCTGCCCACCTTACATTTATTTTGTAACGTCTACATAGCAGGTAGGAAACCTGGTTCCCATAGTGTAGGAAAAGTGTCTTTCCCAAGGGCTTGTAAACCATTTTTATTGTAAATTCACAAAATCACATTTAATTAAATGAAGGATATGGGACTTTGAAAGCCTGACAGACAAAGCGTATGTTGAGGGTCTTGTCAGAATAGCAGCAGGCCAGTCAGAAGGAGCAAGGCATGTATAAACTAAATACTGATTTATTTTGTCATTTCGAACAGCTCTAGTGTAATTGACAATGAACAAAATCAGAGGAGTACAAATAATGAAAGCCCTGTGTGTCACATTGGGCTGTCTTGAGAGAATCACACCACCATCAACTTGTTGCTTCCTCTCCTTTCCTTTCCTGACAATATCACTATTTGAGATTGCATAATTGTATACCAGTTAGTTAAATGTGCTTGTATAATAACAACTGACAATCTTTTACCAAGTTTTGTAAATTTTCTTTTCAAGAAATATGTGTTTCGTTGAAAGTATTTTGCATGAGAAAACACTTTGATTGTATTCCTGTTCATTCTTCCTTCGGGAGCTCTGTTTGCAAAACTGAATTGGTGATACTAACTCACTAACTTACCGGCAAACAAAACATTTTAATTGACACTCTGATTGTATGAAAGAACATAATATTTTGCAGAAGAACATGCCTGGTAATTTGTATGCTGGCATACAGCCAAATAAACACAGCTGCTCTTCGGTCACCATGACACCCAGGACATGGCCTTATTAAATTGAATTCACAATCAGTCATTTGTTTGAGTGGCACATGCTGTTTGCATGAAAAATGTGAAGAAAATGTTGAAATCATCCACGGTGTTAGATGGAGCGCTAGGTAAGCCCTGCTTACTGAGATATGTAGGCCATATCATTAGCACCCGTTTTCCTATTATAAATGCCATGCATGGAGTGCTTTGAAAAATAGCTTCACATTCAACACAGTGTGGGTGTGTGCGTGTGTGTGCTGGTGCATGTGTATGTGCATCCATGCGTGCGTTTGTGCGTCTATGTGTGTGTGTATTTGTGCTTTGTTGGTTGGGGAGACACTTTTACTGATCTCTCTGCAGGCCCTGGTAGACAATTATCCAGCACTCTGTAATGACCAACTGAAATGTGAATAGGTGAGCAAACTGGGACGTAATCACCTCGGGCTGAGTTGATTACATTGAATGCATATCTTATAATAGGAAAATATGATGGCCGTAACAGTGCTTCCAAGAGGTTTGCAGTAATTCAACTCTTTGAATTCAGCGTCTTCTTCCGAAGTAGGTTTCTGACAGGTGCCTGGGCTATCTTCTGAGCAGTAAAAGACAGTGAAATTAGACTAAGTGGAGGTCGTAATTCCGTTGCGACCTCTCATTCTTTGAATGACAGGTGATTAGGGGGTTATTATCTGGAATCAAGATATATTGCTATGGCTTGCTACACTTGCCAACTTGCATACTCACTCAGTGTGCATACGATTTCTGGTTGAAGAGGAAAGTACTTGAGTAAACACGGGCATATTTACATTACTAATCTTGCAAAGGCATATTTAGATCACAAATATAAAGTTTGATTACAGACAAGCTTGAATCTGGGTTAACGTGGCGTTTCTCTTTCTTTCGCTAAACATACATTTTCGCAACTTGATCACCCATGGAACGGAATTTGTGTGTGTGTTTGTGTGTGTGTGTGATCGTGTTTGTGTCTTTGTCTGTGTGTGTGTGTGTGTGTGTGTGTGTGTGTGTGTGTGTGTGTGTGTGTGTGTGTGTGTGTGTGTGTGTGTCTGTGATCGTGTGTGTGTGTGTGTGAGTGCAAGTGTTTGTAGGCGTGTGTGTGTGTGCATGTGTATGTCTGTGTGTGTAGGCTGCACATACAGTTATTTGCATGCTAACCTGACCCACATGCTTTTGGCAGCAGCCTTTGATCTCTGATCTGACTGCGGCTTTCCAGGAGTCTTTGATGCTTGTGTGATCTGGAAACCACTAGAAGAGCGGACATTTGTTCCTTTTGAGCTCCATTTCCCTGTGCGTCAGGTGTAGTCATCTGCAGTGTGTCCTTCATGTTAATGTAGTTTGTTTAGTTATTTGATGTTTTCTCCTACAACTGAAGTTCTAGGAAGGAGCACACACACGCACACACACACACACACACACACACACACACACACACACACACACACACACACACACACACACACACACACACACACACACACACACACACACACACACACACACAAGCCAATCTATCTTTGCACACACATAAACATCCACATAACATCCCATGCCAATGTTTTAAAATTGTCATTTTCATTTAAGCGGTTGTTATTGGTAGGGTGGAAGCATATCAGACATTTGGTCAGACCCAGTATAGCAACACTGAATCTACCTTAAGCGATATCCTGTCTCGTATGCTGTATTACATTTATTTCTGAAATAAAATCTACTTCTACGTCAAAATATATTATGCACATTTAAAAAACACTTGAATTCAAGCTTTGGCAAAATCAACAAAGCCTGAATAAATGGATTGCAAAACCTCATTTGCAGTCGATGTCAATGTATTTTTCTTTCATCTAGATATTAGTGCCCTACCAAAACCTTAGAGAGGGACACACACACACAGAATTACACTCGCACACACACACACACACAAACTCAGTGTGATACACCTCGGTGCCGTGGGTTTAACGAAAGAGCAAAAACATTAATGATGACAGCCACGACTCTTGCCATATTTATAATGGATGGTTTTGCTAATGCAACTTTAATAACTAAGCTCGCGACCAACATTAAAGGAAGATCTGCTTTTTTTTTTGCCTGTCCTCTGATTATTTTGTCATTATCGGAGAACACTTTCCTTTCAGATTCACCCTGCTTCCCCCCTCTTTGTCTCATCGCTGTTTTTAGTTCAGTTGGCTGTACCAGATGTCTCGCCTTGAATGCTTTTTAGTTTGCTGACTAACTCATTAGCGTGAACAATATTGTGTGTGTGTGTGTGTGTGTG
>NC_082397.1:15930741-15948241 GCF_031168955.1 Gadus macrocephalus
GAGAGAGAGAGAGAGAGAGAGAGAGAGAGAGAGAGAGAGACTGCCTCTGCCTGGGGAATGCTGAGGGGCTTCTCCTTCATCTGGACTAAATGGGGTCTAACATTCACACACACACACTTTGTGACGCACAAAACTCGTCCCAAAACACGACATAAAACACGCATGTCAGAAGAACACTTAGACACACAGACACAAAACCACAAACACACACATACCACACACACAGCACACACACATGCTTGTGCAGGCCTCGAACAAATCACACTGCCAGTCAAACAAAACATTCCACTCCATTTGTCCACTTCAAACCCACTATCATTTAGAAAAATACTGCCCTATAAAATGCCGGCCCACTTTAAGACAAATCTCTGCTGGGAAAAAGTTGCTCAGGTTTGCTCCCCAACAATACACACACAAAAGCTCACACACACACACACACACACACACACACACACACACACACACACACACACACACACACACACACACACACACACACACACACACACACACACACACACACACACAAACAACTACCTCCACCCCTGCTTTCTCTTGCCGCTCTGCTTGGATGTCACTGATGCTGCTGTCATTGTCATTACTTACAGGATGGATGTTTGAGCTAGTAAGGGAAGGATGGATGGAGCAATGGGTGATGCAAGGTGAGAAGGGTGTGTGGGTGTGTGTGTGGGTGAAGCGCTGCAACAGAGGTAAGAGGTGGAGGGACAGGGTGAATGGCAGATGGAGGCTGAGCTATATCAGTCATTCTTCGTGTCAGCGGCCGACCATCATACCTAAGGAGCCACTGTCCTTTTCCAGACCTTGGAAATCAATAGGAATCACAGATGGAGGTGAGTCCGTCAGTCCTACTAGGTTTCGGATTTTCATTATTTTCCATTGTCTCATCTTATCTTCAGACTTCCGTATGGGTCTGAGTCGCTGACTTCTCACCTAGCATCCGCAGTAGAATTAAATTAAATGTGTCCAAATGTTGTTAATATATGATGCCAGTACTAAGGTGAATTCCTATAAGCTTTAAAAAATAATGATACAAAGAAAGTGGTCTTCTTGAGAAGATCATAAGATAGGTCCTTCCCGCTGTCGTCCACTCTTCAACCGTCTCCGTGACAGCATGGCGCATGGAGCATGCAGTGTTTTTTCACCAATATGTGTTCTCATTAAAGATAAAGGCAAGCTGGTGTGAAAACTGAGAAGGTGACTTTTGATTGGATAACACGCCACCATATTGAATGTTTCTGCCTGGCTGAGACTTGGCTTGGTGGCTTCCCTTGGCAGCTCTGCAGGGATGCTAAGAAGGCATATGCTCCCTATTTGCTGTTAAGGTGTGGAGGTGTGCATGTGACTCTTTGGTGTGTATCTGTTCAATGTGCTTAAGTGTTGTGTTTATTTTATTTTAGAGTTATTTAGATCCTTAAAGCTTATAATGTAACATTACTTAATACGCAAATCATTTAATGGTTCGGATCTTCATGGGCACTGGGGAGCTCCATTTGCTCACAGTTTAATCCCAATTTTCTGTTTATTTGTATTGTTTTGTATTGAATTGAATGGAAGCCCAATTTAAAATCATACCACTGAATCACATTGAGAACAGTAAGGATCAAAACAGGGCAAAGCCACAGTTTTTGCATCCATACATTTGATATTTGCTTGTGTGTGATTATGCGTGAATTAGAGTACCTCCTTAAAGTCTGTGTAAGACAACATAGAGCAAAGAGGGCAAAGAGAGACTAGTGAAGCATGTGTATGTATGGGTGTGTGTTTCTGTGTATTAGTGTGTTTGTGTGTGTGTGTGTGTGTGTGTGTGAGTGTTTGTTTGTGTGCGGGTGTGGGTGTGAGATCCATCCACAGTTGGAATCGTGCATTTCCTACTTTTTTTGTCTTTCGCTTGTCTATTGCCAGATTTACTAGATGTTGCTTCACTCTGATTGGGTCCTTAAGTCAAACCAAACGCCTACGAATCAACGCCTATACCACGCTAAGGCCTCTCCTTTATAACCAGCTTAAAAGATTCATATCCATATGCCAAACAGGTGAGCTACCCACCTGATTGGTCTAATCTCAGCACCACCATCGCTGCTCAATGACGTCAACAATGACGTCAACTCACAAAGCCAGTCTGCCCACTGGCATCTCAGGAATCTCCCATATGCCTTTATTAGCTTTGCTGCAGTCAGAAGTGCTTACACACACACATACACACACACACACATACATACGCACACACATAGACGCGCACACACTAGCACAACCACACACACACATACACGCACACAAACAAACACACACAAACACACATTCTTGTACTTGCTACATATTGAGGACCGGGTAAAAAGACCCACAAAGTGAGGACCAGCAGTTCTGGCTCACATTCAATCACAGAAATATAAATTCTGGAATCTAGGTACCCCCCTTAACCCAAACACTGCCTTAGATTAATTGGAACACCAACTTTAAGAAAAAGTTTTTAACCAACAGATTGAGGACCAAGCACTCGGTTTGTTTTGACATTGAAGCCAGCAGACTGTAAGCATAGCAACGGATCTGGGCCCAGTTTCCCGAAAGCATCGTTAGCCTAAGTGGATCGTGAAGTGTTTCGTACGAGCATCGTACAGTTTTCAAACCGTTTCCCGAAAGCATCGTTGGTAACGAACGTCGTGAAAACGCTCGTAGCTAACAAGTGCTCCAGGGTACTCGTAGGACGCTAAGAGCATCGTTAGCCTACTATAGAGGGAACTCATTATTGCATGCGGGTGTCTTCATTCATAAAAAATGAAAACATTGGGGATTATGCATTAATACAAATTATTCTAAAGAGGTCAGAGACTCCGTGCACAGCCCTGCCCTGCCCAGTGAACCAAGAAACCCTGCGCCGTGACAAACGGGGGATTTGACCACCTCGATTTTACACAGGAAACTTGAGATAAGAAGGTGAAATCGCCGGGCGTTCCAAGCTGCGACCGAACCGGCTCGGCAGTGTAGAAAGACCTATATTAGCCAGGGTTCGAGTGGGAGCCAGTGGGGGCTGAGCAGCAGCATAATATTGTAATTACAAAAAAGCTATTTTCCCTTCCACATGCAGAGTTATATTGACGTTAAGTGGGATAATAGAACGTCGGTCATTATCGGGAAAATAAGCCCGGACAGGGCGAACCGGACGGCGACGCAAAACGGAGGTGCTTCGACCTGAAAGGGCTTATTTTCGATAATGAGCAGCTAACTAACTTCGCAAGGTGTTTTTATACAATTTGTTTGTTACAAACTTACCATACGTAGCGTTGATCAGCAGAGAAATAGTTAGCCAAAGACGTTGACGTCGCTTAGCAACCGAAGAAGCTGGCGTTGTTGTGAAGGGCCCATGCAAGTGAACGGAGCGTTCCACCGTGGAACGCTCCGTTCACTTGCACGGCACTGAGAAGAGCCGTGTCATAATAGCCCATATTTACGTCCTATATCCCCCCCCCCCCCCCCCCCCCCCCGTTGAAATTCAGGTACGGTCTCCCCCCACCGTCAATAACTTTAAGAGACCCCAACAGAGATGGAATCATAACTCGAACCCTGCCTATAGCCTACTTCATCCTGCCCAACAATATGGGCAGGCTCTAGACCAAGCTCTCCTAATCGGGTCAGCAATAGCCGCGTTTGAATGACAATGTATGAATGGAACGTTGCATTTTTAATGTCTACAAATATTCTATACTAGAGAGCCAATCAATGCAACCTTATGCGGAATAAGATAAAGACGGCTCTCTTGCTGCGCAAATGTTTAAAAAATCAGCACATTCATATAAATGTAGTTGTCACACAAGCTATTTTGGATTTTTTGTGATATGGAATTATTTCAGGGGGGGAAATGCCCTGAATAAATGTATGCACAGTGCGTTCAGGATTAGGACTGATATATATGTGTGCCTAGGCCTAATCAATTCTGTTTTAATATCTTTAGCATTCATATTATTGCAATCTATTCTTTTTGTAGGCTATTCTGCGGTTGGCCTTGATGGGGAGATATTTTAACCCTTTTTAACCCCATTTTCCTGCGACATTCCTGCGTCTCCCCTACGTCATAGCCCGTTTCAGCACCATGGCAAGCCAGTCAGCATACTGGAAGAGGGCAGCCAACTGAAAAGCATCTAGCAGCAGCATCCTCCAGCAGTGCCAACTGGTATCCTCAACCTCAAGAGCCACTGGAGTTACCAGCTCTGAGCTGGATGGCCAGCTGAAAATCTTTGCAACAAAATAATTTTTGAGAACAAGAATTTACAGTGTGCACACACCAGGAATTTATAATAATTTTAATATAGTACCAATCCTAAATACAGATACAAGAAAAATATAGACACTATTGAACACAACACAAAACAGACAGCGATTATTCAGGAGTTTCTCGAACGAAAAAGTATCAACCTCTCTCTCTACCTCTTATTCTACCCGTCAAGCTCTATCTCTCTTTTTCTACCGGTCTCTCTCCCTCTCTTTTCTACCTGTCTCTCTCCCTCTCTTTTTCTACCTGTCTCTCTCCCTCTCTTCTTCTACCTGTCTCTCTCAATCTCTTCTTCTACCTGTCTCTCTCCCTCTCTTCTACCTGTCTCTCTCCCTCTCTTTCTACCTGTCTCTCTCCCTCTTTGTCTACCTGTCTCTCTCCTTCTCTTTGTCTACCTGTCTCTCTCCCTCTTTTTCTACCTGTCTCTCTCCCTCTTTTTCTACCTGTCTCTCTCCCTCTTTTTCTACCTGTCTCTCTCCCTCTCCTTTTCTACCTGTCTCTCTCCCTCTCCTTTTCTACCTTTCCCTCTACCTCTCTTTTTCTATCTGCCTCCCTCCCTCTACCTGTCTCTCTTTTTCTACCCGTCTCCCCCTGTCTCTCTCTCTCCACCTTCTTCCTCTCATCCCAATTCCCTGCCTCTTCTATCCCTCCATCCCTCTTTCCCATTCACCCTACCTCCTCCTAATGGCTGTGCTGCCTTGCTTGTAGGCTCAGCAACAGAACTTGGCTGACACTGAACATAACAGGCCTCCTTTAAAATGCAAGCTTTCTCTTGATTTGCATTGTGGACATAATATTTAACATCTTTCCATGTTCGATTGCTAAGGACTGGAGACTCTTTCGCAATACAAAGCATGCAGTCTGTCTTTGCTGGCACCCTCCTTAGCGAGATGAACTTTGCCATGCTTCGCCCGACTGCAGTCCTCTCCTGGTCAGTCCAGGGTCTCTTTAATTGTGTTTTTGGAGCATCTATAAATCAGAAAACAAAGTGGTTGATTAGAGGATAGGTTTACCATTTTTAAACTCTGACGTCACTAAAATGTTGATTACAATAATCTAAATTTGTATAAAGCATAGTCTCACTTTGCTGTTGAGAAAATTCCTTTGCTCCTACATCTTTCCATGAGGCTTAAACTGTCCGGACCGGTTAATTGTTCAGGCCTTCGATAAGTGTAATCAATCTCCTTTTAAAAAATGGGGAACTCCCAGTAGACGTTCATGTACATATGTGTACATATTCTACTGAATAATCAAATTATCACAATTCTTTGACTTTATTTTGCAATATTAAGTGTTCAAATCTGCTGTCTTGGCTTAATCTCCACATGATGCATGAAGCAAAGCTAAATTTCATGTGATTTAAAATAAAGTTGCAAAAACATAACAGACACGAGGGACTATCTCCAGAGTTCAGTCCTCTTGAACATTGCAGTCCTCTTGTGTTCGCATGGTAGGTAGTCCTGTACAGAAGCCTTCTCAGTGGGCTGTCTCCATGTTACTATCTCCCCATTTCCTTCTTCTAAGACCTTCATATTATGTTGCCAGTCTCCCTTATTGCGAAGGGATTCCAAGAGTGTCTTCCTTTGTTTGGAGCCAGGTGGGAAGCTAAAGGCACGGGCAACATCAGTTTCATTACTGTGTTTTCTTTGTAAATGTCTGGCCATCTTCAAATTGGACTTTGTACAATACAAACAGTAATGGGCTTTATCCCAGGCCCTTGTACCATCAGTTTTCTTTTGGCTTGTTTGAATAGTAACTTGTGGCCTCTTTTTATCACCTTGCAGCTTCCTTTTTCCTTTTAATTCTGAATTTGCTATTGTCTCAGCTTCCAGGATCTCATGTTCCCTCAATGAAGAGTGAATATGGTCTTTCTCTGAGACACTCTCTCTTTCAGTGGACGATGGTATTGAGGGGTGGTAGTCTTCATCTTCACTTGATGTTGGTGGCGTTGATGAGGGGTGGTAGTCTTCATCTTCACTTGATGTTGGTGGCGTTGATGAGGGGTGGTAGTCTTGGTCTTCACTTGATGTTGGTGGCGTTGATGAGGGGTGGTAGTCTTGGTCTTCACTTGTTGTTAGTGGTGTTGATGAGGAGTGGTAGTCTTGGTCTTCACTTGATGTTAGTGGTGTTGATGAGGAGTGGTAGTCTTGGTCTTCACTTGATGTTAGTGGTGTTGATGAGGGGTTGTGTTCTGCAATGGTTCCACAGCGGCTGCATAACGCTGTCTCATGAGACAAGTCCACCTACAAGGATTTATTAGATAATATCTTTATTTTAGCAGCTTGCAAGGTATTGTAACGTTAAAGGGGACCTATTATGCTTTTCGACTTTTATTACCTTTAAACGTTGTTATAATGATTGATAGTCATGTTTAACCATGCACAAAAAACAATGTAGATTGTCGGGAAACTCTTCCTCTCATCTGGGCGCTTTCGGCATTATCTGTCAACGCTCGGTTTCGTCCTTCTCCGCCCCCTAGCCCTCCTCCTGCCAACCCCACTCCGTTGTGAGTGGTTACCTTCCTTGAGGCGCACGCGGGCAGATTTGACCAAGCATATGGGGGCGCGGCAGGAGTGCATCCATAGATATATATATTAACTAGATGCGTCGTCCGCGCTGCTGGCCAATGGAGTCGAACGTCACCACTGGCGGCCATCTTACCACAGTAAGCTGCTCACCCATAACATTGTGTTGGTAGTGGTACATGTACTTTTTAAATAACCATAACTTGTTCCATTTTCAACCGATTTTCAAACGGTTTGGTTTGTTATAAACGTCTGAGATTTAGTTATGACACTGCATACTTTTGATAGAATAATGAAAAATAGAATAATGTTCTAAAATAGGTACAATATCATAACCACGTTAATAACGTTTGTAAAAAACCCAACTGTTTGTAAATCGGTTGAAAATTTAGCACGTTATGGTTATTTAAAAAGTACATGTACCACTACCAACACAATGTTATGGGTGAGCACGAGCAGCTTACTGTGGTAAGATGGCCGCCTATGGTGACGTTCTATACGCCACCGTATGGCATCTAGACGGCACCGTTGCAATTGCCTCGAAACGTAGATGTCAAAGGACACCTTGATTTCCCCGTTACGCCACCGGGAAGATATTTTTCATACTTCTATTGGATTGATTAACTATTTTAAGTTACCTCTTTTGCGTCAGGCAGCAGCACGTGCAGGGGGGGAGGCCCCTCCCCTTGATGGTGCAGTACCGAAGAACGACCCTTGGGTGGGTCAGAGAAAAATATGGGTGCAGTACCGAAGACCGACCGTAGGTGGGTCAGAGAGCAAAAGTGTGTTAAAATACAGGAGTAAAATCTCCTTTTTGACCCAAAATGAGGACCTTTGAGAAAAACAGAGGACAGCATCTATATAGCCTTAGGAGGGGATTTCAATGAAGACCGACTGAGGACCGGCCAAAATGTCCTCACTTCCCAAAAAGGACCTCACTCTGTTGGTTAAAAACTTGCATCGGTCCTCACTGGCAATGGCAACGAGATGCGGGGCGCTCCTATGTTTGAGCGACTCGTCATTGAAAGGCTACTTTATTACATATTTAATTTACTTTTTCACATTTTTGTCGAGTTTAAATCGTGACAATATTCTTATGACTTATGGATACTGTCAAATCTGCGTTGGAGGAATTCAAAAGCCATTCTTCATCAAGTTATGGAGGTTTATTCTCTGCTGGGGTCACCACGTATCCAAATCCACCGAGACGCACTTACGCTAGAGCGGACCTTCTGGAGCTTCAACTCGCTTGCCAGACAGTTGATTTATCACCCGAACAACTGGATTTCATACCAACAACTCTGATAAAGAAGACAATACGGAGGAAAAGAAGATCGAGAGGAGGAATTAGGAACAGGATAGGAGACGAGGAAGTAAACTCGTTGCCAGGGCGACTAACTGGCGGCGCGCACAGTCGCAGCGGCCCTTCTTGAGATCTGTGAGATTGAGATTGAATGTTTGAGTGTGAGACGTCCTACGAACATAGTTTATGACAGGGAAACAATATTAAACATTAGGACATTGAGAGCGAGTAACATCACTGGCATTCGCTGGCATCTGGACATACTACGCAAACACAGGATACTAACGGACACTGTGACACTGTGCCCGCAACTGCCGGGAGGAGGAAGCAGCAGAGACGGGGTGGACGTAAACAAACTGAACAGCTTCTTTCAGCTCCTACCCTCCAAGAAACGCTATCGCAGCTTAAGATGCTCCACCACCAGGCTGCGGAACAGCTTCCTACCTCAAGCTGTCAGGATGCTCAATGCACCAGCGTCCCAGTTCTTCTCACTGGACCTCTATTTATTATTTATTTATTTATTCATCATTGGGACGTTTGTTTGTTTGTTGGTTTGAAATGTATGTTTGATCTTGATCCGTGAGAAACGCCTTCTCGTTTTGTTGTTCAATCAACAAAATGACAATACATTTGATTTGATTTGATTTGATTGATTGACTATGTTGCAAAAACAAACACACACACACACACACACACGCACACACATACTACTTACACACACATACATACACGGACACACACATACATACACACATACATGTTTGAAAGCTTTACATGATGACCCATTATTAATCAAATGACAATAAACATATGGATGTAGTTCACTGGATGCCCACGCTTGATTCAAGCTCTGACTCAGCAATGGCCCACAGGCAGATGGCGGTGGCACGACACAACCTAGCGTCGGAAAACAAAAGAAGAAGAGCAGCCCCCTGTTTATTTATCGATATCATGTGTGGAGTAAAGTTAAAAAAGCAATTGCTCATTCGATTACAATCAGGTGCTTTAAACGGTGTGTAATGTGATTGCAGAGTTTATGCAAACGAGGGCAGAGTAAAGGTTAAACATGGGAGGTGCAGACGCAGCACGGAGGCGGTTGATGCAGACAATGTTGGAGGCAAAGGAAGGAGACCTTTTGTGTTGAAGACATACACACATGCATGTGCTTTTTTTCATTAGTTTATATAAAGAGTAAACAGCAAAAGGACAACTTTGTGAAATTATATTAATGGGATAAACAGATAACAATACACTAAAAGCAATAGTGGTATTGTCACAGTGAAGATTGCGATCTTGTTGAACGATAACCCTACTTTTACCTGATTATACTGAGTGGGAAAATCACATCTATTTTTCTATTACCAAAACAAGGTAGGCCTACTTGAATGTGATTCTTCAAAGTACATTACAGCTCTAAAAAGAAAGAGGGAAAATGCAGCACATTAGCGAACCGTGTAATTTTCCTTGTCGGGTAATTATAAGAGAATTACAGGCTAAAGCTTAGTCTTAGTCATTTAGACAGGACCTCAGAGTCAGGTTCAAACAATTATCTCCTAAACTACTTTTCTTTTGGCAGTACAAAGGTAGCGTTTCATTTTGCTTTTACTGCCATCTTGCTCTTACTCTGCCTGTCTGTCTCTATTTATGTCTCTCTATATATACGTATTTTTTCATCCACTTGTCTGTCTTTCTCTCTATCTCTCGCTCTGTATATGTCGGTCGGTTTTCTGACTGACTCCCAATTACATGATGTTAACCCTTTTAAAGGCAGGCCCCATTCTGTGCTCTCTAATCCTTTTGTGAAGCAGCTCTCTTAACGTACCTCCTGGTCCCCAGATTTTTAATCACAAGTGGACCAATCTCTCTGAGACGGCACACAGATTTGACACGGCACTGAAACACTTCGGTTGCACTCGCGTACTCAAACGCAGCTCAGGAGGTCGAGCAGACATGCAGCAATAAGAATGTGGCTGGTTTGATTCTTAGTGTCAAGGTGTCCTTTTGTAAAGCATTACAAGTAATCACTTTTGCATGTCAAAAATCTGTCTTTACAGCTCAGAGGGCTGTGTGTGAGAGTAAGAGGCAGACTCTTTTTTTTTTCTCTCTCTCCCTCTCTCTCTCTCTCTCGCTCTCTTCCTCACTTACTCAATTGAAACACATAAATACACACACACACACGCCTTATATTTTTGCTAAAATGTCTTGCCTCTCTTTTGTCTTGCATCAAAAAGCATGGTGTAAATTTTGCCGATGCTGGTAAGATGCAGGTAAAATGCCAATAATACCTGGCCACAAAAAATGGATTTCGAACAGCAGTTTATCATTACATTTTTCCTTTCATGTAAAAAAAGAAAAATTCTAGCAATCATTTCAATCCAAGTTTTTGTTTGCTAACTACATGGGACATTACAGCTTTAGTAGAGTTCTATGTAATCACGAATTCTTTTCACGACCATCAGCATGTAAATGCTAGGATATGATTGCACTATCCACCCCTCTGTAGATCTCTCTCACATCCCTTTGCGTCCATTTAATCCCGCCATGTTTTGACTCTCTCTCCAACCATTTTCCATCATCTACTGCTGTCCTTCTGATAGGGGCCCCGGGCCCCTCAGAGTGGAAGCGACAGACAGAGGCGGTGATTAAAAGTCGAGTTTCATCTGTTGGGAGAAGCAAACCTCAATCAGAAGCATTCTTATGGTGAGAAGGACGCTCTGTCGCACTCGGGTTCTCCCTTCAGCCCGCCTTCCCCACCCTCCTACTCAGCCCTCGCCTTCTCATCATCCCTCTCTGTCTTGTCTCGTCTCCCCCTGCACCGCCCTCCCCCCCTGCCATCCATCAGTCCTGATTCATCATCATCCCAGAGATTGTTCTGTGGCCAACAACTCTTGTCCCTCTCAAACTCCAGCCCGGAGGCCTCCTGGCTGACTTTTAAGGCCCCTAAAAGGTCAGACGAATAAAATCAAGAGTTTCTTTAAATGTGAGAGCCTAATTTGTCTCTAGTACTTTTTAAGTGTGCTTTTTAAAGGCAACCAATGATTCTAGCAAGACACAGTTAACAGCAGAGCTTTCTTCCCATCTTTGGTCTCTTGATTTTTCGAGGATCTAGAAATGGAAAGGGTGCCTTTGACCTACGTGGACCCTCCCTAAGGATTGACTCATTTGAGGTACAAACTGAAAGAGGTGATGATCAATGTGCACGATCAAATATGTGACTTGTAAATTATACTTACATTAATACCATGGGGCTGTGGTGTGTGTGTGTGTGTGCATGCATGCATTCGGCGTACGTGTGTGCGTGTTATAAAATAAAGCGGATGGATTGTCATGAGTGTCCTTAGAAATGTCAACAAAGCAAACCAAGCATTGCTGGGTCTATTTTTCGACCTCCTTGCCTTGTAACCTTTGTAATCCTATCGGTGATGCTTAACGTGTCACCTTGTGCTACATTGGTGCTGCTTTGTGCTGTATATTCAAATTCAAATGTAGCCTAGATACAGCTTACGTAAGCAACATGACGTGCCAGCTGTCAAAAGGGCAGAGTGAAATGTGAATGAATCATGCATCTGTCTGTATGTGAACCAACAGCTCCTCACCACCACCTCTGTTGACACGAAAGGTTCCTTATATTCTTCTTGCTCCAACCAATTGAACAGGCCCTGTATAGTAAATTACAGTAACTATAGTAGTAGCAGAGTTATTTTGGATGATCTCAGAGACTTTAACCTACAGTGATCTCAAACGGAGCGATCCCCGAGTCCTATTTAGTATGTCTTCCTGAACCCGGTGCACTTGGTTAGAATCTATAGTCTCTGGCTTGGTCATATCAAACGTTATGTCTAATCCTCAGAGTTCTAAACTGCTTGTTGTTGGACTGGCTCTGTTGATCCGAAAGTGATGAAATCCGACCGGCCCGTATTTCCAGTGATATTTTAGATATTTGTTGCATGGTTGCTCTGGCCAATTGGTAAATCACTATTTCACCATGCGTGGCCTACTCCCGATTTGTAGAGGATGTTTGTGTAACCATGTGAGGTGTGGGTGTATTCGATGGGATTCAGACGGATGTGTGCATGTGGCCATCCATCAATGTTTAATGCTCCATGTGCCACCTGCCAGATAGTACAACTAACAACCTAAAACTTGGTTCATTCAGAAATCGTCTGGCCTTATTTATTCACAGAGACTCACACCTAGAAAATAGTCTTAATTCCTTCACAGTTGGAGCTAACACGGAGGGCCTTGATACATTTGTCAATTTGCATTTGGCATGGCCTGTACCATATTTTACAAATTGAAGTAATTGTCTTGTAATAAGCCTTAGTTAATATGTAATAAGACCTTATTATATTGTTATTAACATAACATATATATATCACGTATATATATATAACATAATAAACATGTTTATTGTGAGATTATAAGACTTTTATACCACTTATAAGAAACTTCTTAACTATTTATTGAATGCTTAAAAACATTAATAATGTTCTTATATATAATAATGAGATTCTTATAGTTGTTAATAATCGCATTACCAACCCATTTATTGACTCTTTTTAACTTACCTATTATGTCATTGATAAACCGTTCCTAAGCATTTTCTATGCTTATTAAGGTTAATAAGTCCTTTATTAAACTGCGAATTATGCATTTTGCAGGTATGGGATCTAAAGCGGGAACCATGCTTAATTAAGGTTAATAAGCCCTTTAATAAACTGTTAATTATGCATTTTGCAGGTACGGGATCTAAAGCGGGAACAATGCTTATTAAGGTTAGTATAGTACTTTTTTAAACTGCGAATTTTGCATTTTGCAGGCACGGGATCTAAAGCTGGAACAATGCTTAAGGTTAGTAAGTCCTTTAATATACACTAAATAACAGTTAATGAGTAGGCTACTATATATTATCAATGTTGATAAAAGGTAAAATAAAAAATACATGCATCGTCAATACAATGTTATGGCTGTGAAGCACATCTTTAGAAAAAAATAAAAATAATTAATTTTAAAAACATCAGAATATATTCTTTAACATCAACATTAAAAAAAAACGGACTAGACGAATCTGAGTCCGGCTTCTCCATGGCCTCAGGGGATGGTTGGGAATTCTTGTTAATGTATTAAGAAACACAAAGAACGTTGACCACAATAGACAGTTAGCAGACAGGTTACAATAAGCATTAAGCCTGTTAGAATTAGATACGTTTGGTTACCTAGTTTCATATGATAGCATAAGCTAAACGTAAGCCAAAGCCTCTGAAAGAAAGTAATGTAAGCCAAAAAAGTTTGCTAGCAAACAGCTAGCTAGCTAGAACCAGCTACTGTTACTATAGCATTACATTCTTAAACTTACCAGAGAGTCATCCTCCAGTTCAGACCTCTTCCTCTTATCCATGTTTTCGGTGCTTGTTCCTGTCTTTTGTCTGTCAGTTGTTGGTCTTGGGTGCTCGTGCCGACGATTCCGACATGTTCTCCAGACGTTGGTCAAACACTTCATCAAGCATATGCGTCAAGCTGTCATCCACTTGCATAGACAGATTTTCCAGTTTAAAACGACCTTCAAAATAAATACCTTTAAAGGACATATTATATGAGGCACAAAACAGATCACACTCGCTCAACATGTGCAGACTATTTTTACCGCTTTAGATCCCGTAGGCTACCTGCAAAATGCATAATTAGCAGTTTAATAAAGGATTTATTCACCTTAATAAGCATAAAGAAATGCTTAGTAAAGTTTTAACAATGACATAATAGGTCAGTTAGTAAGACTCAATAAATGGGTTTGTAATGCTTTTATTAACAGCTGTAAGAAACTCATAAGCCTATTATTAATATTATTAAGCAATCAATAAATAGTTAACACGTTTCTTATAAGTGCTTATAAAAGTCTTATAATATCACAATAAACATGTTTATTATGTCATTATTAACACTAATAGATAGTCTTATTAACACCAATTAATGTTAATGAGCTTATAATAAGTGTCTTATTACCGTTTAACAAAGGCTTATTACAATGACCTTGATATAAAGCGTTGCCAATAATTTTTTTTGTGTGTCAAAATATTCATATGGACAATCAGAGAGAGGTTTTTTGTAATTTTTTCCATCTAACAGAATACAGCATGCGCTAATGTCTAGACGGCTGGGAAAATGACCTTGTTACGGGCTAACAACTCGCTTAAAATCTCAATATAACGTTGTCTGTGCTGTTGTCAGTCCGTAGCACTGAAAACATAAATGCTTCCATGAATAGAATTCTGTAAGATTACATTCAGCCGTATATTCCTTGGCGATTAAATTTATTTTGAAACTTCTTCCCTCCCAGTTATTCAAGGTAGCTTGCCTCAGTTTGGTAGCAATTGATGACCAAATATGGGCACAGCCTTACGTTGTTCAAAAAACAGTGACGCTGCGTCTCTGTTTTTAATTTCTTCCCAAAACTGGTCGGAAGTAAAAATAAATAATTGTCTCCTCTGCGAAAAGCATACCATCCAAATGTTTTAAAATCACTACTAAGTCCAAAAGATAACACGCTTTAGATTGCTCCTTCGATTGCTTTCTTTGGGTGTCGCAATTGTTTTTGAAATTCGGTAGACCGCGCTGCTCCTTGCATCGTGGACTGAAACTTTTTGGATAAGCTTCAACGTGCTGGAGGCCAGACAGATTTGAATAAAGAACTGGAATGGGAGATAGCGAAATTAATATGTTCCCACGAGGCTATAAACCCCCGTATTTATAATGGAAATATGCATGAATACTGTGTTGCTCTGGAAAAACTAGGGTCAAACAGATTGAAATGAATGTTCAACATGTGACAAACCTTATGACAATCTGGCTTGACATAAACACTGATTGGGTGAGTAGGTGCCTACGTGAATGTGTATTTAACCCTCATAGGGTGTTCGTGTTTTTGTTACACAGGAGGTGCTGCTGGGTCTGGTGGACCCATTGCCTTTTAATTCAACATACTCAAGCTTTTTTTTTAAAATACTCACCAGATGGTTACTTCATCCCAATTGCAAGTAATATAAACAACACATATGTTAAATTTGTTCACTTTACCTTTGTTTACCACTTTACCACATTTATGAATAGAGGTGCCACTCGTTTTTGTTTCTTTTTGCATTAAAATGCAACAAAATAAGGAAATGCCTCATAAAACAGGCATAACTGGGAAATAATCAACATCATTAGAAATTGAAACATACTCAATAACATCTGTCTGAACAACACATTAAAGCCTTTGAACACGGCCATTATACGTATATCAGACTATACCACACATGAGGGGCAGAGTCTCACTGTGTGTGTATTGCATATGTATTTTTTGCACTGGTTGCATGTATATTGTGTTTTTCTGTCCATCATGGGTCCACACACTTCACAGCGTTTCTTTTTGGCTGACGGGCTGGTCCGCTGCTTGCGGGTTGTTCCTGGGGCTGGCTGCTTGCGGGTTGTTCCTGGGCCTGGCTGCTCGCGGGTTGTTCCTGGGGCTGGCTGCTCGCGGGTTGTTCCTGGGGCTGGCTGCTTGCGGGTTGTTCCTGGGGCTGGCTGCTTGCGGGTTGGTCCTGGGGTTGGCTGCTCGCGGGTTGGTCCTGGGGTTGGCTGCTCGCGGGCTGGTCCTGGCTGCTCACGGGATGGTCCTGGGGCTGGCTGCTTGCGGGTTGGTCCTGGGGCTGGCTGCTTGCGGGTTGGTCCTGGGGTTGGCTGCTCGCGGGCTGGTCCTGGCTGCCCACGGGATGGTCCTGGGGCTGGCTGCTTGCGGGCTGGTCCTGGCTGCTCACGGGATGGTCCTGGGGCTGGCTGCTTGCGGGTTGGTCCTGGGGCTGGCTGCTTGCGGGTTGGTCCTGGGGTTGGCTGCTCGCGGGTTGGTCCTGGGGTTGGCTGCTCGCGGGCTGGTCCTGGCTGCCCACGGGATGGTCCTGGGGCTGGCTGCTTGCGGGCTGGTCCTGCCTGCTCACGGGATGGTCCTGGGGCTTGCTGCTCGCAGGCTTGTCCTGGCTGCTGAAGTGCTAGTCCTGAGGCTCTTTTACGTTTCGGAGCTGGCTGATGCTCATCCTCCTCTTCAAACTCTGAAATGTTATCCTCACTTTCCGAAACTATTTCCTCTGCATCACCATCAAAACCCTCTGTCTCTTCAAATATCAGCTGTAAGGCAGTCTGAACAGAGAATTGCTTTGCCATCTTGATCAGTTGTGGTATGGAACCACGCTGACAGAGCTTTTTTATAGTGCCAGGTCCCCAAGCTTGATAGTGTTGGGTGCTCCAATTTTGCAACCTTGTGTGGGAACAGTGGGTGCACACTGTGGGTGCTCACACCAAGGGCCCATTCACCTGCTTTACTCTTTCCCCCTTTCTCTTTCCCCCTCTCTCACACACACACACACACACACACACACACACACACACACACACACACACACACACACACACACACACACACACACACACACACACACACACACACACACACACAGAGAGGAAGAAGGGAAAATGAGGGTGCACAGAACCTATGATTTCCACACTTAAACTAGCTCCGGGTCCACTGGACCCGAACACCCTGTGTGTAATATAAATGTGATGGGGGGGTATACAGGGGGGGGTCATTGAAAATGTTTTCTGATTCATGTTCCTCACAGAAAATGAGCCAAAGCCAATGAATCTTAGTTCAAAATAATAATTATTTGTATCACTTTTATAAAGCTAAAAACTGAAAACGGGTCCCACAGACCCGAACACCTTATAAGGGTTAAAGATTTTTTTTATCATGACTGGCCGGTTTTATGAGAGGCAGAGAAGTCTAGTATGAATAGGTATTATTTAGTGGGCATCAGAGAGCATTGTGAGGATTGAGCAGAGGATTGTGCATGTGTGTTTGTGTCGAACGGAACAAGGTTAAAGTCTCGGATAGAAAATTAGCCTATGTTGTTGTTTATATTTTTCTTTCCCGGTCTTATTGAATACCCACAAATGCTATCAGTGAATCAGTGCTATTCTTTCTTTCTTTACAGACATAGATTTCCATCACCATAGACCCATAGCCCCCCCCATTGTCTCTTTAACCGACAAAACAACACTTCCAGTGGAGGTGCTCCGAGGCCAGACACACGTTCTTCAGCGAAGATAAATAAAGAGACTTCGAGGCTCTGCCTAAGCTGAGTGATTTCGCCCCCCTCCATCCCTTTTCGGTGTTCCCCCCACCCCTCCCCCCTACAAATATGATTCCACCTCCAGGTGGAAACGTAAACAATCCTAATCCTCAAAGTTTGAGCAGAGACCCCCCCTCTGTGACACAGTGGATGTTTTTTGTTCTTTGCGTGACATCAAAGTAATAAATGATGGCTTGTGAGTGCTGCACTCCGCAGGAGGCCGTGCGTT
>NC_082397.1:15950741-15980890 GCF_031168955.1 Gadus macrocephalus
GTCCCCGTGGAGTCGGTCAGGGTAACCTGCATCACCTTCACTGTCCCCGCTCCCCAGACCCTCACCACCCCCAGGGTCAGCTGGTCAGCCGGGGCCAGCCCATTGTGCCCCACCCGATTGGTCAGCTTGCTCTGCAGCAGGATGCAAGAAACAAGTGGGATGTCGTATAGGAACGGAGAGTGATAGAGATAGAGAGAGAGAAGTTTAGATTACCGGGAAAGGTTTGAGGTATCATGTTAGGGATGATCAGGTCAGGGTTTTATTTTGGGTTCATGACTGGCTCACTTCGCAATGTCCCGCTTATTACTCGGCTAGTTCCTAAAGAAATCAATCAGTTGAGGCAAAGTATAAAAAACATTCATTATTGAATTTCTACTGCTATTTATAAAATCTTTTCGATTCTACGGTTGGAAATAGTGTCCATAGCAGCATTCTGCTATACAAAAATACTAGACCGCTTAATGCCATTATTTACCAATCGCAATCAAGTTTTCTAGAAAGCTGGGTATAAGTAATGGTGTGCGGTAATTGAAAGATAATGATGACAGGGGGGCTAAGAAAGGTTTGCCTACAAAAATTTCATTATTTTCCAATAACCGCACACCACAGAGTGGATTATCCAGTTTATACCATGGCCACTTGTGAATCCTTAAAATAGGTGTTGATTCATATTTTTGGTGTTTTCTGTTTCAAATGTACATCCTGTTGCTTTAAATATTTGTTGTTCCTGGACACAAAAAATATCGGACCAGAGACATATATGTACGTATATGGGTTTGAATAATGCCTGAAATGTAATCAGTTAACATGCTTCATATGGAATGCAGACGTTGCTTTATAGACTGCGCAATTTCACAAACTGAATAAATACTGCATCGTGGACTGAAACAAACTACACAAAACGTAATCGTAGTTAGCAACTCTGTGGGCAAATGTCACATGCATTTGTGAGCTAGCATCACCGTGTCAGAGGACCAGCAGATCTGTGGTTGCCCATAACTTTTGAGGATGACTGTGAAGATTTGTATAGATTGGTAGTTTTAATATTTTATGATTTAACAGGGTTATTTAAGCTCATGGCCAACTCATGTGAAGTTGAGGGAATGTTGAGCATTAGTTGAGGGAGCAGTGATGAGACTCTGCGAACTCTGTTGTGCTATTATCATGTTACGACTACGTTCATGGCTGTGCAGTTATCAAAAGTCCATCAACAGCCCTCCAGCCAATCAGAATATACTACTCACCCCGGTCATGGTATAATTAATGATTGACTGTATACGATTCTTTCAGCGGCAAAAGCACTCATGAACTGCCTATACAACTGAATCCAAAATGGCAAACAACTCAGTAATCTGCCAGACAGCAGTGGCCTCATTGCCCAACTTATCTTCTCACGTCTGCCCATTACACACACACACACACACACACACACACACACACACACACACACACACACACACACACACACACACACACACACACACACCAAAATACAAAATTCTCTCTCTCTGCTCTCATCTTGGCTGTCAGAAGGCCTGTGTGCTTTATCCCTGTGTGAAATTGCTTTGGAATGAGTCTGATGGTAGGCAGAAGACAGCCACAGATGTTTGGCTAGGGGTGATGAGGCTATGTGCGTGCGCGCCCGTGTGTGTATGTGTGCCTGTGTTTGGCAAAGAAACACATGGAGGCCCGGGTAGTGTCTGTGCTTTGATAATCTCGACGTCCGGAGAGAGATCAAATTGTTCCCATGGTGAACATTGGGTTTGGCATGAGCCTTTGCTATAGCACCACAGAACACAACAACATAACATTTACCCTTTTTGCTGACTATGGCCATTTCCTTTTAGGCACAAATACATGGAACAAAAGGAAATAAACCAAAAGAGAATTGAGGACATGAAGTTGCTGTGAAGTCGACAACAACAGCCTCAAAACTCAAAGATGGAGACGAAACGCAGCGGGGTCAAACAGAGCGTCTCTGCTAATGGTGGTCTCTGACATCCTCCCACCGCGGCTCGACAATTCACCCCGGAGCAAGGCACAGTCCTCCCTCTCATCTGCCCTGCCTTGAGATGGCTGTATGATGGTCGTAACAGACAAGAAGGTTGAACTCACCGAGTTTGCTGTGAAGCCGGTCAACAGATAAGCGCCCGCCTCGTACGTATCTGGAGAGAGACGGCAGAAGAAAAATAAGAGTAATTAGATGGAAATGAAATGAAATGACGTCAATTGAAAAGTAAACGGGGCTTGGAGAGGAAGAAAGGATGAGCAAGCGTGCGAGAGGGTTCACGATAAAAGAGGAGGGTGAATGTGCTAATGAGAGTTAATGGTTGCCATGGTCTGAAAGCGGCGGTCCAACAAATGAGGACATGACCGTGGCGCATTAGCCCGCCCGTCCCTGCGATGAGCGATGTCGACTGCGCCAGACGTGTTGCTCGAGTTCTATGAATGAGGCGGTGACTGAAGCGCTTTGCCGGGAGAGAAGGGGTTAGTGAGTGAGTGACTTGCTGACTGAAGCACAGTAACAGCCTGATAACCACTGCGGTGAACTCCAACAACGAGAGTGGTAGTGGAAGCAAACACAAGGTGACAGGGAGCACCTCGGCTTAAAAAGCAGCCCAACACAAGAGACAAAAGCAGATGTGTGTGTGTGCGTGTGTGTTTGTGTGGGGGGGGGGGGGGGGGGGGGAGAGGATGGGGGTGTTGTCAGATAAGAGAGGAGTTGGGATGAAAGAGCTGGTCTGATGGTGGGAGCGTATCTCCATGCGGCTACACAGAGAATTACTGTAATAGCCTCTGTCACTCCCTTCCTCTGTCATCTCTCGCCCTCTCCCTCTCTTTATCTGAACACAAACACTCCCAAGACTAAAGAGCGCATTGTACTGCACTCCAGCCGCTGAAGTGCGACTGTGGATGTGAGTGTGTTTGTGCTTTAGTGTTTGTGTGAGTGTGTGCGTAGGTTTGCATATTTACGTACAATAAGTACAATCAATCAAGAGGGATTTTTATGTTTCTGTCTAAACATAAGCATAGAACATTGTGATACAACACAGAATATGCTGACAATTTACACCCGAGATTAAATGTGCCCCGGCCTTCTCACCCTGAAGTTGATATACAACCCAAGACAAATGTTCACTTCTCATAATGAGCTAACAGGTTAGCTAGTTGACGTCAGCTTATACTAGCTGACAGCAGCAAATACTAGCTGCCGTCCACAGGATTTTTTCTTTACTGGTACTCAACACACTTGGAGGTATAATCAATTCATATGCATATGCACGCAATTATTTTACGTATTTTATTATATGTGTCCAAGCATGGGTTTGTTTGTGTGTCCCATTGTTTTTATAATTTGTATCACCTGTGTGTGTATGTTTGTGTTTTTTTCCGCAATTATGCATGCGAGCATGCATATTTGCGTGCATTGAGTGTGTGTGTGTGTGTGTGTGTGTGTGTGTGTGTGTGTGTGTGTGTGTGTGTGTGTGTGTGTGTGTGTGTGTTTGTGTGTGCAGGTATTCACCACTCACCTATTCCCTCTCCATCATCCCAGAAAAGAGAGCCATGGGCGAATCCACTATCATCCAGCGCAACAATCAAGCCTAAAGGATTCTGTCGACTGTGACAGAGAGAGAGACAGAGAGACAGAGAGAGAGAGAGAGAGAGAGAGAGAGAGAGAGAGAGAGAGAGATAAACAGAGAGACAGAGAGCTATGTTGGTAAATTATAGTAAATTGAGTGTATTTATATAGTGCTTCTCTAGTCACTATGACCACTCAAAGTACATTAGAGTTAATGCTTCTCATTTAGGAAAATATACAAAGCACACACCCCCCCCCCACACACACACACACACACACACACACACACACACACACACACACACACACACACACACACACACACACACACACACACACACACACACACACACACACACACACACACACACACAAACACAGACATGCATGCACAGCCACACAAAAACATTCTCAATTGAGTTTTAACAGAAGGGGCAATGAGTAAAAGTGTAAAAAAAAAATGTGTATGTATGCATGTGTATGCGTTTGTTGGTGTGTGTTTGTGTGAGGGAGTGCACTAACCTAAACTTTGTGTTATTCTCTGCTTTTTGCCAGGGCAAGATGTAACCTCCCCGCACGTGAAGGTTGATATGGTCCAGAGGTGTTGGCATGGTAACCATCTTGCCACGAACCCGCAATACTTCTGCCTAAAAATTAGAACAATAACAATAAAAAGATTAAATAATAATTAATCGCATATTTATAAACCTTTGACGGCACGAGAGCAAATACACTAGTCGCTTTTTACGTAGGGCCAACAGGACTCTACACACTGTATCATCCGGCACCCTTCCTTCGTTCTGTCGACTTGTGTTTAACATTCCTCGTTACTCCAGTGGCTCCGAGCTCAGTGTGGGCTGCGCATGGCTGAAGTCATCCCTCGACTCAACCCTTTTGTAAGCGTTGCTGCAGTTTGTTTTCATGCTTTGTTGGGCCGTAAATAGCAGAGTAACGATGCGTGTTGGGGAAGAGGGTCTCCCACGGCTTGAATGAGGCTGAAGGGATGGCAATGTGATTCTGATGCAGGCAAATGTCTCAGCAGAAGTCCGGGAAAAATGTATTGCTGTTGAGGCAGCTGGTTTGTACATCGAATATGCATATGCATCGATATTTCATGGGTCAAGCATCGTCCATTTATCCTAAATTCAACTCATTCATCTTGAACTTTATCAGATGAATCAAAGATGAATAGAGGAAGGAGAGTGGGTTATTTATCTGTGTGTTCCTGGCCAGCACAGTAGAAAAGATAGGGTCAGTTTCACTACTGTTGATGTTCGGCTGTGATATAGTGCAATGAGAAAACAGGAGGATAAATCAAAGGTTGATATGATCTCATAACATCCTTTAATAAGCCCATACTGGAAATGAGAGTAGAGCTCTCAAGGTATCACGTTTCTAATTGACCATGAAAGCCTAACCTGGCAGCCAAAGAAAGTCCAGCACTTTCTCGTCTGATTTTATGATATCGTCATACCTTGGTTATAGAACAAAGATGTTTCATTGGAAAAAAACTGTTATGCTATTGATACACATATTCTTTATGCATACACACATGCATCAAATAACATTTTTATACTGTATACACAGCTATTACCGCCATTTTAACTTTAATTCAAAAATAAATCGTCCTATTTTGCTTGCATATTTTTTGCATAAAATACAAAGATATCTTATGCATAAAATACAAAGATATAGTCACGGATAGTGTCTCTGAAGCTTTAAAGTTGACACCCTTATTAAATGGAGTACCGGCGCAAAGACAACTGTCTGTCCTTCGACGTACTGCTGAGAATGAGCCTCCATTAATTTAATTAAACCAGGGGAGATCAGGGTTACAACGACGTCCTGTATCAGGCCGGGGAGTTATGCTATCAATGTATTAGACGAGCTGAGGGAAGTTCCATTTGTGTGTGTGCGTGCGTGTGTGTGTGTGTGTGTGCGTGCCAGAATCCATGATGGCTTCTGTAGATACTGGGAGGGTCAGCATTGTGGACTCACCGTGTGGTAGTCATACCAGCGGGTGTCCGGAACATAAGCCTCCACATTAGTTACACCCTGGAAAATGGACGGAAGCATAACAAGGAATGCACCATTAATTGGATGTATGTGCGTATGTTTGATGTGTGTATACGGATGTGCATGTGTGTGTGTGTGTGTGTGTGTGTGTGTGTGTGTGTGTGTGTGTGTGTGTGTGTGTGTGTGTGTGTGTGGTGTGTGTACCGGTTCCATGGCAGGTGTGATGAGTAGGGCAGGTCCCCAGAGGAATTGTCTGTGGACGTCCCATGTTGCCCGATCTTCAACAAACCTAAAGCCAAAAATAATACCTTTATATCGTTCATGCACCCTGTAATATTGTTACCTCATACCTTTTGTGAAAAGAGTTACTTCTTCTTTTGGTTACCTCTTTTTTATACAGCAATTTCTCCAGGCACCAGACAGGAGGTTAAATGCATTAATTAGCAACCCACAGCTCATTGCACTAGGCTATGTGACACTATGTGAACATCATTTTTAATGTTTGACTTAAGGGGAGCTATGAATCCACTTGCATAACTCTACAAGAGAAAAACAAAGTTCATGTTCCTTCCAAGGCTAACATTTCAAGGCCTTGAATAAGTTTATTAAAGGAAAATCTGGGCACATTATTCTATTCACTTTCTATGATTTCACCTTGTCAAAAGTCGGGTTATGAATATACGCACCAAGAGATAGCAACATCCTCCACATTATTTACTCAACGTATATCACTCCCAGTCTTTTTATCTATATCTCCTGTCTTCATGAGTCACCTAACCTTAGCTAGGTCATACACTAGAGGTTTAGCATTGGTATAACATGGAGTGTATAGTGCATGTGGAAATGGAAAGATGGCAAAACACCGGCCTGAATGACTTCTGACGTACGTGACATTGTGCATACAAATGGGATTTGGATCTGTGCGTGTGTGTCTGTGTGTGTTTGTGTGTGTGTGTGTGATAAGGACGATACAGATGTTATCTCACCTGCAAGACGAGCATGAAACATCCATTCCAGATAATGCATGATGTGATTAGGTGATTCTATGTCATGCTACAGCAGCAACGTTAACTAAGAGGTTCTTGGATGCATGTGCATGGTTGTATGTGTGCATGTGTGTGGATAAGTGTGCGCACGAGCACACTTATCCACAAATGCGCATGCATATGTGTGCACAGATTTGTATGTGCATGGCCTTGTGCTTGCATGTATGTATGTGAAGGTGTACATTCCTATATGTTTGAATGTGTGTGTGTGTGTGTGCGTGCATGCGTCCGTGCGTGCGTGCGTGTGTGCGTGTGTGTGTGTGTGTGTGTGTGTGACTGTACGTACTCATGCAGGAGTGGTCTCACTACAGTGTTTCCAGAGGTGTGGGCCTCAAACATTAGTGTGTAGAGGTAAGGCAGGAGAGTGTAGCGAATGTTCAGGACATCGCGGGACGCCTCAGCAAAGGTGCTGTTCCATGAAACTGGGTCCTGTCTCTGTTGATGACATTATAGAAATAGAAGAACTCATTATATGCAGACTTCAGGAAATTCATCTACCAGTGAAAAAGTGGAGATTACTTTAGGAATTTAGAAACTTGGTTGGACAATTCTGCTTATAATTTCAACCCATAAACATGCATGTCAAACAACAATGGACCATCAGAACTGCAGAGAGGACTGTTTTAAAATCCATGTTGTATGGCTGCTCTCAATACCACAGTACTAAAAGGTTGTCTCCTTTTACTAAACATAGCATTGCAAATCTGGAGAATGTCCATCATTATCATTCTTGACACATCGTTTCACTTGGAACTCACCATTTACACATTACAGAGGTGTAGATATTAGTTGAATTAATTTGACCGTTTGGTAATGAAGGTTTGGCTGCCTGCTTTGGCTTGAGAAACACAGACAATGCAAGGGGCTGTACCTTCAATATTCACATTCAATATTGTCATGTTCAGAAAAGTGAGAACATTAATCTATTGAGTCGAGAGTCGGGAGTTCTTCGGTGAGGTCCATTAAACAGAAAGTCATTATAATTGGAATAATAATAATAAAAAATAATAATTTCATGATGTGGGTTAATCAGGCCATTGCAATGCCTGGTAGCAACACTGAAAATTGTCAATTAGTTTCAGTACTCGGAGCGCTTTGTCATGCCGAGGAATAACTGGTTCGTCGAGATAATGGACTGTAGCCCTTTTCATCTGACCAAATACCTAGTGTTATTTTTAATTGTCGACAACTGCCTTGTCCCCTTTAGGGACAATAGAGAAAGAGGACAGGATGTACTCCACTTTTATAGATTTGGGCCGATCTAGATTAAGTATTAAGTCATTTTTAGATCAAGCCTCACGAGGACAACTCTCTACACTTGTAAAGAAGAAAAACAAAGACACACAAGTGCACACAAACGTAGGCACACACACACACACACACACACACACACACACACACACACACACACACACACACACACACACACACACACACACACACACACACACACACACACTCACATTCATACTGGCTACATGTGTTTCGACCCACTCTGATCTTCTGTAGCTCCTTTGTCCAAATGTGTTTTTGCAAACTTTGGTTGAGCATCGGATCATTTGATTAGTTTTTTGCCTCAAGTTTGTTATAGATGATTTATGTGTGCGTTTGAGTGTGTGTGTGTGTGTGTGTGTGTGTGTGTGTGTGTGTGTGTGTGTGTGTGTGTGTGTGTGTGTGTGTGTGTGTGTGTGTGTGTGTCTGGGGGGGGGGTATGTGTGTGTGTGTGTGTGTGTGTGTGTGTGTGTGTCCTGGCCCCATCTCAATCTACCTGGACGAAAACGGCAATTAATCTGTCTATTTCAAGCTGGAAACGGGTGAGGTTTGGGTGATAATGATCCACCATGGCCTGGTGGTGACTAAGCAGGGTCCAACAGTAGATTGTGATTGATAGAAGAAAGAACATTTCCATTATCTCCTGACCTTAGGAGTTAACCACATTATAATTTCATTTTCTATGGGAAATTACAGGATTGTAATTATGTGGTAAACTGTGAGTGCACAGACGCGGCTGTTTTATCCCACAAGCCTTGCTGTGTCGCTGTGTCGCTTAAACTAACGGGAAAAAAAGCAGATTCTGCAAGTTGGGATTGATTAGGTGAGAAAACGGTGAAAGTCTGAGGGAGTGTGTTTTTGTGTGTGATTCACTGTGATCGTCGATTAATGATGCGATCATGTGGAATGGCATGAGAGGTACAACATCAACAACAACAACTTGTACACAATGAGAAAGTGTGGGCAACCATTTTAAACGTGTTTTTTTGCGAATGCCCAACAATAAAGGTAGGGTAGGCAATTTATTTTGGAGGCATCATTTGTCCTATTTGTTGCAATTCTCTTTACAGCAATCAATAAATCAAATGCTGGTATCTGTTGCTGTCGCAGGCCTGTTAGAAGCCTCTCCGATAATTTCAATCTTCCCGAAGGCTGGAGAGCGAGTTGGTCATGTGTTTTGGGGGAGTAGCCTTGAAGGCAGGCCAGAAGCGATGGGTGGGATTACTGGATTCTTCAAACTCTAGCCTTCTCTGGCGGGTTTCTTAAATTTGTCTGACGTACTTTTAGAATGAATAAATAAAATTGTACTCCGGCATGAAACAAAGTTGACCAAGGCACTGTCCATCACATTAACGTACCGATCAAAGTGTGTCTACAGTGGTTCTCAAGTTTCAATGTCAAACTGACATTTAGTCACTGAGGGAAAGCGAAAAAAAGAAAAACGTCTTCACCGCGACTAAACATGCCCTCATCCCTATCAATTTGATATTTCGTATATTCAAGCCCCGGCTTGACAACTTTAGATACAGAAGTATTAAGATGTGAGATTGAAAGAGGATATGCCCAAGGTCACTGAATACTGCTCAAAGCTGGACATACAGCTCTGCAACTTCTCCTGCGTGTGTGTTCATTAATCATTTGTCCTAAAGTCCCATCCCAATTCATCCCAAGGTTGGATCGTGGTGTTTAAATCACATGCCCACGCAGAGATAGTCGTGAACAAGGGCGTCAACGACCAACTCAACACGCAAATCATGACTCAACACTGTCGACAAGGCAGGCTGAATAATATTTTGGCCAAAAAAAAGGAAATGAGGGCGTGAAGGAGTGGGAAAACGAGCGTGATGAAATGAGCAGGGGAAGATAAGACGGGGGGCCTTCTCATGGACTTTGTATTTATAGCTCTGTTTACCCTAGCAAATTGCCCTGCTACAAACATTTCTCAAAAACAGCACCCAAGCACGCACACACACACACGCACACACACTCAAACAGAGCTCACCTCTGCACACTCAAGCAGCCTTGCACGTAAACACATCTACAATCCATACACCAAAATGCAAAGATATGCTAGCATAGACTCATTTAAAAAAGGAGGTTATCTGTATGTGTCACCTTTTATGTTCAACTCGTTTTCCTTCTCACTCTAATAGTTTTTCTGCCTGGCACCTGCCATCCTCTCTCTCTCTCTCTCTCTCTCTCTCTCTCTCTCTCTCTCTCTCTCTCTCTCTCTCTCTCTCTCTCTCTCTCTCTCTCTCTCTCTCTTCCCCTGGCTGTAAAGAATGTATGCATCGACCTCACAATGTTTTGCTCAGTGCCAAATTTGAACCCCAGTGACCTTTGACCTCTGCATCTGTGGCATTGGCTTCTTAAAGTGCCCTCAAACGTCTGGGTGAACAAGTGGAGGAGCCCGAGGTACTTCCACCACTCAGAGATTTCTAGCACTGTTGCTAGTTTGTGGTCTTCAATTTCCTGTCCTTAGATGGCGGCCCCTCTTTCTGTGTTTTTTCCATTTGCTGTTTGTCTTATGTTTTCATGTACCATCTGATTAACATCAGCACCTAAGGGGTCCCATTTAAAATGCAATTCCTCTATTGAAAAATAAAGTTAAACAAAATCCTCCCGGGCGAACAATAACACGTGCAGCGAATCAGATGACTAGCCATATAACATTATCTGATTGGAGTACACTGGAGGAATTTACCACTTGGCGGACAATGCATCCCGTCCAATTAATTCAGTGCTGCGCGGGGCGACTGTGGACAGTGCGCTGCAGTGAGAGTCAGGAGAAATTATCTGGAGGTCTGTGCAGTTCTCCCAGGGCAAAGTAACACACAGGCGTGACGGGAGCTTTGGGAGTGAATGACTCTGCAAAAGTTATCTCTTGTTCCCTCACCCTCTTTCCTTTCACTCCCCACTTCATCACTCTCGCTATCGCTTTCTCCCTCTCTCTCTGTCCCCACTTCATCTCTCCCTCACTTCATCCCTCTCTCTCTCTCTCTCTCTCTCTCTCTCTCTCTCTGTCTCTTTCTCTCTCCCTCGCTCTCTCTCGACCTTGTAGGCTGTATGTTTTTACTTTTGGAGTCAGTGCTTTGTTGTCAAAATGTCTTGTTAGGCAGACTGGGAGGTTGAACACGACGCAGTAGCAAAAGGAAGGCTATTACGATAAAGTCTTCCCTCTTCCTCGTCCTTCTCCTCCCAAAAAAAAAAACACACACAAAATGGAAGACAGTACGCACTCAACCTTGCCTCACATCGCAACATCAAGTAGTGTTCGCTCAACCTTTACACGCCCGTGATCAGTGTTGGCCGGGCACACACACACCTCCATTTCCACCCCCCTCCCCGAAACATATCCCCAGTGGATATAGCTTGTTGGGTCTTGTCCCAGTTCTCACAGCCCCTATCACACCCAATGTCATCGCCAGCTAACCGCTCGCCTTCTTTCACTCGCGCTCTTGTTCTGCTGCCACAAAGAAAAAACAGGGACATGCGCACACCACACACACGCACATGCACAGGCACGCATGCACACGCACACAAACATGCATATGCATCCGCACGCACGCACGCACGCACGCACGCACGCACGCACGCACGCACGCACGCACGCACGCACGCACGCACGCACGCACGCACGCACGCACGCACGCACGCACGCACGCACGCACGCACGCACGCACGCACGCACGCACGCACACACACACACACACACACACACACACACACACACACACACACACACACACACACACATACCTTGATTCCTATTTCTATCTCTCCTCCTCTCCTTCTTTCCGATCCACCTTCCACGGTCCTTCTTCAGTTTTCCTCCCCATTCATCCATGTCCATCCCTTCCTCCTTGGCTATTCATCCCCAATATCCCATTCCGGGACCGGTTGAAGCCTTGAAGCCCTTGGCAAATTGTGTGCGTATGTGTGGGTGATATGTTTAAAGTTGCAAGCCTGTAGATTGTACATCACAGCATTTCCAATGGGCAATGCCCAAATTCCCTTTGACAAGGAATATTCATGCTCTTGTGAACAGTCCTGTCTTATGCATTTGAAAGTTGAATATTTTATGAATGTATGCTTGTTATTTGTTAAAATCTCTGCTGCCATCTTATTCTCCACAAATGTGCATGCATCATGCATCATACATTGTGTGAATCTCAGATAGTGGCCAGGCAAAAGAGTATAGCACAACTGGTATTACAAACACAACAAACATTGGCTATTTTTCCAAATGTTCAGAACATAATTAAATTTTAGGATTAACATTTTATGATTCAGACCTATTATGAAGTAGAATGTTGGTGTAAAAAAAAGTATTTCTTCCCCAGACAAACCGCTGTGAAAGGCAGCTAAAGACCAACAGTGATAGCTTTTTCTTTTTGGACTTAAATAGTTGAGATCCAGCTGAAAAAGAGCAGCCATTAGCATGGCTAAGTGCTATTAAGTGCCAGGGAAGTGATCTAATACTGTGTCTATGCTCTTCAGCTAGGTTCATCTATCCTTAAGCTGTGACATAATTTTCATCCAGTTTATAAAAGGGTTAGCAATGTGCTGACAAAGAAGAGAGACATCGTCTTTGGACCTCAATAAGATTAAGTAGGATTTGAGGGTATTTGTGATTTTGGTTTCGCAGCATGGTTGTGATGTGCTTTTTGGCTAATGGCTTATCTCCCCCAGTTCAGCCCCCCATGGGTTTGGCTGGACCCTGTATGGCCACCTCCTCACAGGGGCTCCAAACCTCTTCCCCTCTCCGTTCCCTTTCATCTCAAGCAATGCGTATAATGCTTCTCATTGGTGCATGTGTGTATGTGTGTGTGGGTGTGTGTGCGTGTAGTTCGTATGTGTTTCAATTTTACACCCTGTTTAAACACCCATTTGCAAGCCATTATGAAATGACTGGGATTGTGGGGGGAATAAATGGGTCGGGATGGGCGTGCACTGGGATCACCTTGAGAATTAAATTATGTGTCCGAAAACACACACACACACACACACAAGCACACACACACATGCAGCACTTCTGTGTTGTATTGCAAACTCTGATGTGACAAAATTTTGCCCGCTGGGATCAATCTCAGGGAGCCTTGGACATTATTGGATTTCTCAGATGTGTTCCAATGCCTTAGAAAGGTCAGCGGGAGACACAAAGGCAGGGACATTGAGACGGAGAGCGGCTCTCGGCAAAATACAGATATATGATAACCATGTCAATCGGCCGGTAAAATGGACTCTGGAGAGGGGTAACACTGTCTCGCAGCGAGGCGGTTAAAGTAAAGCCAAACCAATCGCTTGGAGAATCCCTAATAATCCTCCTAATCACAAGAACAGTGCATGTTAATATAGTGTCCATCGGGACGTGCACAGGGCTTAACGGAGGAGAGAGAGGGAGTGAAGACTTCTATTCCATCCGTAAACAGAAAAACCACTTCAGTGTGTCGTTCTTGCATCAGATGTGGGGCCATCCAGGCCGTCTGGATCAGTGACCTCGGAGAACCAGAAGTGACTGAGTGTCATGGAGCAGAAGACGATAGCCGCTGTCTGCGCGGGTAGTGCAAGCTTTACTCAGAACACAGAGTGTGTGGATAACAGAGGGCGCTACTCGGCCAAGCGCTGACGATCTCGCCACGCGTCCTGGTGATCCTGTGTGAATGTTTAATGATTCCGAGGCACATCATTTTACTGACAACGGGCTGTCGGACAGAGTAGAGAAAGAGAGACGCCGTACGCAGTGCACAGATTGCCCTTGTGTGTCATTGTACTCTCTGTCGCTCTCTTTCACTCTCTCTCTTGTCCTTGTGTATCATTGCAATCTCTCTCTGTCTCACTCTCTCTCTCTCTCTCTCTCTCTCTCTCTCTCTCTCTCTCTCTCTCTCTCTCTCTCTCTCTCTCTCTCTCTTTTGTACTCTCTATCTCTCTCTCTCTCTTGTACCCATGTATATTTTGAGATGTACTCACCGGGGATCCCTTGCCGTTGTGGTTACGGGAGTAGGGGTAGAAGGCGCCCAGTTGCATCCAGCGAAGACACATCTCGTACTCGGCCGTGTTGAAGAAGCCACAGATATCGGCCCCGGTCTTCCAGTAGAACAGAGAGAGAGGGGAGCTTTTTAGGGTTGTTTAAGAAAAAAAACCTGAACTGAAACTGAACTGAAACTTTCAGTGAAATTATTAACCAAAATTGTAATAAAAAAATAACAATGTATTTGGACCCAATGAGATAATTATTATTCAAATAAACTAAAATAATACTTAAAAATTCAATATTCTAAATGAATAATACATATTATTACACATAATCCTAATGCTAAAAGAAGGAATAAGTGGAGATTATCAAGCCATCGCTATAGTTGTGCTCTCATTGAATCAAGAGCTGAGCTAAGAGAGGGAGGTGGTAAAGTCATTATGGCAGTCATTATAATCTTGGGCAGACAAGGTGAATATTATGGTGTCCTTTGGTCAGATCAATGGAATTATCGATCGATAGGATGATGATGAGAGGCCAGTTCGAGCTGTGATACTCACATAAGGTATTCCAAACAAACTGAACTCCATCATGCCTGCCCAGGAGAAGAGTTGGGTGAGACAAAACATTATACTCATTAAGATAAGGTGAATTGTATTGGGTATTAAAAGTACAACTTAAAACAATGCATTGTTTTGCATTTGTATTTCTACTATAATATTTATTACTATTACTATCATGAATTATTTTGAATCACATGCACACAGTTATAGTAGTAATCGAATGTGTCCAACACTGACACACACACACAGCCACACACACACTCACCTATGATGGACTTATAAAGTTGGTCCCAGCTTGAGTTGTTGTCTCCGAGCCAGTGTCCAGCCCACTTTCCACTGGAGGGGTAGGTCGAGCGAGTCACCACCACACCTCGCTTTCCCGTCACACTCAAAAGTGCACTGCAGAAACCGGTGGAGTACAGTGTTACATCACCAGCTCACAGCTATAGCACTTTGGGGCGGGAAGGTGTGGTGGCTCGGGTGCTTGACTCCCAGCTGAAACAGTCTGCCTTTTAGACTTCAATGAACAAGATGCCCTCAGCCCATCTGATTTTCGCTCTGTCGCCTTGGATCAAGCCGTCCCCTAAATGACTAAATAGGAAAATAGCAACAAGCCTAAAATTCTCCCTTTTCAGTATAAAGAAAAATAGCTTTAGTCTACTTTCGATGGGAAATGAATTTGAAAAAACATTAATTTGCCTCTGTCCCGAAACACCAAAGTGCTCTGGGCTCACGACGTAGATTCATTCCTTTCCAGCTCTTCTACTGCCTGAATGTCTTATATTTGTCATGCAAGAGGAAGAGGGAGCCGTCTTGTAGCTCGCGGGTCGCCCGGTTCAATTTCATGTTCCAAGCGTCAATGTGTCCCTGTCCAAGAGACCTAAGACTAAACTGCCAATGACAATCTTTCTTATGTCCTGGCATCGGTGCATGCGAGTTACTTATTATCCAAATTTGGCTACAGGATTCAGTAAGGCACCGCTTACTTGCTCATGTTTATTTTCCTTTCATTATGAATTTGATTGATGAAAACCCAAATTTGTGCTGATTGCATTAGACATATACATACATTATTGTTTATATAAATATACATAACACATGCATTATTCCTGGATTCAGCCAGTGACAGGATAAACACTTACTCGTAGGTGGGCTTGGCGTGAGACCAGCCGTAGAGGTTGTGCACATCGTAGTGTCTCACCGGAGTTCCATCACTGAGGAACTGCTGACTGTTCATGCACAGAGTTTTATGGTTCAGCCCATTTTCCATGGCGTCCAGCGCTGGTGGTTGTGATGGTGGTGGTGTTGGTGGGGATAAGTGGAGGTATTAACACTATCACGCACTATACCCCAGGCACACACAGACACATGCACCACGGGTATAATGGGAGATTGACATGGGGGTTTACTAGCATGCATGAGTATGTGAGTGCGTCCATTGACTATTAGATGCACACTTTGTGCGGTTTCCTTACGTGGCATGTATGGAGGATTTTCCAGGAGATCCGAGCCAAGACACTTTCCCCCTACAGTGCCATGGACAAAGCTGGCAGGCTCGTTCATGTCCTGGGCAAAGGGTTGATAAAAAAAGTAAACGTTTACACCGATTCCTAACAACAACAATCTCTCTACAATGTTTTGATGCAAACACATGAGTGGCTGACTCACAATCCACAGTCCATCAAACTTCAAGCTCTCATAGAAGTCCTTGATTTCCTGAAGCCACCACTTGGCCGTGTGGTTGCGGAAGAAGTCGGGGAACGCGGCGTAGGCTCTGTACCTCTGGGGACGTCAGGGGTACAGGAGAACAGCCAGGTGAGAGAGGGATCGGTCTCGCTCACAAACACACACACGTGTACAGGTGACTTGATCGGAGCAGCAGGGAGCGTAGGATACTGGACAGAGCAACCATACCTCCACTTGGGTATCCCAGTCCAGAGATTCATTCACCGTGACATTTGGGCGATCCGGCCACACCTGCAAATACAAACACAAAGTATGGCTCGCAATGAGTCACATTGCATCCCATGTTTCTCATTGTCTGTCTCTGTCCCACCGTGTCCCGTTTCTTACCTTGCCCCAGACAATCCCGTCGCCCAACTCCTTGGGCCACTTGATGAAGACATTCTGTTCCAATCCACGGTCAAAAGCGGGGTAAGGCTTTGTTTCATTGCCTGCGATGGCTGGATCCTGGAAAAGCATTTTGGTTTCTTTACTTCCCCCATGCAGTCCAATTTGAAATGTCCCAATGACACTGCACTCCAAGAAGTATGTCACTTGTAACTATGTGGCAAATGTATATGTTCCTGATATGTATGCCGCTCATATTATACTAGGAGGTTGCTAATACTGATCAGTTAACTCTTTGGTGTAGGTATCCCCAACGTGTTGCCATCTATATCATGTTACGTACAAAAGTCATTAGCGTCTGTATCATATCATGGATAGTATCATTACCAGAATGAAGATAAACCTCATGCCTTCGCCCCTCATGCGATCCACCAAGGCAGGAAGTCCAGTAAATTCTGGGTCCAAAACAAAGTTCAACTGGCGATCCATGTAGTCAATATCTGCATACTGGACGTCCTGTGGAGCACACAAATCAAATCGTATCGATCACATTTCACACATTCGATTTTCTATCCTACACATCAATATGCGTAATTGGACAATAAGTGAAGGAATCGATTGGATACTCTATTTATGTATCTACAATATTACAGATTTATACGTACCGTTTTTACCTGTGTATTATACATATATATACTTAATTGTCACACAGATGACATAAGGGGCACCAGCACATTGAATGCATTAGCATAAACTAGGTTTGGGGCCTGTAAGCATCCAGCATCTGTATCTCTTCCATTAGGCCATGTAATGCAATCGATGAGTGCATACTGTGAAGCATATCTTAGACAATGATGAGACATGGGCTCAGGTTAAACTGGGCAGTTTGCCTTGAGCGACCGTCCCAGCGCTGTCATAACTCAGCGGAGAAGTGGTGCTGTCATCATCGTATTGTGCTCAATATGAATAGCTTGATGACGTTAGTTCCTTTTAACTATGGAGATCCAGAGCGGTCGGGGTGAAGGTTAATAGGCGTTGTAGTCGAGGGCCAATGGTGCGGTGCTCCGGCGTTATCCTTGATTGGGCCTTATTCATAAAGTGAACACTTTGTTTTTACATCTTTGTGTGGGAGGTGTGGCGCGACACATTTATTTGATCCAAATCAGCATGGTTTAAAAGACTGGCAGGCATTCGCATGAACCATTGGCCGTTATGGCATTATTAGCTATAACCATTTCACAGCCTGTTGACACCAGAGCACGCCAAATGTCTGAAAGCAATCACCGCTTACGCCATGACTCATTTATAACGGTACAAAATAGGCATTTAGCTTTGGCCTGAGGAAGGCTGAAACACATAGGCCAGATATGATACCATGGGACCTTATGGCAGTCCATACATCTTAGGGTGCTCTCTCTCTCTCTGGGAACTTACATAGGGTATGCCGGCCGCCACCATGTCTCGATATAGATCCGCTATCTCCTTGTCATTGGCATAACCATAACGACAGAGCTGGAACCCAAGTGACCAATAGGCAGGTAAAACAGGGCGGCCAATAAGCTGTTGGGAAAGGAGAAAAAAACAAATGAAGTCAGGAAATGTTCAGAACAGAAAAAAATATATTTTTGAGAAAAATCCAATACAATGATTATATTGTCTGTGTTTGTGTATGTTGGTGTGTTTGTGTGTCTGTGTGTGTGTGCATGTGTTTGAATGAGTGTGTATATGTGTGTTTGTGTGTGTGTGTGTGTGTGTGTTTGTGTGTGTGTGCACGTTTTGAGATTGGGTAGATGAAAGAGGGCAATGAAGCGAGGAACTCCCAGCTGCTACAGTCCATCAACAGCGGCCCACGGCCAGAAACACAGACACACAAACATTAACAGTCTCTCTCTCTCTCTCTCTCTCTCTCTCTCTCTCTCTCTCTCTCTCTCTCTCTCTCTCTCTCTCTCTCTCTCTCTCTTAATCTCTCTCTCTCTACTTACTTCGGTGTACTGCTGCACAACCATCTCTGGAGTGGGTCCAAGGACCATGTAGAAGTCCAGGATGCCCCCAATAGTTCTGTAGGTTATGGACGGCGTGGGCTGGAACGTCACATCTACACACAAATAACACACAATGGGTTCGCTTCAGTATCCAGACTCAATGGGGTATTGACCTCAAAAGGTCAACATGATGGTGTAGAAGGGTTGCGGCGTGTGTGTGTGTGTGTGTGTGTGTGTGTGTGTGTGTGCGTGTGTGTGTGTGTGTGTGTGTGTGTGTGTGTGTGTGTGTGTGTGTGGGGGGGGGGGGGGGTATGTGTGTGTGTGTGTGTGTGTGTGTGTGTGTGTGTGTGTGTGTGTGTGTGTGTGTGTGTGTGTGTGTGTGTGTGTGTGTGCGTGTGTGAGTGGGGGGGGGGGTCGTAGTATAGATACATAGTACACATCCCAAGGTCTTTGTGTAGAGAGGCAATGTATAGAAGTGAATATCATACCTAACTAGATATACTTGAAGGTGGACCACCTTACTTGTTGCAGACAAATATATATGTATGAGCAATGCATACACAAGTGGTTGTTGCCAATGTTATGATTTAGATTTAGATTTAGATTAGGCTGCCATATATCTACATGTTTATACTAATGCATTGGCAATGTATAACACATATTTCGAGGTTATGTGTTTGTATAGCTGTGTGTACATGTGTTTCTATTTTGTGTGTGGGTGCGCATGTGTAAATGCATTCACATGGCATGTGTGTGTGCGCATGTGTATGCATGCGTTTGCGTGTGCATGTAAGTGTGTGCATGTGAGTGTGTGTGTGTGCGTGTGCGCGTGTGTGTGAGTGTGTGTGTGTGTGTATGCGCGTGTGCGTGCGTGCGTGCGTGTGTGTGTGTGTGCGGCTCACCCATCGCGTTGCTGTTCAGCAGCAGGACGCCGTGGGCGTGGGCCGTGGTCTCCAGGCCCATGTGGAAGGGGTGGACCCCGTAGCAGTTCTTCTTGTCCTAAGGGGGCAAATCAGGGGACAGCGTCAGCCCACTGACCTTCAAAACGTCCATCTCTGCGCAAACAGAGTGACAGACCATGGCGCATCTCCCTCTTGATGCGTCTGCCTTGAGTGCACAGGCACCTCCCCCACTGCTCGCCCCTCGGCCCGTTAAAACACTGAGTCACATTTCTTCTGTTTCTGCCGCATTTATTATGCTTAGGTGCACATCCGTCAATTGTTCATGTTTGTTTGCCTTTAATCCCCTCCACCTCCATCCTGTTTGTATGTACAGCTTTCTTTTTCCAATAATCATGCAAGCCCTATACTGTCAGAAGGGTTTTGTGTGTGTGTGTGTGTGTGTGTGTGTGTGTGTGTGTGTGTGTGTGTGTGTGTGTGTGTGTGTGTGTGAGTGAGTGAGTGAGTGAGTGAGTGAGTGAGTGAGTGAGTGAGTGAGTGAGTGAGTGAGTGAGTGAGTGAGTGAGTGAGTGAGTGAGTGAGTGAGTGAGTGAGTGAGTGAGTGAGTGAGTGAGTGAGTGAGTGAGTGAGTGAGTGAGTGAGTGAGTGAGTGAGTGAGTGTGTGTGTGTGTGTGTGTGTGTGTGTGTGTGTGTGTGCGTGCGTGCGTGTGTGTATAGTGTGTGTGTGTGTGTGTGTGTGTGTATAGTGTGTGTGTGTATGTGTGTGTGTGTGTCTGTGTGTGTGTGTGTGTGGTTCACGAATGTGCTTGAATGCCCTCTAATTGCCAAGAGGGCGTTGTGGTTCTCTGGATGTGGCGGTGTGGCGATGGAGACGGTCCTGGACAGATAAGGAGAGCTGGATGGATGACAGGCTGTTGGAGGGCTGCAGGGTAGCAGGGCTGCTATTGGCTGTCACTGCTGTGTGAGCCACCGTCATGGGCCTGTCACAGCGAGCCAGGGGCCTACACTTCTGCCATACAGGGACACTCTTATTCCGCGTCAAAAAAAGAGAAATGGCTGCGAATGTGCGCGTGTGTGTGTGTGTGTGTGTGTGTGTGTGTGTGTGTGTGTGTGTGTGTGTGTGTGTGTGTGTGTGTGTGTGTGTGTGTGTGTGTGTGTGTGTGTGCGTGTCACAGGACACATGCATCATGAGTCTGAATCAGAGAGGAGAAAGGTCATTTACTTGTCTGCTGACAACAAGTGACAGCCAATGAATAAGCTCCTGTGTTGTCACTCATGCGTTATGTGCTCCTTGCCTTGTGCAAAGACACACAGACACCATGGACATAGAAACACACAAACACACACAGACACCAACAACATACAAACACACACACCATCAACATACAAATACACAAACACCAATATACATGCACACACATGCTATTTCTTCTTCTTTTTATCTTCCCTCTCTTTTTCATTGGCAAAAAGTCTTAGTAGTATCGTAGAATGTTACATATCTGCTCTGTAGTCATCTAGCTGTTCACTTAGTCCACACTTTAGCTTTATATTTGGCCATCTCCTTAATAACCCCTCCACCCTATCAATCTCCTCTTCATCTCTCCGAAGGTCTTTTACCCACTCCACACCCTGTGGAGGTTTCTCTGACGGCTCGGCAATTAAAACCCGGTAATGCTGACACGAGCAAGAAGACGTCAACGCCGTATTCTCCTGACTCCAAAAGGAAAAAATCATGACGCTCCAAAACCCTTATTTGCGTCGTCCACGGCGCAGACAGTGAAATGGCCTTTGACAGAGTCGCGGAGGGTCTGCCACAGCCACTGTCGCCGTTAACAGTGCGCAGTTAATCATTTGAGAAACACTGATATCATGAGGGTCAATTCTATGTGTATTGTGTCTCACTCTTTTGGAGTTTAAGTAGAACTAATGGGCTGAAATGGGATGAGATGGAATTCTAAATGCATATTTTACATGCATGTTAAGATGTATTTTGCGAGGTAGTCGATGTTGTAAAGATATTATAAGTTACTGTACCATCACATAGTTTCTGCACTATCCCCATCCTGGTGTGTAAAGTTCAGTAAATTATTCATACATTCTCTCGAAAAAAACAAAACATCCTTTTAATCTCTGTTGTATGACACAAAGAAAAGGTGAACAAACCCAACCAATAAACGTTTGACCTCGATATGTTGGACCATCGTCAGATACTTTTGCACAATAACACTAAGGGGTTTCATAACTGTGCATGAGAAAAGTTGTCTCTATTGCTGCCTAAGGGATCACAGCTGGGCTTAGACAAAGGCATCAAAAGCTATTGTAAATGGCAAAGCAGTTTTTCAGCATGTTCTCTACACACCACACTACATCATTTAGCTTAATTTTATCATCTGTTTTATAACTTTGCTAAGCAGTCCTATAATAGTGCCTTGTTAAGGGAATGCTGTTACGTCAATATAAATAACGATTTGATTTCCCTATTTTGCTTTATGAGACTATATTATTTATAAGGTAATCCCATGCACCTGCAAGAAAATAGTTAGATTCTGTTTTTTCATCCTACAGTTATGCAGCCTCCTCATGGATGCCTATATGTAGGCTTTGGGCATGGGAGATCACACCCAGTGCCTTCTGGTTGGGGGAAGAGAACCTTAGTCACTCGACTATGCTGAACCTTGGGCTAATGCCCACCCTCCACTCCATTCTATCATAGTTAGATACACATATCATATATTTTTGAAACCTGTGAAAGTGTCCTTTAAAGGGAGCTAAACATTGCTAATGATACATTACTTGAGGACTAGCCCATGAAATAGCAAATAATATTTTTTGTGAATTACTGTCACCTTTTGCGATGCAGTGCATTGTATCGTTTAAAATTGCGATGTTCAAGAATCAAACATGTTTGTGTGTTTGTGTGTGTGTGCGTGTGCGTGCGTTTGAGCACTCACGCCAGGCGGCTGGTCCTTGGCGAACATGCCCCAGGTGTGGTAGTTGAGGTTGTGTCTGTAAGTCTGATGCTCCGTCTCGCCGAAGCCGTACACGTACTCCGAGGACAAACGCGTGGAGACCTGGATGAACATGTCTGAGAAGGTGAAGCCCGGCACGGCCGAGTCCCAACTGAGCATGGAGAGAGAGAGAAGGAGAGAGAGAGAGAGAGAGAGAGAGAGAGAGAGAGAGAGAGAGAGAGAGAGAGAGAGAGAGAGAGAGAGAGAGAGAGAGAGAGAGAGAGAGAGAGAGAGAGAGAGAGAGAGAGAGAGAGAGGAGAGTGAGGGAGAGAGAGAGAGAGAGGGAGAGAGAGATAGGTCTAAAGATATTTGCTTGACTGCAAATGGTCAAAAGCAGAGTGCAATAAGACTGCAAGAAGCAAAAGCATCTTACTCATTCAACCATATCTGCAGGGAATACAACTATTATTACCAAAACATACACACATGAAGCGAACAACTGTAAGTGGTGCTTCAGAGCAGAACAAAAGCAGACCTCACTGACCACTTAGCATGTGCTGTCCGGACCATGAGAAATATGAAAACACATTTTTTCAATTGTTAAATTTGTGACGTTAGATCAGTCACCTAGAATGAGTTTATTTCATGCATACAGACCCAGGGAGTTTGGTTAAACCCCATCTATGAAGGACCATAACCATATCACATAGGTTCAATGGCAGATATTATTGTATTGTTTTACTGTGTACATGTAAATGTTTTACCTTAGTTGCTGACAATGGACTCCTAGGAACTATGCCCTCTTCAAATATGCGACCGGCTGAGTGAGCACAACCAATAAATCCAACCCTTCTTGGAACCCCCCTTCATCGTGAATGTTTTCCTGTCAAAAGGCTTCCGAGAACTCCAGGGTCTCAGCGAGACCACGTGACCGCCCAGGTCCATTATAGCAACCCACAATACAAGCAGCAACTGTGAAATGAGATGTTGCACTTGATTTTCAGCACAAAAAAATTCCCTTCCGCCAGTCCAACCTGCCGCCACTTCCTCCTCCGAGCTCAAACATAATCCATGCCTACCAAAGCCCTCTAAAAAAAATCCATCTCTCCCCATGGACGTAGTAAAACCGACATCTGCTGCAGTACTCACATGGTGGTTTCCGTGCTCTTTCGGATCACCTTGATCCCAAAGGGCCTGTTGGTGATGACGACCTTGTACAGCCTCTTGGCCTCGCTTGTCTCTGGAGTGGCGGGGACGGAGAGAGGAACCGGGACCTCGTAGCGCTTGTTGGACGGATCCCAGATCTATCACAGACCACACATCATAGAGACACCAAGGATAGATATAATGGCCCCAAGTCGTAGTTTGTTTGTTGTGCGTATGTCTGTGACATAGTAAAGTACATATAAAGATTGGTGTCTGCAAGGAACCTAGATATGATTTGGTTTATATTTCTACTTGTGCTCCCAGCTGCAGGAACCCGAAGATAAAACAAGCACAAAGTGCGGCTTTTGCATAAAGATCACCTGATGAAAGATGGACACCACGCCACACACATACGTGGTGTCCATATACAACGACACACACCTTGAATTGCAGCATGTGTTCGCTGTGATAGCGGACCTCCACGCGGAGTTGGTCAATGTCCGGGGAGCCTGGGAGTCCACTGCTCCCATACTTCCCGTTTCTTGTGATGTCAAAGGTCATTCCCGAGTCTGCCTCGTTAATTATGGTAGCGCCGTAGCCGTAGTCCTCAGGATAGAAACACCATGGAGCGCCTGAACGGGTGGTAGGCTAAAAGGAACGGGGAAAGACAGCGTTTAGGGAGCATTCATTCTCAAAAGAATTAGTCATCTTTTGTAAATGGTAAATAGACTCCATTTATATAGCGCTTTTCTAACCAGTGGCCACCCAAAGTGCAGATGGCTGAAACGTTCACCCTTTCATGTACACATTCACTTACGATGGCAGTGTCAATCATGCAAGGCAAGCTCGTCGGGAGCAGTTAGGCGTTAGGTGTCTTGCCCAGGGAAAACCTCGACACTCAGCTAGGAGGAGCTGGGGATCGAACTAGCAATCTTACGGTTTCCAGCTAACTCGCTCTCCTGAGCCGCATGCCACCCCTCAATGTAAATGTGTTACGTGCTGCAATGGGATTTACTGGTTGGATGGAAGGGCGGATGGCGGGATGAATTGCTTGTTGATCAGGTGGACGAATGGATGGGTGGACAGATTAATGTTGTGTGGGTTTTCTGAGTCTATGTTGGTTTGAAGAATTTGCTGAATTGTGTGTGTGTGTGTGTGTGTGTGTGTGTGTGTGTGTGTGTGTGTGTGTGTGTGTGTGTGTGTGTGTGTGTGTAGGTGTAGGTGTAGGTGTGTGTGTGTGTGTGTGTATTCTGCTGTGTCCCCTACCTCCCAGAGGCAGCCTCTAGCCTTGCAGCTGTCCTCAGTGGCCACTTGGCCCTTCTGTGGGTAGCAGTCGAACCTCTGGTACTCAGCCCCCCCCCTTTGCCACGCCACCAGGTACGACTCACCCACAATCAGCTCCAGGCCGCTCACCACCAGCACCTGGCGCGTATGCAAAGCACAAATTAACAAATCGTATACAATATAATACAGTACAATATAATAAAATGCAATACTTGTACTGATACTAATGTAAACGTACCGACTGTCCTACTTATTACCAGGAGAGAGATTGTGGAGCCATGAACGTGGTGAATACAACAAACAAAACAACAACACACGCGGTAGAACAAGGAAAGAGACATGAGATTATCACAGAGAGCATCGGGGACGGGACGCACTAAAGTGAGTTCTATGCATTAAAGTGTAGAACACATGCTCCCCCCCCGCCGCATGTAAAGCCAGACAGAAGCGCTTGACAGTCCCGTTTGGCCGCTGAACGTGTTGCAAAACACGTCACGGTGCAGCTGTTGTAACATGCCAGCATCGCAGACGTGACCGCGACAATTGTTCTCCAGGCTGGTTTAGAGAGCAGGACACGTCGAGGATGATGGATGTGTTACAGGAAATGATTACTGCTATGAGTCATTGACAAGTGCTTACATGAGCGGTGGACCATACAGACCTTGAAGGGCAGATACAACCATTCACAAACACAGACAACCACGAAGACCTTCATACGCACCCACACACACCCCCCCCACACACACCCCAACACAATGGCAGAAACACAAAAGTGCACACCTGAACAAACCTGCACGACTTCACAAACACAATTGACAGCAGTTCTGACACCTTATTGCCGGATGTCCATAATGCCCAGGAAACGCTGTAAGGTCAAGCTCTTAATTTAAGTTATCCACCGCTATCTCTGCCTGTCTCTCTGTGTCTCGCCAACACACAGACAAACACATACACACACACACACACACACACACACACACACACACACACACACACACACACACACACACACACACACACACACACACACACACACACACACACACACACACACTTCTATTTCTGAAACTTAGGTTAACCTTGAGGAGTACAGCGTCATGGATATCTTATTGAAACAAATGGGATCAGCTTACAGTCCCCACCAATGTCAGATTCATCATGACTGCATAACGTGACATATATTTATCTATATAGATATATTTATAGCTATATAAAAATACGAAAAGTTACGTAACAAAATTTAAGTCAATAGATCATACATGTAAGAAACAAATGATTGGGTGTCGTTATCGAATTATAGTTATTATTTTCTTATTTTTATTTTCATATTAAGCATATGCCGAAGTAACCAACAATGTTTATAGATTAGTTTGTCGAATCTATAAATGTATTGATTCAGAACTGTGTCAAGGCAGAGGTGTGTCCAGTGATTGGTATTTACACAATGCTGTGGTAAAATAACAAATATTTATATATGTAAATATATAATTAAATCTGAATCTTAAGATATTAATAGATGCATATGTATATTTTTAAATTTATTTATTTTCTTGCCTTTTCTTCATTAATTCAATCACCAAATCAAGAACTTTTGCTATGATTGCCAGCGTGCTTTTGGGTGCTTGCCTAACCCCCCCCTGTTTGGGAGATTAAGCAGGCACAACGCTGTGGCGTCTGCGTGCAGCGCTCACCTTCTTGACGGCGTCGTAGCGGATGCTGTTTTCATTGAGAATGGTGATGGTGTTCCCGTGGGTAACCGTCACCAGCGGCGGGGGCTGTGGCACACCCAGGACCTTGATTTCCCCGAACACCAGGCCACCCAGGTCCTTGTAGCCGGCATGGGTCACCTGCATGGTCAGAACTCCCTGCAGCGGGACGACACCACGTCTCATCAAGCGGTTTATCCAGAGCGTGAGGCTTGCGTTAATGCTATTGTTTTTTAGGTGAAGATCGGTTATTCGACTTCAAAGAGACGATAGCTCATGTTAAGATACTCATAGGGATTTGCGATGGACTTACAAAGTACGTCTTACGGAGGTAAGAAGAACTTTACCTGTCGGTAACCAAGTAGAACTGTGCTCAGGGGATTGCCAGCGAAAGCAGTGAGGCCGGAAATCAAAACAAAATGAGGCTATAAATAGTAGGCCTAGAGCATACTTAGGAAAAGATATTATTGAAATTGAAGTATTGGCTTCTAGATGTGTCCTTTAGTTTCTTGACGACAAGCTCATATTTCTTGATGGATGGATGAGAATGTTTTGTCATTGAAATTAAAAGGTGATACAACCTCAAAGAAATTGATTTCCTCTGCAAAGATGGATCAAAATGATTCTGGGGAATTACCTTTCAGCTATTTGATCATAAGCTTGATATGCTGTATTGCATAGTGCTGAAAGCTTTTACTGAAACAATCAATGAGGAGCAGCGCACTATATCTCTTTCTCATAAGCAATGGCAATGACATTGATATTGACAATAGCAATATTTGATAAACAAATAATGATATCTATAATGATAATATAGTAATAATAATAATAATTATTATTATTACATTCACAATCATCTAAAAAATGTTGTGTCACTATGATCCTCTTCATCAACTGCCTCATCAGCATCTTCAGCATCAACTTCATTATCCTCATCCTTACCATCATCATCATCATCATCATCATCATCATCATCATCATCATCATCATCATCATCATCATCATCTCACTATAATGAATATCAACATATGCACTAAAGGGTCATCCTTATGAACCCGAGGCAAAGTCTCTAGTATTCTCTATACAGTGTCACAGTGTTCTAAACACATTTGAATCGGTAAGACCAAAATACCAAAAACAAGAGAAAACAAGTCAACGTTTGCATCACAAGCTTAGAAGGGATTTCACAGGTTTATATGAAGCAGGAACACAGCGCGTGACCCTGCATTGCTTTTTACATGGATCAATCTTTCTTGGTGTAAGAGGGAATGTTGTTGCTAGATTGGTGTCTATATTGTCTTGTGGTTCAAGACTCTTGATTGAAGTTCACAAGCAATGTGTGGGATGGATCTGAAAGCTGCGATGAAAGTGTGTAGGTTGAACAAAATACAACTCACATCATGAACAGAGAAGTTGTAGTGGATGTGGTTCCCATTTTCAACGGTTGCTGCAACAGAAGAGCATGACATTAAAGACTTTGTTACGCTTTTCTGTTTCTTTATTCCTTTTCCATGCCCCTTCCTTATTCCCTCCCACCTTGCGTCATGTTTTTCTCCTTTCCAAGTTCTTTAACCTTTTCCCCAAGTCCCTCCTTCCTCCCTCTCTCCCTAGCTCCATTTCTACCTACCTTGTTTTCTTCCTTCATGCATTCGTCCTTTATTCTCTTCCCTCCTTTCTGTGTATCTTATTGATTCCCTGGGTGCATTTATTTGTTTATGTTGTTTCTCTATTCCTTCCTTCCTTTTTCCGACCTTCCTTCCTTCCTTACTTCCTGCCTCCCTTATTTATATATTTTCTTGTTTACTTTCTTCCTCCATCCCTATTCCTATCTTCTTTCTTAACTTCCTTTGTCTTTTACTTATTTTCTACCTTCTTTACTTCCTTCCTCCCTAACTTATGTCCTTCCTTCTCTCCTTTTAACCTCCCTACCTTCTTTCATTCTATATTTCCTGTCTTTCTTCCATCTTTACTTCCCTCATCCTTTACCTCCTCCCTCCCTTACATACTTATTTCATTTCTCCCTCCCTCCCTCCCTCCCTCCCTCCCTCCCTCCCTCCCTCCCTCCCTCCATTCCTTCCTTCCTTCCTTCCTTCCTTCCTTCCTTCCTTCCTTCCTTCCTTCCTTCCTTCCTTCCTTCCTTCCTTCCTTCCTTCCTTCCTTCCTTCCTTCCTTCCTTCCTTCCTTTCTTCCTGCTTTACTTCCTTCCCTCTCCACTCCTCCAACTCCCATGTTCAGGCAATAGAAACACAATTCAAAGACACACAGTGTCTGTGACATTAGTCCGGCATTGATGTGACCAGACCCCTCCGGTTAATAGATACCCGCAGACCACCGGTGTTTAAAAACACTGCAGCCCCTTCAAGTGATGCTGTCTGCACTCTTTGAGATAAGCGCTTCAATTCAACGCTCATAAACGATGCCTATAATAAGAGGTGTAAACGGAGTTCACACAAACTCACACACACACACACACACAAACACATGCACACATGCACACGTAGAGACACACACACAGATAAACGAATCACAGTAAAAGAAAGCGATACCTCTGGAGTCTCCATCATCCCAGAATAGCTCCCCTACTGCGCGCTGGTTGTCGTCAAGAGCAACAATCAAACCCATGGGGTTACGCCGACTAGAGGAACGCACACAGAAGAATAGCTTGTTACATCCAGATACATGCCGGCGGATGAATACATAAATGGGCGCACACACACAGACAATGTTCGCATACACACGTTTTTATTTGGTATGTGCTGAAATGATTTATCAATGAATGTCTGTCTCTGTGTTTGTGTCTTTTGTGTGTGATTGTGTGCGTGTGTGTGTATTATGTGTGTGTGTGTGTGTGTGTGTGTGTGCGTATGTTTGTGTGTGTGTGTGTGTGTGTGTGTGTGTGTGTGTGTGTGTGTGTGTGTGTGTGTGTGTGTGTGTGTGTGTGTGTGTGTGTGTGTGTGTGTGAATGGGGATGTGTGCGTTTCTATACCTGTATGTGGTGGTGACAGCAGGTGTCTGGGTTGGAAGTATAGCCCCTCCTCTGATGTGTAACCCAAGCTTGTCCGCTGGTAGATACATGTCGAAATGCTGTTTCCTGGCTTTCACTAGGTCCCACTGATTAGACAGAACATAAAAAGGTTATTTATTTCCCCTAAAATGTCTGGCCTGGAGCCAGAGACTTTAAATGTGTCTCTACTGTGAGATGTACGCTGATGGATAGAAACTAGGAGTTGATTCCCCTAGATAAAGAATATAATAACGCTATTATGGGTCAAATAGTAGACGAATAGGAAAAATCCCATTTAAAAATAATTTGTAACATTTGTACTACAAAAACTACATCAATTAATGCAGTATTGGTATTATCATGAGGATTTGTTGATTATTATTTATCTTATTAGTAGTTGTATTGAAATAGTAGAAGCAGAAGTAGTTTGTCAGTGTAGGTGGTAGTAGTAATATGTATGTAGGGAAGTGTATAAATAGGAGTTATAAGTCTTAGGAGGTCTTGTATCCTTGGGTACAGTGGTCATTGTGCAGGATAGACTTCAATCACATTTAACATTGTGAGTTATAAACCCCCCAAAAAAGACAAAGAAAATCGAACAGATTGATTGGTTACTTCAGCGTGGAATCATGGAATCACAGACAGCGTCAAGTGTCATA
>NC_082397.1:15980990-16025990 GCF_031168955.1 Gadus macrocephalus
AAACCGGTGGAGTACAGTGTTACATCACCAGCTCACAGCTATAGCACTTTGGGGCGGGAAGGTGTGGTGGCTCGGGTGCTTGACTCCCAGCTGAAACAGTCTGCCTTTTAGACTTCAATGAACAAGATGCCCTCAGCCCATCTGATTTTCGCTCTGTCGCCTTGGATCAAGCCGTCCCCTAAATGACTAAATAGGAAAATAGCAACAAGCCTAAAATTCTCCCTTTTCAGTATAAAGAAAAATAGCTTTAGTCTACTTTCGATGGGAAATGAATTTGAAAAAACATTAATTTGCCTCTGTCCCGAAACACCAAAGTGCTCTGGGCTCACGACGTAGATTCATTCCTTTCCAGCTCTTCTACTGCCTGAATGTCTTATATTTGTCATGCAAGAGGAAGAGGGAGCCGTCTTGTAGCTCGCGGGTCGCCCGGTTCAATTTCATGTTCCAAGCGTCAATGTGTCCCTGTCCAAGAGACCTAAGACTAAACTGCCAATGACAATCTTTCTTATGTCCTGGCATCGGTGCATGCGAGTTACTTATTATCCAAATTTGGCTACAGGATTCAGTAAGGCACCGCTTACTTGCTCATGTTTATTTTCCTTTCATTATGAATTTGATTGATGAAAACCCAAATTTGTGCTGATTGCATTAGACATATACATACATTATTGTTTATATAAATATACATAACACATGCATTATTCCTGGATTCAGCCAGTGACAGGATAAACACTTACTCGTAGGTGGGCTTGGCGTGAGACCAGCCGTAGAGGTTGTGCACATCGTAGTGTCTCACCGGAGTTCCATCACTGAGGAACTGCTGACTGTTCATGCACAGAGTTTTATGGTTCAGCCCATTTTCCATGGCGTCCAGCGCTGGTGGTTGTGATGGTGGTGGTGTTGGTGGGGATAAGTGGAGGTATTAACACTATCACGCACTATACCCCAGGCACACACAGACACATGCACCACGGGTATAATGGGAGATTGACATGGGGGTTTACTAGCATGCATGAGTATGTGAGTGCGTCCATTGACTATTAGATGCACACTTTGTGCGGTTTCCTTACGTGGCATGTATGGAGGATTTTCCAGGAGATCCGAGCCAAGACACTTTCCCCCTACAGTGCCATGGACAAAGCTGGCAGGCTCGTTCATGTCCTGGGCAAAGGGTTGATAAAAAAAGTAAACGTTTACACCGATTCCTAACAACAACAATCTCTCTACAATGTTTTGATGCAAACACATGAGTGGCTGACTCACAATCCACAGTCCATCAAACTTCAAGCTCTCATAGAAGTCCTTGATTTCCTGAAGCCACCACTTGGCCGTGTGGTTGCGGAAGAAGTCGGGGAACGCGGCGTAGGCTCTGTACCTCTGGGGACGTCAGGGGTACAGGAGAACAGCCAGGTGAGAGAGGGATCGGTCTCGCTCACAAACACACACACGTGTACAGGTGACTTGATCGGAGCAGCAGGGAGCGTAGGATACTGGACAGAGCAACCATACCTCCACTTGGGTATCCCAGTCCAGAGATTCATTCACCGTGACATTTGGGCGATCCGGCCACACCTGCAAATACAAACACAAAGTATGGCTCGCAATGAGTCACATTGCATCCCATGTTTCTCATTGTCTGTCTCTGTCCCACCGTGTCCCGTTTCTTACCTTGCCCCAGACAATCCCGTCGCCCAACTCCTTGGGCCACTTGATGAAGACATTCTGTTCCAATCCACGGTCAAAAGCGGGGTAAGGCTTTGTTTCATTGCCTGCGATGGCTGGATCCTGGAAAAGCATTTTGGTTTCTTTACTTCCCCCATGCAGTCCAATTTGAAATGTCCCAATGACACTGCACTCCAAGAAGTATGTCACTTGTAACTATGTGGCAAATGTATATGTTCCTGATATGTATGCCGCTCATATTATACTAGGAGGTTGCTAATACTGATCAGTTAACTCTTTGGTGTAGGTATCCCCAACGTGTTGCCATCTATATCATGTTACGTACAAAAGTCATTAGCGTCTGTATCATATCATGGATAGTATCATTACCAGAATGAAGATAAACCTCATGCCTTCGCCCCTCATGCGATCCACCAAGGCAGGAAGTCCAGTAAATTCTGGGTCCAAAACAAAGTTCAACTGGCGATCCATGTAGTCAATATCTGCATACTGGACGTCCTGTGGAGCACACAAATCAAATCGTATCGATCACATTTCACACATTCGATTTTCTATCCTACACATCAATATGCGTAATTGGACAATAAGTGAAGGAATCGATTGGATACTCTATTTATGTATCTACAATATTACAGATTTATACGTACCGTTTTTACCTGTGTATTATACATATATATACTTAATTGTCACACAGATGACATAAGGGGCACCAGCACATTGAATGCATTAGCATAAACTAGGTTTGGGGCCTGTAAGCATCCAGCATCTGTATCTCTTCCATTAGGCCATGTAATGCAATCGATGAGTGCATACTGTGAAGCATATCTTAGACAATGATGAGACATGGGCTCAGGTTAAACTGGGCAGTTTGCCTTGAGCGACCGTCCCAGCGCTGTCATAACTCAGCGGAGAAGTGGTGCTGTCATCATCGTATTGTGCTCAATATGAATAGCTTGATGACGTTAGTTCCTTTTAACTATGGAGATCCAGAGCGGTCGGGGTGAAGGTTAATAGGCGTTGTAGTCGAGGGCCAATGGTGCGGTGCTCCGGCGTTATCCTTGATTGGGCCTTATTCATAAAGTGAACACTTTGTTTTTACATCTTTGTGTGGGAGGTGTGGCGCGACACATTTATTTGATCCAAATCAGCATGGTTTAAAAGACTGGCAGGCATTCGCATGAACCATTGGCCGTTATGGCATTATTAGCTATAACCATTTCACAGCCTGTTGACACCAGAGCACGCCAAATGTCTGAAAGCAATCACCGCTTACGCCATGACTCATTTATAACGGTACAAAATAGGCATTTAGCTTTGGCCTGAGGAAGGCTGAAACACATAGGCCAGATATGATACCATGGGACCTTATGGCAGTCCATACATCTTAGGGTGCTCTCTCTCTCTCTGGGAACTTACATAGGGTATGCCGGCCGCCACCATGTCTCGATATAGATCCGCTATCTCCTTGTCATTGGCATAACCATAACGACAGAGCTGGAACCCAAGTGACCAATAGGCAGGTAAAACAGGGCGGCCAATAAGCTGTTGGGAAAGGAGAAAAAAACAAATGAAGTCAGGAAATGTTCAGAACAGAAAAAAATATATTTTTGAGATATCCAGGAAAATCCAATACAATGATTATATTGTCTGTGTTTGTGTATGTTGGTGTGTTTGTGTGTCTGTGTGTGTGTGCATGTGTTTGAATGAGTGTGTATATGTGTGTTTGTGTGTGTGTGTGTGTGTGTGTTTGTGTGTGTGTGCACGTTTTGAGATTGGGTAGATGAAAGAGGGCAATGAAGCGAGGAACTCCCAGCTGCTACAGTCCATCAACAGCGGCCCACGGCCAGAAACACAGACACACAAACATTAACAGTCTCTCTCTCTCTCTCTCTCTCTCTCTCTCTCTCTCTCTCTCTCTCTCTCTCTCTCTCTCTCTCTCTCTCTCTCTCTTAATCTCTCTCTCTCTACTTACTTCGGTGTACTGCTGCACAACCATCTCTGGAGTGGGTCCAAGGACCATGTAGAAGTCCAGGATGCCCCCAATAGTTCTGTAGGTTATGGACGGCGTGGGCTGGAACGTCACATCTACACACAAATAACACACAATGGGTTCGCTTCAGTATCCAGACTCAATGGGGTATTGACCTCAAAAGGTCAACATGATGGTGTAGAAGGGTTGCGGCGTGTGTGTGTGTGTGTGTGTGTGTGTGTGTGTGTGTGCGTGTGTGTGTGTGTGTGTGTGTGTGTGTGTGTGTGTGTGTGTGTGTGGGGGGGGGGGGGGGTATGTGTGTGTGTGTGTGTGTGTGTGTGTGTGTGTGTGTGTGTGTGTGTGTGTGTGTGTGTGTGTGTGTGTGTGTGTGTGTGCGTGTGTGAGTGGGGGGGGGGGTCGTAGTATAGATACATAGTACACATCCCAAGGTCTTTGTGTAGAGAGGCAATGTATAGAAGTGAATATCATACCTAACTAGATATACTTGAAGGTGGACCACCTTACTTGTTGCAGACAAATATATATGTATGAGCAATGCATACACAAGTGGTTGTTGCCAATGTTATGATTTAGATTTAGATTTAGATTAGGCTGCCATATATCTACATGTTTATACTAATGCATTGGCAATGTATAACACATATTTCGAGGTTATGTGTTTGTATAGCTGTGTGTACATGTGTTTCTATTTTGTGTGTGGGTGCGCATGTGTAAATGCATTCACATGGCATGTGTGTGTGCGCATGTGTATGCATGCGTTTGCGTGTGCATGTAAGTGTGTGCATGTGAGTGTGTGTGTGTGCGTGTGCGCGTGTGTGTGAGTGTGTGTGTGTGTGTATGCGCGTGTGCGTGCGTGCGTGCGTGTGTGTGTGTGTGCGGCTCACCCATCGCGTTGCTGTTCAGCAGCAGGACGCCGTGGGCGTGGGCCGTGGTCTCCAGGCCCATGTGGAAGGGGTGGACCCCGTAGCAGTTCTTCTTGTCCTAAGGGGGCAAATCAGGGGACAGCGTCAGCCCACTGACCTTCAAAACGTCCATCTCTGCGCAAACAGAGTGACAGACCATGGCGCATCTCCCTCTTGATGCGTCTGCCTTGAGTGCACAGGCACCTCCCCCACTGCTCGCCCCTCGGCCCGTTAAAACACTGAGTCACATTTCTTCTGTTTCTGCCGCATTTATTATGCTTAGGTGCACATCCGTCAATTGTTCATGTTTGTTTGCCTTTAATCCCCTCCACCTCCATCCTGTTTGTATGTACAGCTTTCTTTTTCCAATAATCATGCAAGCCCTATACTGTCAGAAGGGTTTTGTGTGTGTGTGTGTGTGTGTGTGTGTGTGTGTGTGTGTGTGTGTGTGTGTGTGTGTGTGAGTGAGTGAGTGAGTGAGTGAGTGAGTGAGTGAGTGAGTGAGTGAGTGAGTGAGTGAGTGAGTGAGTGAGTGAGTGAGTGAGTGAGTGAGTGAGTGAGTGAGTGAGTGAGTGAGTGAGTGAGTGAGTGAGTGAGTGAGTGAGTGAGTGAGTGAGTGAGTGAGTGGGTGGGTGGGTGGGTGGGTGGGTGGGTGGGTGGGTGGGTGGGTGGGTGGGTGAGTGAGTGAGTGAGTGAGTGAGTGAGTGAGTGAGTGAGTGAGTGAGTGAGTGAGTGAGTGAGTGAGTGAGTGAGTGAGTGAGTGAGTGAGTGAGTGAGTGAGTGAGTGAGTGAGTGAGTGAGTGAGTGAGTGAGTGAGTGAGTGAGTGAGTGAGTGAGTGTGTGTGTGTGTGTGTGTGTGTGTGTGTGTGTGTGTGTGTGTGTGTGGTGTGTGTGTGTGTGTGTGTGTGTGTGTGTGTGTGTGTGTGTGTGTGTGTGTGTGTGTGTGTGTGTGTGTGTGTGTGTGTGTGTGTGCGTGCGTGCGTGTGTGTATAGTGTGTGTGTGTGTGTGTGTGTGTGTATAGTGTGTGTGTGTATGTGTGTGTGTGTGTCTGTGTGTGTGTGTGTGTGGTTCACGAATGTGCTTGAATGCCCTCTAATTGCCAAGAGGGCGTTGTGGTTCTCTGGATGTGGCGGTGTGGCGATGGAGACGGTCCTGGACAGATAAGGAGAGCTGGATGGATGACAGGCTGTTGGAGGGCTGCAGGGTAGCAGGGCTGCTATTGGCTGTCACTGCTGTGTGAGCCACCGTCATGGGCCTGTCACAGCGAGCCAGGGGCCTACACTTCTGCCATACAGGGACACTCTTATTCCGCGTCAAAAAAAGAGAAATGGCTGCGAATGTGCGCGTGTGTGTGTGTGTGTGTGTGTGTGTGTGTGTGTGTGTGTGTGTGTGTGTGTGTGTGTGTGTGTGTGTGTGTGTGTGTGTGTGTGTGTGTGTGTGCGTGTCACAGGACACATGCATCATGAGTCTGAATCAGAGAGGAGAAAGGTCATTTACTTGTCTGCTGACAACAAGTGACAGCCAATGAATAAGCTCCTGTGTTGTCACTCATGCGTTATGTGCTCCTTGCCTTGTGCAAAGACACACAGACACCATGGACATAGAAACACACAAACACACACAGACACCAACAACATACAAACACACACACCATCAACATACAAATACACAAACACCAATATACATGCACACACATGCTATTTCTTCTTCTTTTTATCTTCCCTCTCTTTTTCATTGGCAAAAAGTCTTAGTAGTATCGTAGAATGTTACATATCTGCTCTGTAGTCATCTAGCTGTTCACTTAGTCCACACTTTAGCTTTATATTTGGCCATCTCCTTAATAACCCCTCCACCCTATCAATCTCCTCTTCATCTCTCCGAAGGTCTTTTACCCACTCCACACCCTGTGGAGGTTTCTCTGACGGCTCGGCAATTAAAACCCGGTAATGCTGACACGAGCAAGAAGACGTCAACGCCGTATTCTCCTGACTCCAAAAGGAAAAAATCATGACGCTCCAAAACCCTTATTTGCGTCGTCCACGGCGCAGACAGTGAAATGGCCTTTGACAGAGTCGCGGAGGGTCTGCCACAGCCACTGTCGCCGTTAACAGTGCGCAGTTAATCATTTGAGAAACACTGATATCATGAGGGTCAATTCTATGTGTATTGTGTCTCACTCTTTTGGAGTTTAAGTAGAACTAATGGGCTGAAATGGGATGAGATGGAATTCTAAATGCATATTTTACATGCATGTTAAGATGTATTTTGCGAGGTAGTCGATGTTGTAAAGATATTATAAGTTACTGTACCATCACATAGTTTCTGCACTATCCCCATCCTGGTGTGTAAAGTTCAGTAAATTATTCATACATTCTCTCGAAAAAAACAAAACATCCTTTTAATCTCTGTTGTATGACACAAAGAAAAGGTGAACAAACCCAACCAATAAACGTTTGACCTCGATATGTTGGACCATCGTCAGATACTTTTGCACAATAACACTAAGGGGTTTCATAACTGTGCATGAGAAAAGTTGTCTCTATTGCTGCCTAAGGGATCACAGCTGGGCTTAGACAAAGGCATCAAAAGCTATTGTAAATGGCAAAGCAGTTTTTCAGCATGTTCTCTACACACCACACTACATCATTTAGCTTAATTTTATCATCTGTTTTATAACTTTGCTAAGCAGTCCTATAATAGTGCCTTGTTAAGGGAATGCTGTTACGTCAATATAAATAACGATTTGATTTCCCTATTTTGCTTTATGAGACTATATTATTTATAAGGTAATCCCATGCACCTGCAAGAAAATAGTTAGATTCTGTTTTTTCATCCTACAGTTATGCAGCCTCCTCATGGATGCCTATATGTAGGCTTTGGGCATGGGAGATCACACCCAGTGCCTTCTGGTTGGGGGAAGAGAACCTTAGTCACTCGACTATGCTGAACCTTGGGCTAATGCCCACCCTCCACTCCATTCTATCATAGTTAGATACACATATCATATATTTTTGAAACCTGTGAAAGTGTCCTTTAAAGGGAGCTAAACATTGCTAATGATACATTACTTGAGGACTAGCCCATGAAATAGCAAATAATATTTTTTGTGAATTACTGTCACCTTTTGCGATGCAGTGCATTGTATCGTTTAAAATTGCGATGTTCAAGAATCAAACATGTTTGTGTGTTTGTGTGTGTGTGCGTGTGCGTGCGTTTGAGCACTCACGCCAGGCGGCTGGTCCTTGGCGAACATGCCCCAGGTGTGGTAGTTGAGGTTGTGTCTGTAAGTCTGATGCTCCGTCTCGCCGAAGCCGTACACGTACTCCGAGGACAAACGCGTGGAGACCTGGATGAACATGTCTGAGAAGGTGAAGCCCGGCACGGCCGAGTCCCAACTGAGCATGGAGAGAGAGAGAAGGAGAGAGAGAGAGAGAGAGAGAGAGAGAGAGAGAGAGAGAGAGAGAGAGAGAGAGAGAGAGAGAGAGAGAGAGAGAGAGAGAGAGAGAGAGAGAGAGAGAGAGAGAGAGAGAGAGAGAGAGGAGAGTGAGGGAGAGAGAGAGAGAGAGGGAGAGAGAGATAGGTCTAAAGATATTTGCTTGACTGCAAATGGTCAAAAGCAGAGTGCAATAAGACTGCAAGAAGCAAAAGCATCTTACTCATTCAACCATATCTGCAGGGAATACAACTATTATTACCAAAACATACACACATGAAGCGAACAACTGTAAGTGGTGCTTCAGAGCAGAACAAAAGCAGACCTCACTGACCACTTAGCATGTGCTGTCCGGACCATGAGAAATATGAAAACACATTTTTTCAATTGTTAAATTTGTGACGTTAGATCAGTCACCTAGAATGAGTTTATTTCATGCATACAGACCCAGGGAGTTTGGTTAAACCCCATCTATGAAGGACCATAACCATATCACATAGGTTCAATGGCAGATATTATTGTATTGTTTTACTGTGTACATGTAAATGTTTTACCTTAGTTGCTGACAATGGACTCCTAGGAACTATGCCCTCTTCAAATATGCGACCGGCTGAGTGAGCACAACCAATAAATCCAACCCTTCTTGGAACCCCCCTTCATCGTGAATGTTTTCCTGTCAAAAGGCTTCCGAGAACTCCAGGGTCTCAGCGAGACCACGTGACCGCCCAGGTCCATTATAGCAACCCACAATACAAGCAGCAACTGTGAAATGAGATGTTGCACTTGATTTTCAGCACAAAAAAATTCCCTTCCGCCAGTCCAACCTGCCGCCACTTCCTCCTCCGAGCTCAAACATAATCCATGCCTACCAAAGCCCTCTAAAAAAAATCCATCTCTCCCCATGGACGTAGTAAAACCGACATCTGCTGCAGTACTCACATGGTGGTTTCCGTGCTCTTTCGGATCACCTTGATCCCAAAGGGCCTGTTGGTGATGACGACCTTGTACAGCCTCTTGGCCTCGCTTGTCTCTGGAGTGGCGGGGACGGAGAGAGGAACCGGGACCTCGTAGCGCTTGTTGGACGGATCCCAGATCTATCACAGACCACACATCATAGAGACACCAAGGATAGATATAATGGCCCCAAGTCGTAGTTTGTTTGTTGTGCGTATGTCTGTGACATAGTAAAGTACATATAAAGATTGGTGTCTGCAAGGAACCTAGATATGATTTGGTTTATATTTCTACTTGTGCTCCCAGCTGCAGGAACCCGAAGATAAAACAAGCACAAAGTGCGGCTTTTGCATAAAGATCACCTGATGAAAGATGGACACCACGCCACACACATACGTGGTGTCCATATACAACGACACACACCTTGAATTGCAGCATGTGTTCGCTGTGATAGCGGACCTCCACGCGGAGTTGGTCAATGTCCGGGGAGCCTGGGAGTCCACTGCTCCCATACTTCCCGTTTCTTGTGATGTCAAAGGTCATTCCCGAGTCTGCCTCGTTAATTATGGTAGCGCCGTAGCCGTAGTCCTCAGGATAGAAACACCATGGAGCGCCTGAACGGGTGGTAGGCTAAAAGGAACGGGGAAAGACAGCGTTTAGGGAGCATTCATTCTCAAAAGAATTAGTCATCTTTTGTAAATGGTAAATAGACTCCATTTATATAGCGCTTTTCTAACCAGTGGCCACCCAAAGTGCAGATGGCTGAAACGTTCACCCTTTCATGTACACATTCACTTACGATGGCAGTGTCAATCATGCAAGGCAAGCTCGTCGGGAGCAGTTAGGCGTTAGGTGTCTTGCCCAGGGAAAACCTCGACACTCAGCTAGGAGGAGCTGGGGATCGAACTAGCAATCTTACGGTTTCCAGCTAACTCGCTCTCCTGAGCCGCATGCCACCCCTCAATGTAAATGTGTTACGTGCTGCAATGGGATTTACTGGTTGGATGGAAGGGCGGATGGCGGGATGAATTGCTTGTTGATCAGGTGGACGAATGGATGGGTGGACAGATTAATGTTGTGTGGGTTTTCTGAGTCTATGTTGGTTTGAAGAATTTGCTGAATTGTGTGTGTGTGTGTGTGTGTGTGTGTGTGTGTGTGTGTGTGTGTGTGTGTGTGTGTGTGTGTGTGTGTGTAGGTGTAGGTGTAGGTGTGTGTGTGTGTGTGTGTATTCTGCTGTGTCCCCTACCTCCCAGAGGCAGCCTCTAGCCTTGCAGCTGTCCTCAGTGGCCACTTGGCCCTTCTGTGGGTAGCAGTCGAACCTCTGGTACTCAGCCCCCCCCCTTTGCCACGCCACCAGGTACGACTCACCCACAATCAGCTCCAGGCCGCTCACCACCAGCACCTGGCGCGTATGCAAAGCACAAATTAACAAATCGTATACAATATAATACAGTACAATATAATAAAATGCAATACTTGTACTGATACTAATGTAAACGTACCGACTGTCCTACTTATTACCAGGAGAGAGATTGTGGAGCCATGAACGTGGTGAATACAACAAACAAAACAACAACACACGCGGTAGAACAAGGAAAGAGACATGAGATTATCACAGAGAGCATCGGGGACGGGACGCACTAAAGTGAGTTCTATGCATTAAAGTGTAGAACACATGCTCCCCCCCCGCCGCATGTAAAGCCAGACAGAAGCGCTTGACAGTCCCGTTTGGCCGCTGAACGTGTTGCAAAACACGTCACGGTGCAGCTGTTGTAACATGCCAGCATCGCAGACGTGACCGCGACAATTGTTCTCCAGGCTGGTTTAGAGAGCAGGACACGTCGAGGATGATGGATGTGTTACAGGAAATGATTACTGCTATGAGTCATTGACAAGTGCTTACATGAGCGGTGGACCATACAGACCTTGAAGGGCAGATACAACCATTCACAAACACAGACAACCACGAAGACCTTCATACGCACCCACACACACCCCCCCCACACACACCCCAACACAATGGCAGAAACACAAAAGTGCACACCTGAACAAACCTGCACGACTTCACAAACACAATTGACAGCAGTTCTGACACCTTATTGCCGGATGTCCATAATGCCCAGGAAACGCTGTAAGGTCAAGCTCTTAATTTAAGTTATCCACCGCTATCTCTGCCTGTCTCTCTGTGTCTCGCCAACACACAGACAAACACATACACACACACACACACACACACACACACACACACACACACACACACACACACACACACACACACACACACACACACACACACACACACACACACACACACACACACACACTTCTATTTCTGAAACTTAGGTTAACCTTGAGGAGTACAGCGTCATGGATATCTTATTGAAACAAATGGGATCAGCTTACAGTCCCCACCAATGTCAGATTCATCATGACTGCATAACGTGACATATATTTATCTATATAGATATATTTATAGCTATATAAAAATACGAAAAGTTACGTAACAAAATTTAAGTCAATAGATCATACATGTAAGAAACAAATGATTGGGTGTCGTTATCGAATTATAGTTATTATTTTCTTATTTTTATTTTCATATTAAGCATATGCCGAAGTAACCAACAATGTTTATAGATTAGTTTGTCGAATCTATAAATGTATTGATTCAGAACTGTGTCAAGGCAGAGGTGTGTCCAGTGATTGGTATTTACACAATGCTGTGGTAAAATAACAAATATTTATATATGTAAATATATAATTAAATCTGAATCTTAAGATATTAATAGATGCATATGTATATTTTTAAATTTATTTATTTTCTTGCCTTTTCTTCATTAATTCAATCACCAAATCAAGAACTTTTGCTATGATTGCCAGCGTGCTTTTGGGTGCTTGCCTAACCCCCCCCTGTTTGGGAGATTAAGCAGGCACAACGCTGTGGCGTCTGCGTGCAGCGCTCACCTTCTTGACGGCGTCGTAGCGGATGCTGTTTTCATTGAGAATGGTGATGGTGTTCCCGTGGGTAACCGTCACCAGCGGCGGGGGCTGTGGCACACCCAGGACCTTGATTTCCCCGAACACCAGGCCACCCAGGTCCTTGTAGCCGGCATGGGTCACCTGCATGGTCAGAACTCCCTGCAGCGGGACGACACCACGTCTCATCAAGCGGTTTATCCAGAGCGTGAGGCTTGCGTTAATGCTATTGTTTTTTAGGTGAAGATCGGTTATTCGACTTCAAAGAGACGATAGCTCATGTTAAGATACTCATAGGGATTTGCGATGGACTTACAAAGTACGTCTTACGGAGGTAAGAAGAACTTTACCTGTCGGTAACCAAGTAGAACTGTGCTCAGGGGATTGCCAGCGAAAGCAGTGAGGCCGGAAATCAAAACAAAATGAGGCTATAAATAGTAGGCCTAGAGCATACTTAGGAAAAGATATTATTGAAATTGAAGTATTGGCTTCTAGATGTGTCCTTTAGTTTCTTGACGACAAGCTCATATTTCTTGATGGATGGATGAGAATGTTTTGTCATTGAAATTAAAAGGTGATACAACCTCAAAGAAATTGATTTCCTCTGCAAAGATGGATCAAAATGATTCTGGGGAATTACCTTTCAGCTATTTGATCATAAGCTTGATATGCTGTATTGCATAGTGCTGAAAGCTTTTACTGAAACAATCAATGAGGAGCAGCGCACTATATCTCTTTCTCATAAGCAATGGCAATGACATTGATATTGACAATAGCAATATTTGATAAACAAATAATGATATCTATAATGATAATATAGTAATAATAATAATAATTATTATTATTACATTCACAATCATCTAAAAAATGTTGTGTCACTATGATCCTCTTCATCAACTGCCTCATCAGCATCTTCAGCATCAACTTCATTATCCTCATCCTTACCATCATCATCATCATCATCATCATCATCATCATCATCATCATCATCATCATCATCTCACTATAATGAATATCAACATATGCACTAAAGGGTCATCCTTATGAACCCGAGGCAAAGTCTCTAGTATTCTCTATACAGTGTCACAGTGTTCTAAACACATTTGAATCGGTAAGACCAAAATACCAAAAACAAGAGAAAACAAGTCAACGTTTGCATCACAAGCTTAGAAGGGATTTCACAGGTTTATATGAAGCAGGAACACAGCGCGTGACCCTGCATTGCTTTTTACATGGATCAATCTTTCTTGGTGTAAGAGGGAATGTTGTTGCTAGATTGGTGTCTATATTGTCTTGTGGTTCAAGACTCTTGATTGAAGTTCACAAGCAATGTGTGGGATGGATCTGAAAGCTGCGATGAAAGTGTGTAGGTTGAACAAAATACAACTCACATCATGAACAGAGAAGTTGTAGTGGATGTGGTTCCCATTTTCAACGGTTGCTGCAACAGAAGAGCATGACATTAAAGACTTTGTTACGCTTTTCTGTTTCTTTATTCCTTTTCCATGCCCCTTCCTTATTCCCTCCCACCTTGCGTCATGTTTTTCTCCTTTCCAAGTTCTTTAACCTTTTCCCCAAGTCCCTCCTTCCTCCCTCTCTCCCTAGCTCCATTTCTACCTACCTTGTTTTCTTCCTTCATGCATTCGTCCTTTATTCTCTTCCCTCCTTTCTGTGTATCTTATTGATTCCCTGGGTGCATTTATTTGTTTATGTTGTTTCTCTATTCCTTCCTTCCTTTTTCCGACCTTCCTTCCTTCCTTACTTCCTGCCTCCCTTATTTATATATTTTCTTGTTTACTTTCTTCCTCCATCCCTATTCCTATCTTCTTTCTTAACTTCCTTTGTCTTTTACTTATTTTCTACCTTCTTTACTTCCTTCCTCCCTAACTTATGTCCTTCCTTCTCTCCTTTTAACCTCCCTACCTTCTTTCATTCTATATTTCCTGTCTTTCTTCCATCTTTACTTCCCTCATCCTTTACCTCCTCCCTCCCTTACATACTTATTTCATTTCTCCCTCCCTCCCTCCCTCCCTCCCTCCCTCCCTCCCTCCCTCCATTCCTTCCTTCCTTCCTTCCTTCCTTCCTTCCTTCCTTCCTTCCTTCCTTCCTTCCTTCCTTCCTTCCTTCCTTCCTTCCTTTCTTCCTGCTTTACTTCCTTCCCTCTCCACTCCTCCAACTCCCATGTTCAGGCAATAGAAACACAATTCAAAGACACACAGTGTCTGTGACATTAGTCCGGCATTGATGTGACCAGACCCCTCCGGTTAATAGATACCCGCAGACCACCGGTGTTTAAAAACACTGCAGCCCCTTCAAGTGATGCTGTCTGCACTCTTTGAGATAAGCGCTTCAATTCAACGCTCATAAACGATGCCTATAATAAGAGGTGTAAACGGAGTTCACACAAACTCACACACACACACACACACAAACACATGCACACATGCACACGTAGAGACACACACACAGATAAACGAATCACAGTAAAAGAAAGCGATACCTCTGGAGTCTCCATCATCCCAGAATAGCTCCCCTACTGCGCGCTGGTTGTCGTCAAGAGCAACAATCAAACCCATGGGGTTACGCCGACTAGAGGAACGCACACAGAAGAATAGCTTGTTACATCCAGATACATGCCGGCGGATGAATACATAAATGGGCGCACACACACAGACAATGTTCGCATACACACGTTTTTATTTGGTATGTGCTGAAATGATTTATCAATGAATGTCTGTCTCTGTGTTTGTGTCTTTTGTGTGTGATTGTGTGCGTGTGTGTGTATTATGTGTGTGTGTGTGTGTGTGTGTGTGTGCGTATGTTTGTGTGTGTGTGTGTGTGTGTGTGTGTGTGTGTGTGTGTGTGTGTGTGTGTGTGTGTGTGTGTGTGTGTGTGTGTGTGTGTGTGTGTGAATGGGGATGTGTGCGTTTCTATACCTGTATGTGGTGGTGACAGCAGGTGTCTGGGTTGGAAGTATAGCCCCTCCTCTGATGTGTAACCCAAGCTTGTCCGCTGGTAGATACATGTCGAAATGCTGTTTCCTGGCTTTCACTAGGTCCCACTGATTAGACAGAACATAAAAAGGTTATTTATTTCCCCTAAAATGTCTGGCCTGGAGCCAGAGACTTTAAATGTGTCTCTACTGTGAGATGTACGCTGATGGATAGAAACTAGGAGTTGATTCCCCTAGATAAAGAATATAATAACGCTATTATGGGTCAAATAGTAGACGAATAGGAAAAATCCCATTTAAAAATAATTTGTAACATTTGTACTACAAAAACTACATCAATTAATGCAGTATTGGTATTATCATGAGGATTTGTTGATTATTATTTATCTTATTAGTAGTTGTATTGAAATAGTAGAAGCAGAAGTAGTTTGTCAGTGTAGGTGGTAGTAGTAATATGTATGTAGGGAAGTGTATAAATAGGAGTTATAAGTCTTAGGAGGTCTTGTATCCTTGGGTACAGTGGTCATTGTGCAGGATAGACTTCAATCACATTTAACATTGTGAGTTATAAACCCCCCAAAAAAGACAAAGAAAATCGAACAGATTGATTGGTTACTTCAGCGTGGAATCATGGAATCACAGACAGCGTCAAGTGTCATACTACCCCTTCTCTAATACCCAGTTATTTATACTGTAGAACAGAATGGATCAAAAATGTCTTGTGTGTCCTTTTGGGAGAGGGACATAGAGAGAAACTAAGACGAACACACAGATTTCACTTTTCTCCTGTCTCCCTTCCCTTTACTTGCATATCTATAAGAGCCTTGAAGGAGCACAGTTCATTTCTGAACCCCGGAGGACTCAATCCTCATGCTGGCCTAAGACAATTTAAAACTTGCTCTCTTCCCTCTATCTGTTTTTCCATACACTCTTGCCTTTCCTTCCCTCCATCATTCTGTCTCTTCTCTATTCTCTCTAGTAGTGCTCTAATTCCATTTTCATCCTTTTCTCTTTCCATTCTAATTTTGTGTGTGCATGTGTGTGAGTGTATGCATGCTTGTGCATGTGAGGCAGTTTGTGTGCTTGTGTGTGTGTGTGTGTGTGTGTGTGTGTGTGTGTGTGTGTGTGTGTGTGTGTGTGTGTGTGTGTGTGTGCGTGTGTGTGTGTGTGTGTGCGTGTGTGTGTGTGTGTGCGGCGTGGTACAGTATAAGGGTGTGTGGGCCTGAGTTACTGGAGCGTCTATAAGCAATTTCAGATCTTATCTCCACCTCATTGTGAGCTTTAAGGAGGTCCTCCTCTCCTCTCACCATCCTCCTCTCCCCTCTTTTCCTCTTCCCTCCTCACCTCTCCCCTCCTCCCCTCTCCTCTCCACTCCTCTTCTCTCCTCCCCTCTTCTCTCCTCTCCCCATCCTTCTCTGCTCTCCATTCCTCTCCTTTCCACTCCTCTCCTCTCCATTCCTCATCCTCTAGTCGTCCCCCCACTGCACCCCTTCATGTGTGTTTTCATCCATCCCCCATTTTCTCCCAGATCCTCCCTCTTGTATCTTTCTCTCTCACCAACTCCTAGCCATTTATCACACGCCCCCCTGTTTTCTACCAGAAGAACAACAATGAAACACGCACCGAGCAGAGCAGCGCCCAGTCTGTCTCCCTTCCTGACTTGTTTTCTCCTGTCTCCTTTCTTTCCAACTAACAAACCTTCTTCCGGCCCGTCCCCAGCAACATATTCCCAACAGCCAAGGACTCTTCCTCCCCATCCAACGAAAAAGGCAAAAAAAAAAGAAGATAATCACAGGGGGACCAACCGGGGACGAAGGCCCGTGGCAAGACAGCCAATCTAATCACTCATCAGATCAGTGGCCGCTTTCGCAACAACAGCCGGCGCCGCTGCCCCCCCCCCCCCCCCCCCCCCTCCCCCCTCCCCTCCACCACCATGTAGGGTCCCGCAGGAGCTCAACACCTCTTTTATCTCCCTCAGATAGTTCCCCTCCTCTCTTCTTCTCCTTCTTTGTCCCCGTCCCCTCGTTCACTCCCTCTTTGTCCTTCCTCTCACTCCGTCTTATCTTAACTCCGAGTCTCTCTGTCTCAGACAATGACGCCCACAGCAGCGGCGGCGATTCGTGTGATACATGTTCCCCGTGTTAGCCTGTTAGAAAGAGGGTGTGTGTGTATGTGTGTGTGTTTGTGCGAATGTTTGCGTGTGCAATGTCTTATAGTTTTTTTTCCCATTAGTCTTGGCTACATTAGATGTTAAAGTAGTGATTTTTGCTACATGCTCCTCACATGTTTCAAAAATAAGATGATTTATGGGCATATAAGTACTGAAACCTATACTTTAAATTAATAAAATAAATTTCAATGAAAAATAATCATTGTGATGTAGAAAAGTCTGTTTCAGGAGCATCAGTGAGAGACAATGTTGTGAACGACGGCGTGTGGACTCACCGTGTCGTAGTCGTACCACAAGGCGTCTGGGATGTAGGCTCTCACCGTATCCGTCCACTGCACAACCCAGGAAGCAAAAGGTCATTCACTATGAGTTCCCAAACCAGCTATTGCAGTGATTACAGTTATTGTGTTATTTATCCATTAATAGAGGACGAAAAAAAAAAAGGTTTCAGTATTTAATTGTGTTTTGAGATGTTATATAGCGACTTGTAAAGTCTGTGGAATGAAGACAGGCTTAACACTACTAAAAATAGTAACCACAATATGGGCAAAATATTAAGTACACAAAGACTGATGCATGTGATGATCAAATGAGGATTACTTTGTTATAGAACAAATATTTTGAATTAATGACTAAATACCCTGTCCGTAAATGTTTTGGTAGTTAAAAATATAACCTATTAAAACATGTTGAAAAGTGATGCCATGTCTTTGTCATGAAAAAAAACTGAATCCAGCTACGGCCAATGGGTGGCAGACCTTGAAGGCGAGTTTTTTGACAGTATGGGACATCGGGGGAGAGGTGAACACAATGGAAGATCAGAGAGAGAGAGAGAGAGAGAGAGAGAGAGAGAGAGAGAGAGAGAGAGAGAGAGAGAGAGAGAGAGAGAGAGAGAGAGAGAGAGAGAGAGAGAGGACATGAAGTGAACTACAAAAACAGTACACAGTGACATATGTCATCTGTGTACACTGTGGCAGTCCATCAAAGGTGCCCATGGCGCCATTGTCTGCCTTCGATCTTTCTAGAAACTCCTACAGCCGCCTCGCTATCTGTCTGCGTCGCTGTTCTCCATCAATTCATTCCGGTAACATGTCCAATTTCATGTCCCACATGCAGTCATTGTGAACAGGGAGGAAAAATGGTCAATTAATAGCTACAAAAAAGTTGACAGGAGACCAAAAAAAGGATTAAAGACAAAGACTAAAGTACAAAAAAAGGGTGGCCGACCATGCGACCGACCGCATCACTTTCAAAGTTCATCCACTGCTGGGACCGTTCCTTCGCCTGTCAGTCATTCCCTGCTCCAGGTAGATGATTGGCTGTCACAACTGCTGCATGTACCCCCTTGTGTGGGTTAACGGTAGCATAGGTTAATGAATGCACCCCTTAACGTCCATTCTATTTCTTTTGCTGGCGTCTGGTTCCCTCCCACCGGCCATCACTCTCTCTCACTGATGAACGGCGAGGGACTGGGAGGAGTGAGGAGCAGGTGCTGGTGCTAACGGTGATTGAGCGGGACGGGGGCGACGGCGGGGCCTGTGTCCCCGTTTAGAGCGCTGAGAGCCGGGGAGGTGAAGGCTGATCAGATGGGGATAACAAGTGTAAACGGCGGTGGCTGTGATCGCATCAAGCACGTACGGCCTCTTATGGCACGTTAAAGAGGGAGGATAGAGACGGCTAGAGAGGTGAGATAAAAAGGAGGGGGATGAGGGTGCAAGGGGAGGAGATAAAGAGGGAGAGTGCTGGGGGAGAAAGAGCAAGAGAGGACTGCGACATAGAGATTATGAGGAAGGAAGGTAAGCGAAGAGGAGAACGAAGAGGAAGCAGAGAAAGCGAGAGCAAGGAAAGGAACGAGAGGAGAGATGAAGGACCGGAAAGACTGGAAAGAGGAGCGGGAGAAGGGTAGGAGGAAAACAGAGGAGAGGACGGATATGTGTACACATAGTGTTAGAGTGGCGGGGAGTGAGTGAGGGAGTGGAGGAGAGATGAAATGGGATGAGATCACAAGGTTGAGCCGAGTGCAGCTGATTAGGAGAATGCAGATGAGCTGTAGGAGCGTTTGATGAGGCGATAAGATCAGTAGAAAAAATAAAAGGGCATGATAAGTTGTGCAGAGGGGGGGAGAGGCCGTTTGCAGGAAGGCCGGAGGGGATGACAAGAGAGATAAAAAACAGATTGAGACACTGTGTGTGTGTGTGTGTGTGTGTGTGTGTGTGTGTGTGTGTGTGTGTGTGTGTGTGTGTGTGTGTGTGTGTGTGTGTGTGTGTGTGTGTGTGTGTGTGTGTGTGTGTGTGTGTGTATGAGGGAGAGAGAGAGAGAGAGAGAGGAAGAGAGAGAGAGATATTGCAAGCATATCAGAGGGATCGGTGTGAAAGGCTGGAGTCTGATCAGAGAGATGTTGCTAAGGAATGATTTAAGAGTGAGCATTGAGCCAGTAGGTAGTCAGTTGGCAGAGCATTTCAGTAGTGGTCTTTAAGTGCTTACTTTTCAGAGGTTAAGTCTTATTTGAGATAGGTAACTCACTCAACATCCAGCACTTTGGTTTTTACTTTAAGTCAATTAGTCAAGCAAGAATCTATCAATACCCTTATAGCGGATTAATCACTTTCATCCATGTCAAAAATACCTTTCAATCTTTTGTTGTATTTCACTGGGAAAGTGTCGGTTTTAGGGTGGGAGGTGAAGGGGGAGAGAGTGTACTCTGAGCACCCACGTCAACTCACAGACTACATGGGACTGGTGTTGTTGGACCAATTGTCGCAGAGCGGCTCAAGGTGCAGTTTGGCTGAGGGCCCTCGAATGGCACTTGTTGAAAAACTACACAGAGAAATGTCTATGTGGTTTATATCGCTGCTAATTGCAGCAAACACGCTAATGTCGGGCTGTTTTCACAGTCAGCCAGGCCACTTCTCGTCACATTGCGGAACCCACTTTGAACACAAGCCGCTCTCCACTATTCTGTTATTCGTGAGAGGCCATGCTAAATTGCTTATTAATCAGGCCACTTTGACATGACCACAATCTGCACGCTCGCACACACACGCACACCACACACACACACACACACACCCACACAGGCTAACACACACACACAGACAGGCTCACACACATACGCACACTCACACACACCCTTCCATCTACAGTTCTAATCTGTCAGTAATGAGGTCACAGCTCTCATTAGAGCTCAGAGAAAGCGGGGGGATATGAAAGAGAGGAGAACTCAGGGTGTTGGCGGGGGGCGTGCCTGCCTCTCCCTATGGAGGTCAGTAAGTTTGTGTTTGCGCACAGCGTGTAGAATCATTCGCAATAAGTCCCAATTGCTTGCAGATTTGAGACCAAATGTGTGTGAGTGCAGGCGCGCGTGTGTGTGTGTGTGTGTGTGTGTGTGTGTGTGTGCGTGTGCGTGTGTGTGTGTGTGTGTGAATATCTGTGTGCGTGAAGGATTTTATGCATATGTGTGTGTAGTCATACCGGGTCCAACACAGGTGTGATGAGCAGATGTTTTCCCCAAAGGAACTGCCGGTCCACTGTCCAGCTGGCGCTATCAGAATAGAACCTGCAAAGCACAGTAGAGAAGGGGTCTCTCCATATCACATGCATCCACCATTAGAAATCTGACATGGCACAACAATGATAAACCGACATAAACCCTTGTTGGCATGACTAGCGATGACTACAAGACTAATTGATTGGCTGCTTGATGTTTGTATAATTACTGAGCGTGTCATGTGTAATTTCTTCTTGGACCAGAGGAAGACTAGCTGGTCATCAAGGGCGTCAACAACAGCAAATACACCCTATATTCATGAATACACCATTTTGTTTTGCTCACCACTACAGATATTGTGCACGTCATACATGTGTCTGTCCTCATCGTAGTTGCTCCAATATTCAACAATATATTATGCAAATAATGTTAAAATCAGAAAAATAACTACGATATTTATATACATATACCATACTTGCAAGCAGTATACATGATGGGGTGAGGACAGGAGTGTGTGTGTGTGTGTGTGTGTGTGTGTGTGTGTGTGTGTGTGTGTGTGTGTGTGTGTGTGTGTGTGTGTGTGTGTGTGTGTGTGTGCGACGGACTCGTGCATGAGGGGCCTGACGACGGTCTCCCCCGTGGTGTGGGCCTTGTAGAACAGCGTGTACAGGTAGGGCAGCAGGGTGTAGCGGATGGTCAGGTAGTGTTTGGAGCTCTGCACCAGTGTCGAGTTGGCCCCAAACGCAGCTGGATCCTGAGGCTGTAGCCGGAGAGAGAGGGGTAGGGGGTCGGGGAGAGAGAGAGAGAGAGAGAGAGTGAGAGGGAGGGAGGGAGGGAGGGAGGGAGGGAGGGAGGGAGGGAGGGAGGGATGGATGGATTGACTTAAGGGAGGGATGGAAAAAATTGAAAAATGTAAATAACAAGGAAGGAAAGTAAAGTCATTACCGAGTTGGTTTAAGAGGGAGGGAGAAAGATTGGAGAGAGGGGGACGAGGGAATGAAGAAGAACGACGCAAGGTACAGTTTATAGAGAGGGATGGAATATGCAAGAGGGAAGATTATGGTGATGAGGCAAAGAGAGCAATGGAAAATGGAATAGTTGGTTGATGTAGAATAAATGATAGACGGATGGCAGGGTGGTGCACCCGTCGTGAGCGAGTTTAAAAGGGTGGAGATTGGCAGACAAAAGGGGGGGGGGGGGGGGGGGGGTGTAAAAGGTGATGCATAACGAGAGAAAAAAAGGAATGAAAAGATCACAGGGCAAATAAAGAGAGAGGCATGGCAGGCATTTAAAACAGCACTTCAATAGCTCTTTGGTCTTGAATGGCAAGTATGACAAAATAAATAAAGGACATATTAAAAGAAACATTAAAGATGGTTTCATCATTCTATGTAGCAATGAAGGCATGGAGCAATAGAAACCTCTCAATTTGAGAGGTGAATGGAAATGTACAGATTGAATTACTGAATAAATATAACATTGTAATGTAAAGTAATGCAATTTAAAGGAAAAGGGCTGTCTACATTGATATGTAACTGAATGTCTGTATTTTGTAACATCGAGTTTGTTTTTTACTGTGCATATTATTCCACATCATATTTTCAAAATGGTTTCAAGACACAGTAATTACACTAATTAATCTCAGGTAGTTGGGGAGGAAAATCTTAGGGAAATGTGTCTTTTAGTTGGCTTGTGTTGTAACATTATCAATGACGCTAGATAGATGTTATCATTACAAAATGATTTATAACTATTGATATGATACATAAGATAGCGATTATGATTATAGATAAGCACATTGTAGGAAGTAAAATAGTAGTTTTAAGGTAGCATTATTCCTTAGATCCATTGTCATCATCATTACTTTTATCATCATTGTTACATCATTATAACTTTAAGACCAAAAAAACAACGGATTTCAAACAGATCTTTTTAGGAAGAGCAGCAAAGTTAATTGCAGAGAGCAAAACAAGACGTTTGTGCCGGTGATAAACTGAAAAAAGACCTTGCTCATCTTGCTAATCATTTACGCCCTCAACGCCTATGTTTGTGTGTGTGTGTGTGTGTGTGTGTGTGTGTGTGTGTGTGTGTGTGTGTGTGTGTGTGTGTGTGTGTGTGTGTGTGTGTGTGTGTGTGTGTGTGTGTGTGTGTGTGTGTGTGTGTGTGTGTGTGTTTGGAATATGGCCTCTCTGGCCTTCTGATGAGAGTAGTGATTAGGGCAAAGCAAAGGTCACACATTAGCTGTCTCATTTACTGGAAATCGTACTTCAGATTCATCATCATCATCTGCCTGTCCCTGTCCTCAAGCTAATAGAAGCCGAGTATTATCACCCCCTCCCTTTGTCTATCTCTCTCTCTCTCTCTCTCTCTCTCTCTCTCTCTCTCTCTCTCTCTCTCTCTCTCTCTCTCTCTCTCTCTCTTTCTATCTCTCTCTTTCTCTCCCTCCCTCGCTCCCTCTGTGTCTCTCTCTCTCTCTCTCTCTCTCTCTCTCTCTCTCTCTCTCTCTGTCTTTCTCTGTCTCTCGAACTCTTCCACACGCTTTGTCTCTGACACACTATGCTATTTTTGAAGCAGGGAAATGTCATGCGTTGATAATGGTGCAAGCGTCCATTTTCACACTGCTCAGTGCTCCACAACAGATTTCCATCTCCAAGTTTGTCATGACAACCAGAGCTAGGCATAGAACAAAAGCAAGACCTTCAAGGTAAGGTAAAAACAAAAAAACACTAAACTACATAGATTAAGTAGAGGCAAAACTAAAATAATGTGATCGATGACCCCAAAAACATTAGTTCAATATGACGTTTAACACAGTTCTGTAGTCAAGACGAATATCAAACTCACTCATGCTTTTTGCTGTTTAATAATGAAATAACCAATAAAAACAGTGATTCTGTTATGGACATTGGAGGGACCCATTGAGACCTGGCTTTTTGTTTCAGAAATCACTGCGTAAAAGCCTCAGGTTTTCTGTTGGCTGCCATAACCCAGAAAAAAGCTATTGTGATCCAGAAAGTCAACCTGAATTACACGTAACGTCTCACTAGCTATTTGACAATAATAACAGGCTTTCGTGTAGCTGTTTTTCTATTCCCAACCTCCGACTCTGATAGCGAGAGGCTGCGATGACTTTCCCTGCAAAACATGTCAGCATGTGTGACGGCCCTTTGGCGAGAAACCCTGGCAGGTACATTTGTGCGTTCCTTGTTTGTTGATTATATTCTCGGTCCCTGGTCGGACAGATGCGAGCAACAGACCCTGCAGTGTGTTGTTGTTGTTGTTGTTGTGGTCGAAGTGCCACTCCTGTGCATGTGATGTGTGTAGATGTGCTGGTTATATTGTGGTGTACAGGGCTGGGGGGGGGGGGGATCCTGACCTCGTAGCCCTGAGCGTTGTGGTTGCGGCTAAAAGGGTAGAAGGCCCCGACCTGCATCCAGCGACGGCACAGATCCTCGGTGGTGTTGCCGAAGAAGCCGCATATGTCAGCGCCGATCTATAGGAAAAAGAACAGCATGAGAAAAACACACACAAATATGATTTAGTTTGGCGCACACACACGTGCACACACACACACACATGCACACACATGCATCCGGCAGACACACCATACACACACACTCACACACGTACACATACACACACACACACACACACATATGCATCCGGGCGGACACACAGAGGGACACATGGGGATTGGAGATGGATGCTGCGTTGACATTTACCCAGAACCTGCAGTATTGTGATGCTTTTTGCTGTGTTGTTGTTGCAATGGTTGTTTCTTGTCTTTGTTATGTTTTGTTTTTTTTGAAGAAGAGGAAGAATAACAAAGATAGCCAATCAAAAATAACAGAGGCATGTCTTGTGTCACCGCAAATGATTTAGGAAAGTCAAATTGACATAATGGATCTTTTGGCAGACGCTGTTCCTCTTTTCAGTTCAATTCAGTCTAGCTTTATTAGGGGTATATATGGACAGTGTTCTTTCTTTCAATAATGGAACAATGGAGCCTAAGAAAGAAGCTTCACTTGGTGGCCAGAGAGAGTCGGCTCGTTATTGTTTACTGACAGACATATTTTACAACACTCTCAATGGGAGAGAATTGATCCAAACCCTATTTCCTTTGCTCTCCTGTGTGGATTATATTGTACGTGTGTGCGCCTGTGTGTGTGCATTAGTTTGTGTGTGTGTGTGTGTGTGTGTGTGTGTGTGTGTGTGTGTGTGTGTGTGTGTGTGTGTGTGTGTGTGTGTGTGTTTACGTGTGTGTGTGTGTGTGCGTGTGTGTGTGTGCCTGCGTGTAATTGTGTGTGTGTCTGTGTGTTTGTGCCTGCGTGGATTGTGTGTGTGCACGTTCTAGATGATTGGAGGAATTTGACACAGACCCACCAGGATAAAGGTTGGCATATACAAAATCACCCAGTGAGAACAGCTGGAATTAATGAATGTGCGTTTCCCTTTGTGTGTGTGTGTGTGTGTGTGTGTGTGTGTGTGTGTGTGTGTGTGTGTGTGTGTGTGTGTGTGTGTGTGTGTGTGTGTGTGTGTGTGTGTGTGTGTGTAGCTGTATTTGTGTGTATAGTGGATATGATTAACACCTACCCCCAGTTAGGCTCTAACTGCTGTATGCATTCAATGTACAGAGCCATTTCCCTGAGGGTGAACAAACCCATCCCTTCTGTGTATCCATGTTTCTCAACTAATCTTGTGCACTAAGATGTTTCCTGCACTTTTAGATGTCAACGTGTAAATATGAATATTTACACCTTGTATTATCATACCAATCTAAAATGGATTTCATATCTCTAGGACGGACACATTGCATGTTATCTCAAGATGAGGTGTTAAAGATGATACTTTAGATAAATTCCTTCTAATTCCTTTATCTTTTCAATTAGCTTATATTAGTCCCTGAGCCGAGCAAGCACAGGAAACACGCTTCTAATATGAATATAGTCTAGACATTCACACAGCGTTTTCTCATAAGGTATTACATAAAGGTTAAGGTTTATTGGGAAAGGCCTGGGATGACCAGTCCTAGTTGGTATTCTGCTTGGGTTACAACTACTGTTACTTCTACTGCTAGTATAACTGCCAATAACAAAATACCAACTTCCAAACACAATAGACTTGCCACACGTTCAGCACAGGATAAAGCACTATCATTCCAAACCATTGTTGTATAAATAGCAATTCTTATTGCATGGCACCAATAGTGTCATGTAATAGTAACAGTCTGTACTCTCTGAGTCCGTACTGATACTTACGTAGGGAACCCCAAACAGGCCAAACTCCAGCATGCCCGGGATGGCCCATTTCATGTCGTTCCAGTTGGCCCCGTTGTCCCCAAGCCAGTGACCCGAATACTTCCCCACGCCCGGGAAGGAGGAGCGGGTCAGCATCAGGGTCCGGTTTTCACCGAAGACGCGCTCCAGAGCTCTGTGGGGCCGGGTGAAAAGAAAAGAGCAGGAGTGAGAGGGAGGAGGACATTTTAATGAGAATAAAATACCAATCAACTGCATGTGAGAGAGGATGGGAGAGAGAGAAGAAGAGACGAAGAGATGTTGATCATGAAAATGGAAAAAAATTAAAGCTGAAATAGGCCTGTGTATCAGTGAGAAGGTAGAGAGGAAACGAGGAATAGCGAGAGACAGAGGGATAGGGAAAGACAGGGGGGGAGAGTGTGGAAGAGGGGCAGAGAGAGAAAGGAGAGATATAGAGTATCAAAGATAGAGGAAGAGAGAAAAAGGGGAGAGAAAGGGAGGGATAGAGTATCAGCGAAAGAGGGATAAAGTGCGAGACAAGAGAGGGAGAAAGGAATAGGCTGTGTGTGAAACACAGAGAGAGTGCAAGGGAGAGAGATAGAGAGGATCAAAGGAATGAGAGACAAAGAAAGAGTGTGTGTGGGTGAGAGAGAGCGAGAGAGAGAGTGAACACGAGAGAAGGAGAGTGAGAGCGAGAGAGAGAGACAAACAGATCTGACAGGTACAAACCCAGATCTAGGTGAACAGCCTTTTTTATTTTTCTATTTGATGAAGGGATCGAAGCGCCATTGATTTTGAGGACAATAGAAAGCCCTGATGATGTTTACAAAATGTGTCTCCTGCCAATAACACATTTTAATTAGTCGACGGAGGGAAAAGAGAGGCATGCCAGGAGGAGAGAGAGATAGCTTCAAAAGATGAGCTAGCGTTAAAGCAGAAAGAGGTAGTAAGCACATTTTTACTTCACAGGGCTTGTGACTCATGCTCTGCAGGGCTTGTGTGTGTGTGTGTGTGTGTGTGTGTGTGTGTGTGTGTGTGTGTGTGTGTGTGTGTGTGTGTGTGTGTGTGTGTGTGTGTGTGTGTGTGTGTGTGTGTGTGTGTGTGTGTGTTTGAGAGTGTGTGTGTGTGTGTGTGTGTGTGTTTGTGGGTGCCTTTGTGTCTATGCTGCTTTCATTTGACAGGCAATATGCTCCATCTGGGGCAAGCCTCACAGCAAATGTTGCCGGGAGCGTCTGTTTTGATGGTGTGATTAGTGTTCATTTCAGCCTCCAGGTTCATTTCGACATCCTCAACTGGGCCTCACTATCACTATTGGATGGTTGGGCGCTCAAGGTCAACTCCCGATCACAAGGGTCAGCTCTATGGTGCCATGCTGTGAAATAGCATTATCCTCATCAGCCCCCCTGATTACTCATCAATCGAGCACCAGATTAAAAGCAGCTTTTTACAAACATACCCACATACTTTCACTTCCATATATCCTACTTCTGAATGCAGTTTGTCACTTGCATTGATAGAGCCCTTGGTGCTAAGTAGTGTTGCTCTTTTAGGGTTAGGGTTAATTAACATGATAATCATGTTAATTATAATATATTATATATTATATAATAATACAAAATTGGCATCAAAGTAATCAGAACAATACATTTACAAACTGACAATGTGACGAGACATGATAATAAAGGATTACCCTTATGTACCCTCCTCCTTAGCTTGACCCCAGTCCAATAACATCCCAGTAGAGGATAACATTAAGCCATTCACACACTGAACATAAAATCCACACTGCCGGACACAGTTTGGGACACTATTGTTGTGTCCAACAATTGTTGCAGAAACATCAACTCTGCTTCAATGGGCCGTGCGGGAGCGGGACGTGTTTGTTTGTGAGTGTGTGTAACAGCATGCTTTGTTTTTGGCTTCGGCCAACAGCTCGGAGTAAACAGGACCAAGAGTCAAATTGACAACCGAGTATGTGTTTATGCAGCATAATCCTACGTTTCTAAGGGCGAATGGTTTAGGTGCAATTCTGCAAATGGCAGACCTAAGCAACATATCACTGTGCTGTCACTTCCACCACCAGGTTGAATTCCGCAGCTGGGCTGGCAAAAAACAGCAGTATCTGCCTTCTAACCGGTGCCTCAACATCCATCCCATCTCTAAACGATGAGCACTATTTTGTTAATGAAACTTGATACTATGATTACAGTCTTAATTCCATTACCCCCTTAGAGACTTATTCCCCATGCAGGATGTTGATGCTGCGGCTACATAGAAGATTTGTAGAAGTCATGCTCTCGTAAACTCCAACGCTGCGCCAAAATGGAAAATCCAATCTCTCCCGAGGGACGCCTGGCCTCATTAAAATATATTACTACCCTTACCATGTGGGGAACCATTGCCACTTGGCAAGCGCAATATTTGAATTGTATTGCTATGGAGGGCTGTAGTTCATCCCTGCCTTTGTGTTCACAGCTGCCAAATTATCTCCATAACACAATGCCATGGACATTAGTTAAGTTGTGTTGGAGACAGTTTGAGTATCTGACTATAAGGATATTGCAGTTGTTACACAAATAAATTGGGCTAGCTAGCCCCTACTGGCACTAAGGAAAACAGTGGCATCATGTGTTTTGTTCATCGATAGTCAGCAATAAAGAGTGGTGCCCACTTCTCAGTAGCCAGCACCATGGAGTAACCATAGAGACTGTGGACATCGTAGTGGTTCCCCCAGGCCTGCTTGGCATCCATGCAGAGCGTCTTACTGTACATCAGTCCATCCAGAATATCTGCAGGAGGAGGAGGAGGAGGAGTAGGAGATTTGGCGGGGTTGGAAGTGGATGGAGGGAGGGAAGTGATGGGGGGGGGGGGGGTGAACAAAAATAAATTAGGTGTGAGGAGGAGGAAGATGACAAGAACACAGCATGAAAGAAAACAGAAGAAGAAATAATAAGGTCAGATCATCGACCAGATGATGGGAAGAGAGAGAGAGAGAGAGAGAGAGAGAGAGAGAGAGAGAGAGAGAGAGAGAGAGAGAGAGAGAGAGAGAGAGAGAGAGAGAGAGAGAGAGAGAGAGAGAGAGAGAGAGACTTTAGAGGAGAGCAATAAAACAGCCTTCCCCAGTTATGATCATCTGTGTGGGACACCGTCAAAATAACAGACATGGAAGAAGAGCAGCCATTTTCAAAATACCACACTTGGGACTCAACATTTGAAATTACTCTTCCAGTGGGCAAGAACTGATTTTGTGGGCTATTATGGTGTAAAAAACAAGAAGAAGGACACTTTTCAATGCGTATTCCACTGTGTTGTATTGGGGGGGGGGGGATTTCACTATTGCTATTTGGTAATAATGCTAACGCTACTAATTCCTGCTACTAATTCATAATTAATTAGTTTCCATACATTTCGACACTGCTATGAATGCTTCACAACATACAACAGATGGCAGTAAAAATCAACTCTGTGATACAACCTGGATTGTATCGTGCTAGCCAGGTTAGGACTTGAAAGGATAGATAGAGAAGTTACCCATTTGGTTGACAAAGGGTAAAGAATAAGCAACTTCAACACCACAGGAAACACTGTGTATTGTCGGCGGACACATACTCGGTGTGAAGGGGGGGTTGTTGAGGTTGTTGACTTCACAGCCCTTGTTTGATCCCTGGTCGAAGCTTGCCACCTCATTCATGTCCTGCAGATAAAGATCATCAAGGGTCATCGAGGGAGAGCCTATCGGAGCGTTTATTGGTGCAATCGTTCACGGGTATAGCAGGCAATGCATTGGATGTCAAAGCTACATATTTACTGAACGAGCAGGCCGACTAAAGAAAACGTATCGAACGGCACGCCGACCGTGGAGCGACGTCAGGTAGACTTACGATCCAGAGCGCGTCGTGTTTGACCTCTCGGGAAAAGCGCACGTACTCATCCACCCACCAGTCGATACAGTTGGTGCTGGTGTAGTCTGGGAACACGGTTTCTCCTGGCCAGACCTGCCACACAAACAACCATTGCACCGCACGTTCTTGAATGAACAAATGTGATCTAAATGCATTTGTATGTTTCCATTGCTTCTACTGAAGCCTGCATTTGAATTGTCAGTTGTTTTTTTTGCTTTAAAGACCCCAGTCTAAAGGAACTTTGAACTCATGAGACACAGATCCAATGTCCCAGCCTGGCCAGCGTACGATTTAAAAATATTTTCATTCGTAACTTTATGTGATTTATATATTATAAGAGTGAGTTTGTTTGTTTATGTGCATGCATTAGTGTGTGTGTGTGTGTGTGTGTGTGTGTGTGTGTGTGTGTGTGTGTGTGTGTGTGTGTGTGTGTGTGTGTGTGTGTGTGTGTGTGTGCGTGCACCTGTGCCTATTGGTGTGTGCATGTGTTTGCATGCACCTGTGTGCGTGTGTGTCTGGGTGTTTGTTTGTGATAGCGTGGTAGATATTACATCTGAAGGTTGCTCAGCTCTCGCTATCTGTTTCCTTTACCTCCTTCGCCAATCATTTTACTACCCTTTTTCTAGCAAGGACACGGTCACACGCACAAAAACCCACACACAAACTCACACACACACAACGAAACCACACGCACACGCACACACCTGAAGCTTAAGAAAAAACAGACACACACAAACACACACACACACACACACACACACACACACACACACACACACACACACACATATATACATAAAGATTTATAGGCAGATGTTGCTGGCAGGTGGTGAAAACCAAGGTCAGGTTTTATTGATAGTTGCTCATTGTGGCCATCCTTCTTCAACTACATCTTTTAGCTCAGTCTCTCTTCTGATGCCTAAAGTCACTCTAGATTCCACCACATCAACCCTCTGCTGTACCATTAAAAAAGTATCCTAGTGTGTTGTTTGTTGATCTCTGAATGGGACGTGTTCCGTCTAAATAGTTGACAGATGTATGTGTGCCGCTTTGCCTTTTGAATGGTTAGCGTATCTCCCATTTAGTTCCAATAATTAGGAGGGATGCAATGCATGGTACCATTTAACTCAATCAAGATCCAGGGGAAATTAAGAGTTACTTTCCAGAAGTCATCCATTTGGTGCCCAACATGATCTAGAGAGCAACCGAAACCATGTAGGGGACCTATTATGCTTTTTCGACTTTTATGACCTATAAACGTTGTTATAATGATTGATAGTTATGTTTAACCATACTAAAGTGTCAAATCATGACGTACATGCATTTCGACGTATTCCCTGCTGACAGTCTGGGGTAGCTGTGCAGAGCGCTAAACACTCGGGACAACGTTTGTGATTCACTTGTTCACATTTCCGGGAAATCATCTCCGTAGAGGCACTTCTGCCACGCCCCCTTATGCCTGGTCAAATCTGCCTGCGCGAGCGCTTCAAGGAAGGTAACAAATCACAACGGAGTTGGGTTGGCAGGAGGGGGGCGAGGGGGCGGAGGAGGACGAAACCGAGCGTTGACAGAGAAGGCTGAAAGCGCCCAGATGAGAGGAAGAGTTTCCCGAAAATCTACATCGTTTTTGTGCTGTGATTCGTGTCAGGTTGCGCTATAGGAGTCATTAATAAGAAATTAAGACCAGAAAAGTAGCATAATAGGTCCTCTTTAACGTTTCCCATCTGGCCCAAACCTCGATGGATCTACACTTCGAAAACTGTCTCACCTGTCTCAGGAAATATACATCAATGTGTTCTTTATCCTCATTTGGGCTTTATATTGCCTTTAGCCGCATCGGCATGAAGCAAACACAGGACACAAATGGCTCACACAACTATTTAAAGATTGAATAAAACTGTCTCAACTTTCATCATGCAACATTTGTGGGAATCATGCACTGAAAGCCTTGCTGTCATACACTTTGCTGTCTGATTTGTTTTTATGTTGCGTTATGCCCCACTGAGTCCATCTGGGATTTGCCTGATGCATGCGAAGAAGTGTCACTTCCTCCCTGTCCCTTCACCTGCTTCACATCCCTTTTTGCTCTGCTGACGCCAAATAAAAATGTTTTCTGTTTATTTTAAAAAAATTGCTGCTAATAGTTTCAGATGCAACCCATTGTAGTGTTAGTTTATCTCAGGTGACTAGCTTTCCTTAAAGCCCTTAAATGAAAGCTAAATATTGAACGGTATTCTACGGTACGGTGTTCAATGTTACTATGCAGATACATGTAAATGAATTTAGCAAGTAATTGTTTTCGAGAAGCACACGTTCACCCTATAACCTTATCTGATACATATGCATTATGTAATATGCACGGACACACGCTCTGAATTCTGTGATGCAGAACGATTAAATGTAGCAATGAATACGTTTGACCAGCTGCAATCATCGCCAAACAAAGGTTTGCTCAGGCTAATAACAACTCACTTTCTTGAAATAAATGTTTGACTACAGTCCCTGTCTGAAGTGTTGACATATCTACTATGGGAAGAAACATAAAATTATACCATACGATACAAAATGATGTGCTTGGCTCACTTGCGGTAATTTGAAATACCCAGATTTCAGTCACAAATGCATAGATCTTTCTTGCAAACTGTGGCAATGACATATGGACTGCATTGCATCATGCACAGGCGTATTGTTAGAATCAGTCTAGACTAGATGTAAAAAAACTCCAGAAAAACACACAAGACGATGCCAAAAACAACTCACCGCTCCCACTAGGGGTGTTTTGCCATCAGACTCAGTGACCCATGCCTTCTTGGCTGTGCCTCTGTCATAGGAGCCGTAAGGAGCGTCCCCTTGCAGCTTACTGGTGGCTATCGCAGGGTCCTTAGACAGAAATACCACAATATTCATACCCATAGTAAACAGAATGGTCACTGCTATTTCAGTTCTGTTGCATCACATTCAAGGTGACTGAAATCTATTGGATTTATTGGAACTGAAATTCTATTGGATTTGTTGGATCTGAAATTCACACACTCAATCCATTTACTAATTTAATTGGTGAGGCGAGGACTGAAATCAAATGTGGAAAATGGACGGGATATGTTTAATAGATATAGAATAATCTCAAATAATAATCGCTGATTGAACCATTGAAATCATATAATTAATGACACATTATTAGCATTTCTTGATTCAAAACAATAAACTCCCACATTATTTGCATTGCCTGATTGAAATCAAAAAACTCCCACATTATTATTAGCATTGCTCGATGAAAGACAATAAACTGTCATAATGTATGTCAATGTTCAGGCGAGTCTTACCAGGATGAGTATGTATTTCTGACCCTTCTCATGGAGGTAGTCAGCAAACTGAGGCAGATCTGCGAAAAGATTCTTGTCGTAGGTGAAGTCCTTCTTATCCTCCATGTAGTCAATGTCTGTGTACTGAATGTCCTGAGAAAGAAAAGAAGAGGGAAATTAGAATGAAACCTGTAACAGCCGATGTTTACTGATTAAATATGCATTACAATAATGTAATGTAAGTCTTTTTGATATTTAAAGAAAACATTTAAGGCGAGACACGGCAGGTGAATATGATATTTTTTTTAACTTACAGATATCTTTATGAAACTTTACCGGTTGATTAGCCACATGATTAGAAGAAGAAAATGCATTGGAAGTTTTCTGTAATTGTATGTTATGATATGCTAATTAGGCTATATCTAATAAAATATGCGCAAATGTGCATATAGAATCGGACCATTGGAAAAAGCCAGGCTCAAAATTATTTTTTCATGTTGTTACTATATTAAATAGAAAAATATTTACAAAGGGTATTATGGATATCTCCTTTCGTTATCCAGTTAATCAGAAAATACTGCCAATGCCTTAAAAAATGTATCGCCGCCCTATTTTAATGTATAAAATGTCATGTAAATTAGGCCAAGAATGATATATCAACAAATCCCCAGGTAAAAATCTTCATATAGTAGCTGGGAATAAGATTCTAAAGTTTGGTGTATGTAGGTGCTACAGAAGTGGAGATTCCTTGCTTGGCGTGTGAAGAAAAACTCATTTTGAGAAAACGGCCTTTAAAGATTTTTATGGCAAAAGCTAACCAGGAAGCTTGAGAGCATACCACGTGATACATTCGAACCAATAGTCTTGTCGGAAATCGAGTCCAGCCAATCAGATATCACTTTTATGTTGTGCAGCAGATCGAGTGCTTTCCAACGATACCACGGAACACATATGACAGAGACCGGCTGTAATTTGAAACGGTGCATAATAAAGACAACTTTTGGTGAATCTTCTGTAAAATTCAGAGGCGCAAGTTGACAAACTTTAATAAACGAACACCTAAATGTTTTGTTTTGACTTTTTTTTTCTTTTGTGTGAAACATTACATGTTAATGGTGCATAATAGCCCAAAATATCAAAATTGACCAGTGACTGAAAAATCGATGATTTTGCCTGCCGTGTCTCGCCTTAATGATCATGCACTTTTTAATGATGATTTCACAGAAGGTAAGGTGGATGATTTAGAATAGTATAGAAGCATACTAATAACAATAAGAAATATAACAACGTATTTTCAATTCAAATGAATTGAAATGCCGTTGACATTTAATCCATTTCATAAATGTTATCTTTCGATGAAGATTAGATTCAATATTTTTAGGGGACAATATAATGAGTCACCAATAATAAAGTCCAGTTGAAAGTTGAGAACGCAATGTGTAGATCTTCAATTGGTCTAAAGACAGCCGTACATTTGCAATGTACCACTGACACTTACCCACTATAACACAATATTAGTATCTCTCACTTGTGTACCCTTCCGTTTGAGAAGCATTGGAATTTCATGTTCATATTATTATGTCATGTCATTACGTCAGTAGTAATTTTTTGTTAAGTTACTAATCATGCAATCATTTGTCATTATGGGGAGATATTCTTACCCAAAACCAAAAAAAACACAATGCATTTTGATGCACAAGCCCTATACACATTTTTGCACAAAAGTTGCAGTTAAAGACAAATTAGCTGCTAGCCTTCTGTTGGCTTGTTTGCGCAGGGCAGAAGGAGGCTCAGTGCGCCAGCTAGCTATAGAGGCACGCGCTAATGTGCTCGAAAACCTTGGGAGGACACTGAGAATGTTAACACATTCTGGATGGGCTTCTTTTTTCATCTTTACTGACTATTCCTTCATGCTAGCATTCTGTCTGCTTGTTGGCTGCCAAATTGTTCTTGGTATGGATAGAGCAGATGGTTGGCGGGGTCTGCCAGATCCTTCGCCTAATGGTAATCAGCTCCAGACGTATTAGGGAGAATGTGATAATGCCCTCTGTGGTCTATCTGATGCTTATCAAATATGTCCCTCAGTAAAGCACGAGTGGAACCAGCTGCATCCTAATTCCTTCGGAAAGATGGGGCAGAAAGAAAAAGGAAAAATAAGTTTATCAGGATGAAATATTGAGCCGGGATGGGCAGTTTCGAATGGATTCGGTGTGTCTGCTACCAGAACGGTCGGGGCTGAGAATTGATTATTTTTATTATTTTTTCTTCTTTGCAGGGTAATTTTGAGCTCATGAGATTAGAGCTGTATTTCTATGTCTTAGTGTACTGACGCACACAAGTTGAGCATTTTTTCTGTATTTTTAAATCAAATATGCCCACAGCTCCCCGTTTACCAAGATGAGCAGATTATCGCTTTCACTGACAAAATGTCCTCCAGAAGTGGCATTCATCCTGGTCTTCAGGGTTTGGGAGAGAATGTGTTTTTTTACTCCGCTAACGTGATTTAATGAGATGGGAGCCCAGCATGTTGATCTCTGTTTACCAGTAATATTTAAACATGTGTGAAAAATTGTCCTACAGGGATTGCACACTGAACACACCGGGGCATACTCTCCATTATTTGAAAGCAAGCTGGATTACCCCGTCAAACTGAAAGGCCATCCCTATCAATCTGACTGGCTGTCCAGCCACTGCTTTACCTTTCATATCACGTCCCTGGAGATGGTGTAGTAGGAAGGACCCTTGCCTCTGGAATCCCACTAAAGTGCTTGAGTGGCTCACAGTTAAGAAGAGTTTGGAAAGGTAACATATCGATTGCCTCCACCTCCTCCCCACTATAGAGTCATTTGGCGAAAGTCTCCCTCGTCCTTTTCTTAAATTTTTTCACAGAACAATATTTGAGGTTAGTTGCTCCCAGAGGTTTGGAGTACAGGGGTGCAAAGATTGAATAAAAGGGTCGCAAGTCATGGTATACGGACTTTGAAAACCCCACAATGCGTCGTAATACTTGATATCCTGCTTATGTTTAATTATGCTTTGGCCGTTACAAGGACGAGACCTCTTCCTATCCATCATATATTGGGGTTGTATTTTCCTTTCAGAAAAAGGAAAAAGTTAAAGCAAATAGCTAATAGCCAAATCAAAGGGATTGCCAATTACAGTGTGTGTGTGTGTGTGTGTGTGTGTGTGTGTGTGTGTGTGTGTGTGTGTGTGTGTGTGTGTGTGTGTGTGTGTGTGTGTATGTGTTTGTGTGTGTGTGGTTGCGTGTGTGTGTGTGTGTGTGTGTGTGTATGTGTGTGTGTGTGTGTGTGTGTGTGTGTGTGTGTGTGTTTGTGTGTGTGTCTGTGTGTGTGTGTTTTGTCAGGAGAGTGTGTAAATGGATAAATTGAGTTAAGAATTAAACATGGTCAATCTAGTGGACTTAACGCAGAGTGCTTTAATCTTTTAAATTGCATGATCAAATATTATACATTCAACCTTCATTGCTAAACTTTTGTTTTGTGATTAGTGAAGAAATCCTGCAGCAATATACTTTTGTAATGAATTGCTATAAGAAGGAGTATCATTGATTGCATAATTATTGCAAAATATTTTTTTAAGATAAGTGAGAGAAAGGTGTAAGAGTCTGAAACTCCCCCTAACTGACTATAAGTGAACTGCAGCCTGTGGGAGCTCGGGCGTGGGTGGCACTGGAGTACGAGCGTTATTCACCAATAATACAGACTAAGTACATAATACAAACTAATAATATAAACTAATAACACGATAATATGAACGAGTTATGCTCTTCTTTAAATACTAGGGGACTCGGGAGTGTCTTGCACCACATTTCCTGCCTTTTTTAAATAGGAGAAAAAAAGAGGATATGGTCTTACATATGGGAGGTCCACAGCCCGATTCCTCTCTACAGTCCTTTTGACCTCCTCCAGGCTCCCGTAATCCCAGCGGGACAGCTGGAAACCCAGGGACCAGTAGGGTGGGATGACAGGCCGGCCAATCAGCTGCAGGGAGCAAACCCACAATAAGAAACAATGAGTTTGGATGAAGTCTTTCTCAACAAGCTGACAAAACCTTTAGACTTTCAATAATGTGGTCGATAAAATATGTATATAAAATGTGGTCGATAGTGTTTGAGTGTGGTCGCTAGTGTTTACATGTGGTCGATAGTGTTTAAATGTGGTCGATAGTGTGTAGGTGTGGGCGAGAGTGTTTAAATGTGGTCGATGGTGTTTGGATGTGGTCGATAGTGTTTAAATGTGGTCAATAGGGTTTACATGTTTAAATGTGGTCGATAGTGTTTAATTGTGGTCGATAGTGTTTAATTGTGGTCGATAGGGTTTACATGTTTAAATGTGGTCGATAGTGTTTATATATGGTCGATAGGGTTTACATGTGGTCGATAGGGTTTACATGTAGTCCATAGTGTTTAAATGTGGTCCATAGTGTTTAAATGTGGGCGATAGTGTTTAAATGTGGGCGATAGTGTTTAAATGTGGTCGATAGGGTTTACGTGTGGTCCATAGTGTTTAAATGTGGGTGATAGTGTTTAAATGTGGGCGATAGTGTTTACATGTGGTCGATAGGGTTTACATGTGGTCCATAGTGTTTAAATATGGTTGATAGTGTTTAAATGTGGTCGATAGTGTTTGCATGTGGTCGATATTGTTTAAATGTGATCGACAGTGTTTAAATATGGTCGATAGTGTTTAAATATGTTCTTTTCACTCACTCTCCACCTCATCCCTAACTCTCCACCTCAAGCTGGTGTGTAGTGAGCGTTCTGGCACCGATTGGCTGCCGTGCATCACCCAAGTGGGTGCTACATATTGGTGGTGGTTAGTGAGGTCCCCCCTTCACTTTAGGCGTCTTTGAGTGTTATTAATTATTATTATTCTTCATGTTTAACCTCTGTTTTCCTTTTATTCCTAGTCTGTTTTACATAGTTTTGAATGATGACTATATGCTCTGTAAGGTGACCTTGGGTGTCTTGAAAGGCGCCTCTAAATTAAATGTATTATTATTATTATTATAAGTCTTTCTGGGTTTGAAATGAATGAGAGTATAACGGCGCTTTTCTATCGGCGGGTACACTTCGGACCCAGCACGCCACAGTCCAGTAGTGGGGGCGCGGTATAGCCCAGCTCAGTTACGGCTCACATTTCCACCGCCGACAGTACCCTTGACAATGAATAAAGAGCAACAATGTAGGACGTCCAAGAAGGATGGCAAACTTTTGCGCGACATTTTCTTAAATAAATGAAGATTTCGCCGTTGTCCAGAAATACCATGCGGGTAATGTGTTTGTTTGTTATTATCCCCCAGTCTGTCGACCTATCAACGGACGGCTTGTGTAGCTCAAACGTGCCGTTGTGGGTGTCAGATTGACTCGACTGCCAGATCGACTCGAGGCCCTGCGCAATAATGACGCACTTCCTGTAAACGCTGTCTTTTAAATGCGCATGCGCGTTTCATTCATTCCCATGTTATTCCCAAGTATTAACAATCTCCTTTTTTTCTCTAATCTATGAATAATAATCTAATGTACAAATTATTGATGCATATACTTGGGTTATATATAAAAGAAGAATCGGCTAACTCCATTCACTGAACGGGACGATCCACTTTATTTCCAGCGCTCCCAACACGGAGTCAAAACAGTGACCCACACGCAGACACTTCCGTTCTCCTCCTTCAGAATAAGAGTCCCTAACAGGAGCTGGGTTACAGATACATTCGTCAGTGCTTTTAGACGTGTTTCCAATGGCTTTGTTGTGCGAAAGAACGGGCTGCGTTCAATGAAATCAAAACTAAAACGGATTGAGCCTTCTTTTTATGTCCATGATTGAGCCCCATTATAAACAACCCTTCCGGGTTTGTCCGTTGGCTTGTGTCGATACGTCATCTGTAAGCGCAGGACCCCGAGTCGATCTGGCAGCCGAGTCAATCTGACACCCACACCGGCACCCTTTCAGGCGTCTCAGTATCCCAACGGAGGAGTACTGCGAGACGAGTATGGCTCAATATGGCTGAGTCCGGATCACGGCCACTTTTGGCGGGGAAAACGCGACCTGTGCCGCATCTTTCCGGACTGAACCGACCCGCACCCTCTGGTGGAAACGCGCCATAAATGTAGTATCTCCTTCAGCTCTATTCATGATTCTTTTTTTAAAGCTACTTCTGTCGTTGTATAGGAGCACCGTTATGACCAATGTTTTATAGGAAATAAAACATAGTTTTTTAGTTACAGTGACAAATGGGCATAGCTTACAACGTTGAAGATTCATCTATTCAAAGTTCATATATTTTGAAACATCGTCAATCAACAATTGCAAATAATTTTGATTGGATCGACATTTTCTGCATGAGTGTAGCTCAAACCGGACCCTTTGTGAGTTTCCCTCGCCTATAATGGCGTTGGAGAGCTCACAAGTACATCTTTATCCAGCTCTATTCTCCTCACGAGGAGCGCTGGTGGACTTTTCGAGCGGCGCCGCCTCACCTCGAGGAACTCCTGCACCACTTGTTCCGGCGTGTCTCCAAAGAGAACGTAGAAGTCCAGGATTCCTCCGATGGTCCTGTAGGTCACCGCGGGGGCCGGCTGCAGGGTGACTTCTGCAATGGGACCCACACGATCAATACCAACACAAACACGACACGCACACACACACTCACATACACTCACGGAAGGGCACATTAACTCAATGGACCCAGACACCCGCACAAACAGAGCGACAGACAGACACTCACACACTTGTCTGAAGCTATGATGAAGGGTAGAAAGGGCTCTTCTATACGAATGAGTGCAGACATCCGTCAGATAAACACCTACCACAGCTCATTTCCATTCTCCTCCATCATCCATTACGGGCTAAAACAAACATCGCCCTATTCTCTTTGATATGTCTGCACCTTTTTTGGATTGGAGCAGTTGATCTTTTTTTTCTGGTTGATTAAAGAAAAGACTAGATGTTTGTTCTACCCTTGAAACACAGCACACCGAGAGTTGACTGACGCTAAATGTCTGGCTGTGCGTCTTTCCAGATTTGCGTGTACAGTCCCATTATTACTTATGTTTAAATGTTGGCCCTGAATACTTTTTTTTACTTTTTGGCCTCTGCGTGTATGTGTGTATATGGGTACGTTTATGTGTGTGTGTGTGTGTGTGTGTGTGTGTGTGTGTGTGTGTGTGTGTGTGTGTGTGTGTGTGTGTGTGTGTGTGTGTGTGTGTGTGTGTGTGTGTGTGTGTGTCTTTGTTGGCGTGCATGTGATTCTTTACCCATAGCGTTGCTGTTCATTAAGAAGACGCCAAATGACTTTCCACTCTCGTCTTCCAGACAGAGAAAGAACGGGTAGTGGCCATAGAGGTTGTGCGTTCCCTGGAGAGAGAGAGAGAGAGCGAGAGAGAGAGAGAGAGAGAGAGAGAGAGAGAGAGAGAGAGAGAGAGAGAGAGAGAGAGAGAGAGAGAGAGAGAGAGAAAGAAGGGGCGAATTGGAGAATTTGTGAGAGATAGAACTCGAAGCACAAATTACCTCTTTCCAAATAAGCTTACAAGACATTGAATTATAAAACCATTGGAGAACAGGATAGCCATGAAAGGAACAAGCATCAAATTCCGTGGGTACGTCTCATGCATAAGAAAATCAATCAACCTTGCCCTCCGCCGATTCTAAGCATGAGCGAGGCTAAGGAAAGTAATGGATGCTGTTGAGCATGGATGCTATAGGAATTCATGCTAATGAAGGCGTAAGTATACAGTTGTATGTGTGTGTGTGTGTGTGTGTGTGTGTGTGTGTGTGTGTGTGTGTGTGTGTATGTGTGTGTGTGTGTGTGTGTGTGTGTGTGTGTGTGTGTGTGTGTGTGTGTGTGTGTGTGTGTGTGTGTGTGTGTGTGTGTGTGTGTGTGTCTGTCTGTCTGTCTATGTTGAGTGTGAGTCTGATTGTGTACTATAGAGTGCTCCCTACCCCGTTTGGAAAGGCGTCTCTTGTAAAAATGGGCCAGGTCTTCCAGTTGGTGTCATGTCGATATTGTTTGTGAACATGCTCCCCTAACCCATAGATATTATGGGATGGCAGCCTGGCAGAAAGCTGGAGATATTGGTCGGCAAACACTAGAGGGGCCATGGTGGTGTCAAACCTAGTTGGGGGATAAATTAATGATGAAATTAATAAACAATAGTTTAATAAATAAACATGAAACACAATCAACAACAATAAAAAATCGCATTAATGTTATTTAGCCCAAAGCACACCTCATGCCAATTTGGGGTCATTATTTGTAGCACAGACATAAAATAAATATAACCTATCGTTTAATCTGAGAAGAGCAAGTGTAGAGGGGTGGTCATTTGTTCACTTCTTACAGGACTGACTTCATTATTCCTACAACATAATTTGTCATAACGGTGATTTGTTCTTTCAAAACTGTATATATAGAGAGAGATACAAAAGAAAATGTAAAGAAATGTATATATATATGTATACATATATATATATATATATATATAGAGAGAGAGAGAGAGAGAGAGAGAGAGAGAGAGAGAGAGAGAGAGAGAGAGAGAGACGTGTACACAACACTAGTTGAAATAACATCAAGTAACAAGTGTGAGGAAGACATCCCATCATGCCAATAACAAGCCCTGGGTTGCAGTGTGTGCACGCTGTGTTCTTTCTGACGCAGACATACAGCGGGGAGGAAACACTAGCTGTGCTGTACTGCTGCCAGGCCGTGAGGGGCTGACGTTTTTCATTTCAATTATGCCGCCTACCTCTCCTTCCAAGCTTTATCTCCTACCTGACATCTCACATTGTGTTATCGCGGTGTTATCGTGCAAACAATTACATGCATCCACTCCTTAGATCATCGTGGGAACAGCATTTATTGTTCCCTTGAAAGCAGCACACAATGCACGAGAACAAGTAATAGTATCATGAGAACAGTCTATACATTTATTGATTTTGATTGTTATAGCCGATCAAAGGCTAGAACACACACACACACACACACAACCACACACACACACACACACACACACACACACACACACACACACACACACACACACACACACACACACACACACACACACACACACACACACACACACACACACACATTCAAACACTCTTCTATTAGGAAGCCTTGTTTCTTAAGGATATTATCTATTAATATTGATCTGATACCATGTATCCATTTTGGTAGTTGTTGACTTTTTGTATTGGTTTGTTTAGTTCGATTCAAGCACTTGGACATATCAATTTATTTGGTGTTGAAGAATTGATTGTTTTCATACAAATGTTTTGCTGGATATTTATCTTAATTTCTAATTTTTCTTTTGTCAATTGGGTTGAGAGTCTGTGATAATGCAATTTAAAATGAATGTACATAAACTTAAATCAAATAACTATGTTTGTTTCTAACATACATGTCAAAGACCACATTGATTTTTGCACTGATCACCGACAGCATTGATTAACACGCACACACACACACACACACACACACACACACACACACACACACACACACACACACACACACACACACACACACAAACACACAAACCTATTTTGCAGCTGACCTTTAACTTATTAAGTTGTCGAGGGTAAAGTCTTCAATATGGAGTGATAATACTCTTGTGACCCTTGTGTGGCCAACTATATATTTTGTTCACGTGATACCTTTGTCCTAATAATTTTAAATATTGCTTCCTGGGTATTCCATTCTTAAAAGGATAAATATACATATAAAAACACATTCAGAATGGTATCAAGAGGAAATATATATATCTGTTAATAAGTTAATATAAATATATATGGATTTAAGCACACACCAAGATACCGTTTTTCATGTTCCTGAAAATGTTTTCTTGGAAGCTTTCTGCTGCCTTGGAGAGCAGCATAGACTAGAATTACTATATTAATACAATTTCTGAATTATAACATTTGCTGTACCTCGAGATGTGTCACAGAGTCTTCGTAATTAGCACTTCAAATCCTGACTTCCTGAAATATTTTTAACTAATAAGAATATAATAGCGCTCTGAATATGTGTTGGTCACCCTTGCTTAAAAATATCCTAATAAATCTGTATATAGATGAGACTTTCCCCCAATTAAATAAGCTAAGACTGCACTGTGTGTTTGGGGTACTTTTATTTCAGCTTTTCTTTTTGCATAGCACCACTTGCAAGAGCAAGGACCTCTGCGGCCTAACGGACCCCACTTGTCACACGTTGGCACTTACTATATAGTTTTAATGATAATGATGGTTTAATGGGCCTAATTGTTTTTAATGGCACAAGGGATGGAGTGTGTGTCTGTGACTGAGAGAAGGACTCTGTTCATGTGTGTGCGTGTCTGTGTGTGCCTGCTCATGTGTGTGTATGTGTGTGTGTGTGTGTGCATGCGCGTGTGTGTATGTGTGTGTCTGTGTGTGTGTGTGTGTGCATGCGCGTGTGTGTATGTGTGTGTGTGTGTGTGTGTGTGTGTGTGTGTGTGTGTGTGTGTGTGTGTGTGTGTGTGTGTGTGTGTGTGTTTGTGTGTGCTGACTGGCGAATGTAATTGATAACGGCAGCGGCGCGCAAGACCAGGGCCCGCCAAGCATACCCGGACTGACACGTGTGTAATTAAGGTGTCTTGTCACAGCGGGAGACTGACGGAGTACAAGGAGGAAGCAGCGAGCAGCCTCACGTGCTGCACCATGCATAGTTATGAGGGAGATCACACCCCCGCTTACAGATCACAGCGAGGAGGGCTAGTGGGGCCTTAGGAGATGTTGCTGCATGCTGCTTAATGTGCAGCCTCCCATTGGTCCCCCAGGTAACTGGTTATCTGGATCCATTTATTCCTTTACGAACTGAAATCTAAGTCGCAAATGTGTTATTATATAGACGTGCTTTGCATTGTTATCATGTTTTTTTATTATTATTCATCAGACTATAATCCCATATATTTATTTATATCAACATCATTATTGTGATTTCTTTTTTTTTTTGAGTGTGTCGAAGAAAATACTGACGATTAACAAATCACTTACTATCTAAGTGTAGTTCTGAGCATTGCATTCATGAAGACTCGTCCATTATTACAATCTATCCTTAAAGAGAAACACGTATTTCTAAAGAGTTAATGTGTAGATGTTCATCGTAGGACAAACACAGGGGTTGCTCATCACACTAATTATGGCTCCGTTCCATTTCTGCACTAGGGCACAGGTAGTTAACCAGTGGAGATAAGTCTACTGCCTCTTTCCTGGTTCATAAAAGCAACAGACCCGTCATAAATGAAATTCAACCAGACTGTGGACCATCATCGTGTACCCAGTCTCAAACGTTGAGATAAGGACCTCAATTTCAATTTCAGGAACACAGAATAATAAAGGCTTCTGCCCTTAAACTGAATGCAAGGTAAACAAATACCCACGCCAACACACACACCAAAACACACTTTAACTCACAGCACTTTGTTGCTCTCCTTCCTGCGCACTCTGAGTCCGAAGGGCTGGTGTGTGATTTCAAGCGTTTCTCGGATGGGGCTGGACGGCTTGTTGTTGGGGATGTTCATGTGCTCATGGGGGACCTCGTACCTTTGCTTATTGGAATCAAAGATCTGCGGGGGAGATGAGGAAGACACACACACACACACGCTGTCACAAACCATGTGTCTGTGTCTTTGTATGGAGATTTATAATTGTGTGGCTGTGTAGCTGTGTGGTTGTGAAGTGGTTTTTATTTGTGAAGTCTTTGTGTGTGTGTGTGTGTGTGTGTGTGTGTGTGTGTGTGTGTGTGTGTGTGTGTTTGTGTGTGTGTGTGTGTGTGTGTGTGTGTGTGTGTGTGTGTGTGTGTGTGTGTGTGTGTGTGTGTGTGTGTGTGTGTGTGTGTGTGTGTGTGTGTGTGTGTGTGTGTGTTTGCAAAAGGGATTAATTGCATGTGTAAATGAGCTTTTTTGCATGAGTGTATGCATGGTGTGTGTGTGTGTGTGTGTGTGTGTGTGTGTGTG
>NC_082397.1:16033490-16048490 GCF_031168955.1 Gadus macrocephalus
AAACCAACTTTAACGAAGCATCTTAAAAAATTAAACCTGTAACAAAACAGGGCTGTCGCTTGTAAAAGGCTGGCAGCCATCTCAGTGTTCATGAATCAATGGCTGTAACTGACAGACCTTGGGATCTTTGCATAATTATGTTTACTTTACTTCCAAATTCATCTTAACGATCAGGAGCCGGGATGAGCAGTGAGCATCACAGTGTCTGTAATGAGCACTTAGTCCTTATCCTTCCTTTATGACTATATAGATAAGAGAATATCCACAATTACAATGGGTCTTTCCCCTTTCTTTCCTCTTTCTTGGTCTTCTTTGCATGCATTGACTGGTCACTGATTAGGAACCCAACACTACGGCAGTGATTCACATTGGTCTAGGTGGCAGCGGAGTGTTAGGAGGGTTTAGAAGAAAAGGCTTGTCAGGGAGGCTTGGTAGATAAGGGATTACGAAAAGTGTAGCGTATTTGGAAATAATAAATCAAAGTCACCATTTTCCTCAATGTATTTATCGAGAGAGTCTTCGGTTAAATCTTCAATGCCCTCCCCATCAAATAACATACTTCACTAACTATCTCAGAGTGTTGATCTGGGTAAAGTTCAAGCATTTGCAATGGCACTTGCTAAGACTTAACTACTAGAGCCCTACAAAGGCCTTTCCTGTAAATGCTCTCCTTGAACGATCAGGGTTGAATGAAACCCAAAAAGCAAAGTTTCTGAGCAATTGTACGGTGGCGCTGAGCATTCACCAAATAAAAAAAAGTTTCACAGCTAATGTAGCCGTTAGCACACTCAGGATCTCGTAATTACGAGATAAGATCTCGTAATTACGAGTTAAGGATCTCGTAATTACGAGATAAGATATCATATATTTACGACATAAGGATCTCGTTTACGAGAAAAGGATCACGCCTCTCATTCATCAATAACGTTGCTGGCTAGCTGCAGGCCGGCAAAGATGACGCTATTGTATTTAATCTCCTGCTCGGGTTGAGGCATTGGGAAATATTGTTGTTCCTTAAAAGTGAGGAGGGCATTAATATAAGTATTTCAACATTGCGCAGACATCTGAAGTCATTGGCCGGCAAAGATGACGCTATCCGACGCTATCGTATTTTATTTCCTGCTCGGGTATGTCAAGTATGTCAACATTGCGCAGACATCTGAAGTCATTGGGACTGTTCAGGAGAAAAGCCCAGTCGGACCTGCTACAAGTGGCTCTCTTCCTGCAGGAGCAGTTGAACCAGTACGGGATGCTTGTTCCATCATTTGATGTGCCAAAGCCCCTCGAATATTGACGCGTTAATTGTTCAGTGGAACCCAGAAGTGGAAATGTTGTTGTCGTGGTGGTTTAAAGGGCATGTGGCTGGCCCCTCACATTGCAGCTCTTAAAAGTTGAATACAGCAGTGCATTATGTGTTTAACTTTATACCATGCATTATTGTTCAGAAAACGTCATACCTCAAGCTCTTTTCCAATTAATGAGCTAAATTGTTTTTATACAAATCAATAAAATATTGTTTTTGTGGGGAAATATAATTTTTGTCCCACTGCCCACATTAGATTTTGTTTTAATATTGGCTGTGACAGTATGTCACATAATTAATGTATTCAAATTTAAAATACTATGTTCATAGTAAAGGCAAACCCTGCAGTTGTTAAATTATTTTAAAAAAAACATACCACTGACTGAAGTGATCTATGGCTTTTATACAACGGTTACTATTATGGCAAAACGAAAGTCATAGACACACTACATTTAAAAAAATAAACAAGAAAGTCAAAGTAGCTGTTTTATTAAAGAATACAAAAAAGTAGTCCCTCCTGGCTGCCTTCAAAATGCACGACGGTCGCTATGCAACACACTTTAGCGTCCCTCCGAGAGAAGGCTCGGCTAGAGCGGTTCGCCAGCAATTTATCCTCTCGCCGTGTGCCTAAGCTTTCGTTAGTCTCTCCATCGCCTTGCTCACTCCCGGAGTAACAACATTTACACCCTCTCCATCATCCAACACATGTTTTACTTTGTAACTGTTTCTACTTCCAGGCGCGGAGTGATATGCAAACTTTCACAAAATGATCGGGCGTCATAGCAGTTATGTATATGCTCATTATACAACAGTTGGGAACCAATCAGATCGCTGGATTTAGGTCCCCCGTTGTATAATATCATATAAAGAGCTCCGGGAGTCGCAAACGGCAACAATCACTTTCTCCTCCATGCTGCAGTTCACCCCGGACTGCACTGCACTGAGTTGGCCGGTTGAACGCTGATTGGCTGTCACTGTCAATCACTGTGAACGCTGATCACGCGAATTTCGCGTCAAAGTTCAAATATCTTTAAAGATTGATAGATTGAGGGGAACATAGGACCCTTTTCCCAGAAAAGGGTCCTATGTTCCCCGCTTTTCCCAAAAAGGGTCCTATGCTCCCCGGTATGTATGGCTACAGGGGAACATAGGACCCTTTTTGGGAAAAACGGGGAACATAGAACCCGGGGAACATAGGACCTGGGGAACATAGGGATGACCCCCGGTAATGTAGCATCTCTCAGAAAACTGGTTCCACTTCATCAAGGAAGTAGCCAGAAATAACACGGGGATTGCTACTTCTGGTGTAAGCATGTAGCCATATGACCATACGGGAAAATCCATCGACAGCACCGTTAATACATATGGATACAATTTGTATCCGTGAAGCATCCCGTACTGGTTCAACTGCTCCTGCAGGAAGAGAGCCACTTGTAGCAGGTCCGACTGGGCTTTTCTCCTGAACAGTCCCAATGACTTCAGATGTCTGCGCAATGTTGACATACTTACATTAATGCCCTCCTCACTTTTAAGGAGAATCAATATTTCCCAATGCCTCAACCCGAGCAGGAAATAAAATACGATAGCGTCGGATAGCGTCATCCTTGCTGGCCAATGACTTCAGATGTCTGTGCAATGTTGACCTACTTATATTAATGCCCTCCTCCCTTTTAAGGAACATCAATATTTTCCAATGCCTCAACCCGAGCAGGAGATTAAATACGATAGCGTCAGATAGCGTAATCTATGCCGGCCTGCAGCTAGCCAGCAACGTTATTGATGAATGCGAGGCGTGATCCTTTTCTCGTAAACGAGATCCTTATGTCGTAAATATATGATATCTTATCTCGTAATTACGAGATCCTTATCTCATAATTACGAGATCCTTATCTCGTAATTACGAGATCTTTTCACGTAATTACGAGATCCTTATCTCGTAATTACGAGATATTATCTCGTAATTACGAGATCCTGAGTGTGCTAACGGCTACATTAGCTGTGAAACTTTTTTTTATTTGGTGAATGCTCAGCGCCACCGTACAATTGACCTCCCTTTTTTTTTTTTTAAGCGCTTTGAGTGTGAGAAAAGCGCTATATAAATTGAATCTATTATTATTATTATTATTATTATTTATTTATAGATGTCATAGATATCTTATATAAACGAAAAGGACAAAAGATGTGCCCAACTTGAGCAGTTCAATTTGAACAAGATATATATGTACAAATGTGACATGACCTAGAATTCGAGACCTGATTGGCTTACGTGGCTTTCACTTTAAGTCACTCATAAGCTCTCTGCTTCCCTGTAATGATTCATATTTTGTGTGGGTGCGTGGGTGTGTGTGTGTGTGTGTGTGTGTGTGTGTGTGTGTGTGTGTGTGTGTGTGTGTGTGTGTGTGTGTGTGTGTGTGTGTGTGTGTGTGTGTGTGTGTGTGTGTGCGTGCGTGCGTGCGTGCGTGTGTGTGTGTGTGTGTGTGAGTGCATGTGTCTGTGCGTGTGGGAGTGTGTGCACGGCTGGGTGCGTTTGTGTGTGGCCAGCCAGTACAACAGTCATACCATATAGCCTCTGTGCAGATCAATGATTGCATTGCAGAGGGCCATGGCTTCAGTCCATGGGCATCCTCAGTAAACAGAGTCTGACGCTGTGCTAAATGAGCTATTCTCTATCTCGGGACACAATCAGCTGCTCCTAAATCACACAGCCTGATTGCCATAGACTACGCCGATGAGGAAAGGCTTGGAAGGGAATGCGCTGTGAGAAGAGTCTGTGTCCATCAATCACTGAGTGTGAAAAACGCCTGCTCTCTGCTAACAGCGGCCGCAGGGCCCTTGCATGGGCACAATGTTTTAGAGTCCCTCTCTCATCGCTTTTTTTTTTACCATAGTCTTTCCTTTCTTAAAAATCCAATTCCACTCTATCACTGCCAGTCGCATATGCCCACACTACTAGAGTGCTGCTCCAGCCTATTTCAATAGCCTAAACTGGAATTGGCAATTCACTCCCCCTGTATTGATCCAGTCCATTTCAAACCCTAGAGGCGCACAAGCTGGTAGCAGGCAAGCTACCAACCAACTTTAGGTTTGTGTTCAGTTTGTGTCTCCCTGTGTGTATTTGTGTGTTTGTATGGGTGTGTGCATTTGTGCACACATGTGTGTGTGCTTGGGTGTGTGTGTCTGTTTGTGTGTGTCTGTGTGTCTGTGCACACCTGTGTGTGTGTGTGTGTGTGTGTGTGTGTGTGTGTGTGTGTGTGTGTGTGTGTGTGTGTGTGTGTGTGTGCGTGTGTCTGTGTGTGTGTTTGAGTATGCATGTGTGTTTGCGTGTGTGATTGTGTGTGTTTTTGTGTGTGTGTGTGTGTGTGTGTGTGTGTGTGTGTGTGTGTGTGCAGGTGTGTGTGTGTGTTTGTGCGTGAGTGTGTGCATTTGTGCCAATGTCAGTCACTGCTGGTAAAGTGGGGCTGGGATATTTGATGTGTGTGAGTGAAGAAATGAGGAGTGCATGATGGAGAGGAAGGAAGTGAGAGACAGGATATAGAAAGAGTTACCATTGTGCATGTTGGCGGTTGCTGAGATGGCATTAGTCTAAACCCAGACGTTATGTCTCCTTAATACGTCAATATCCTCAGTGATAAATCCCCGCTCTTTTAATGACATCTTTATTTAGAGACATTCAGCATCCCTCTTACTCCTAACAAATCGCTTGCTCTGCAAAAGCTTTCACCGAGGATTATGGGAATGCATTAGTGTTAAGGTGATGATTTAGCAAAATATTTTTTTTGTCAAATGATCGCGACAGAGACATTGACAGGCAGATAGAGATTTTGATATCTGACCTAAAAAACGTTATTTGATATGGTAATTTGTTGTTGTTTTAGTACTTAGTGTAAGTAATGGTTAAATATTTACAGATGATGGAATATTTAACATCTGTTTCAATCACTGTCACTCCCACACAAGGTTGATTTTCAGTGACCTCATCAATGTTGCACAGGATACCAGCATCATCTGGTTACTTCAACACATCATATCCTGGTCCAGTGAAGCTCATTCTGTATTCTGTCAGTTTATGCCACTGTTTGCACACCGATAGGTTAACATTGTCCTCCTGCACCAATGTACTGTGGACACAAAAGGTCAAAGGGTTTACTTGGCAAGCATAAACATAGCACACACTGATCACAGAAGGAGTTCATTCCTAAAATACAGGTGCCCAGTTACCGGTAATAGCATTACGTATGTGTATTCGATAGCGTCAAGTTGAGTCAGGTTAAGTCACATAAATTGATCTGTAAAGTGCAAACTTAAACAAACAAAACAAACAACCTCAAAGCTTTGTCGGTTAAATCCATGCATCCCAAAACCCCAGAAGGAATGCTGAACAACCAACGTATACGTTTCATTAGGACTGTGATTCCAAGATGCCGGCATGAAAAATGTATAGTTTGCATCCTCCCACTAAATGTTTATGTTTCACCGGGGTTAATAAACATGATTAAAAACCCAGCGTGAGGCCTACTCGACATGTCACAGCACATTATGTATCACAACACTTAATAATGATATAATAGGTGTGAGTCACGGGGCTGTTCTGGATCGCCCGTGGACACTTGGATAATGAGGAACACAACTCTTATAACGCATGTAATCACGGTAATGAAAACGAGATTACAAGCCATTTAAAAAAGGGGGCATATTAAAAACCATTATCAAAAATCTGTGTCTACTTTAAAGTCATTATGCACGAGTATTAGAAAAACAAGGGTGCTCTACAAACTATCCACACAGAACACAGCTGCCTCTTTCAGACTTAATGGTGCAGCTCCCCCGACCAAACTCTTAAAACTGTTAAGTTTCCAGCCATTAAGAGAGAGATACTTTTACTTATTTCATACAATCTACAACTCTACGTTGGAAGATTGTCTAGACATGTTTTATGGTTAATTTGAAGGCATTACTGTGAGCCTGCTTGTCTTGTCGTTTTGGGTTATGCAGATTCAGTGAATTAATGAAGATGTTGTGGCACTGGATAATAACATTCATTGTTCAAATTAAACTTTAATCAAGGTTCTGACCTCACCGGGCACGGAAACAACTGCAGTTATTATGGGAGTTTGAAAAAAACACTTGAGTTGCATTAAAATCCGAAAACCAAAACCTAACTAAATCATTCATGGGGTGGACAAAGCCCATGCATTAATTAACCATGAATGCAAAAGTGGGTGTAGGAAAAGATCATGAAATAAAGGAGAAAAGCAACAAGTCTTGTAGTTGCATCTGATGGTGTGCATACGATACGATTTTAATGCTCCATTTCTTATTTATGCCACAGCAAGTTTGCATTGCTTTCTTTCTCTTTTGCTTCAAAAACTTCCTGCTAGATTTATCTGAAATCAATTTCCCTTGCAACATATTGGGGAAGAGGTTGAAAGTATTCAACCTACTGGTGCTCAGAACCTCAGAACCGACTCAGAACTGCTCAAGAATTCAGCTCGCTATTTTCCAAAAACATTTTTGCCCTTTCTTTTTACTTCCAGGACACCGGCAGAACTAAAAAAAATAAGACAAAATACAAGATGTGATGAAAAATCCTATCTATTAAATATAGCATATTTTAAGATATATAAGGTACTGTTCATGTAACCTCCAACATAGTTCACTGAAATGCAGGCAGTTTATAGCCATTATCTGTTAATAATATTTCCGCCTGGATTACCCACTCCCATGTGTGTGAGTGAAATAAATCCCACCAACTCCATCTAATGGCTCCATCTACAGATCATACTGGCCATGAACTGCTCCCTGTATATCATCAGCTGCCTAGTGTGCGACCGCACCGCCGAGTGTAAACGAGTGTAAAACGCATGCATGTATGCATAGATAACCATGACAGTACAACTAGCTCCATAAAGCACAACACGCAGGTGGTAGACCAACGTGTATACCCATTATGGGGTGGTCTCCAGAAGCCTGCCTACACAGCTGTTAGCCCCCTGCAGGGAGAGGCAGCAGATGGAGGGGAAACACAGGAGGACATGAATGAAAGGGATGAGGTTTGGGGGCCAACACACACATAGCCATAGACACACACACAAACACCCCCCCCCCCCCCCGCCCCCCCCCTCTCCCTGGAACGTCCCACCCTCCCACACGCAAACAGAGTCGAATGCTGTGTCATCCGTAAGATAAATGACATTCCCTCTGCGTTTCACTCAGTGTGCTGACAGTCACAGACACACTGGGGAGAGAGTGTACGCTACGGGGATGGATGCTGTAGCTGTTGGCACCAAGCCTTGAAGTCTGCAGTGAGAGAATGGACTGCTGTAATGAATGACCACTGTGTTTTTGTGTGAGTGTGTGTGTATGTGTGTGTGTGTGTGCGTGTGTGTGCGTGTGTGCGTGTGTGTGCGTGTGTGTGTGCGTGTGTGTGTGTGTGTGTGCGAGTGCGTGTGTGTTTGTGCGCATGTGTGTGTGGTGTGTGGTTATTTTTGAAACTCCTGTCACTACAACTGTTTAATGTAGGAGGAGGAGGGTGGAAGTGCACATTCTGAATCTGTCGTTAGTGCATTCAGGATCCTTTGGTGCGCTGGCTCGACAGTTTAGGAAGCACTCCAGAAAGACGCTATACCTGCCAGTGACCTTGTGAACAGAATTACAATGTTTTACGTCGAGGAGAAATGCAGCAGTCATCCTTTAACGTCTCAGGTTTTTAAAATTGAACACCCTTGCCGAGTCGTCTCCCAGTCTGAAAAATATCAATATTTCATTATTTGGTATCCGTGTGCTGAGCAGCAGAGAAACGCTTGTTGTGTATGCGTATGCACATAAAGAGTCCTTTTTTTCCGTGATGCCTCACCACCACCACTCCCTTTACAGAGTCCCTGCTTCTCTTTGCTCATTTTGCTTTTCTTTGCTTTCATATGAGCCCGTTGGAGAGCATTAATGCATAAAGTTTGACAGCTAATTATATTATATTTAATGTGCCAACAAAGAAAGACAACTCAAGTGTGCTTTGCCATTAAAGAAAATACATTGTGCCACCAACATCCACACAGGGGACCAGAGATAATTATTTTCTTAGTGCCAAATCTAGCAATTTCTTTCTTACGTGGGGCTTCAAGAAGAAAATATTCTTTGTGCTTTGTGCACAGCTGGATTGCCAATGAACACATCAAAGCCGCATTATATTTAAACTCGCTGCTGTTCTGCACTGCTGCCCGAATGCCCATAGGCATGGTTTGGGATGTCTAGGCTCAAAGGCAAGTTAGACAAGGCATTTCATCTCTCGGAATCTCAGCACGACGTGGCGAGATTGCAGTTTATTTGTCAAATGCAACCTTATTGACATTAATAGTCTTCGATGAAACGTCATTTGGATCTACTGTGGTATCTTTGTTTCTGGCTAGGTATGACTTGGAGAGTGGTGAATGTTCAACACGTAGTTTATTCAGAGGTACAAGGTAAATGAGCATGCAGGCTGGAGGTGGTTCATGAAGCATCTCCTGAATCCAGGTAAAAATCCACTTTATATTTTTATGGGTGGAATGGTAAATAAGCCAAGCCTACAGGTTCTGATTTACCCGGGTAAATTTTCAGTCTGTCTGGGTCTGGGCGGAATGGAAAAGATGCCATGCTTGTAGGGTCTGATTCTCAAACCAATACATCTGTGTATGGTGTTGGGTTGACCACTCTATGTCTAGAGAACAAAGCTATTCAGGAATGGTGTTAGCACGACAAATATGTGGCTAATGAGGTGCTGATGTTTGTGTGACTATAATGGGGTCTAAATAAAGCATAGAATGAATTATTTTACATATTCTTGAAGAGAGATTAAATTTGAATGTTTACAAAGAATTTGGATTTATTTAAAGCATGTGCATGTGACCGAATATCTGTGAGGGCTGTGTTATTCATGCAACATGGTGCACAACCAAAATAGACCAATACAGCCTCCAAATCGATACAGAGAACATCGTTGGTTACCATAGTAAAGATTTATTTACGGAAAATGTGTTTAGTACCCTTGGGATATTGATGGTTGAGTAGTTATACAATATTTTTGCAAATACAAACATTATTTACTACCAAGTCCATACAAAATGAGGGAACACACCCCAGACACACTGAGGATAAACCAAATATCTTGGTACGAAGATCACAATAACCACTGCAACCATTAAACCCATAATCATCATAAATTTGTATACATGCCCAGCACTGATGTTGCCTTAAGACTACGTCAAAGCCAACAATACAATACACAGGTGGAGGAGGGGGTAGTGCAACACGTAGACTCAATTAGTTTGATGCTAAATCCCACAACAATAAAAGCCTATCACAATGGTGGCTAGTATAAGCGGTAAAACTACGTATTATAAAAGAGGGAAAAACAATGATTTGCCGGACTGTCAATTTTTATTATTCTCTTCTCTATTTGATTACATAAAGTACCTCCAAAGTAACTCTCAGACCATGAGAGCTTTGCCGGAATGTTATTTAACAAACACAGGTTCAACTTGCGTTTAGAACCAAGATGGCTGTAATAATAAGTCCCAAGGTGCCATTGTGTCAGTCCCAAACTTGTTTTTCAAATGAAGAAGGCCTGGCAAACTATTACACATATTTTAAGTATATGAAAAGTAAAAAAAACATATTATATTAAAGTTACTTTAACCTTTAGTTTGCCTTCCACCGCACAAGGCTTCTTTACATCAGCTCAGGGGCAGAGGAAAAGAGTCCTTCCTGCAGGGTCCTAGTGCTCTCATGTTTATCTAATATATACATTTACCTTTTGGAATGCATAAAATACAACTCATCTTCACCTTAAATGACATTTGTTGAACACAGCCCCCTTCGAAGCTCATTCACTTCTGGAAAGCATTTGGCAAATAGTCTAAGCTTACCCTCGGTGGAGGGGCAGAATAAATATGGTCCAGTTAGACTGCAGTTAAAGGTGTTTGTGAGCCACCCCTGTTGCTAGGTGAGGGGATTGGAGAGGATCCATCCAGGTGAGGAATGGGGGAGGGAGAGCCAGGACTCCGGTGGTAGGAGAGGGAAGAGAGGGAGTCTGCTGGGCAGTTTAAGACTGAGCTTTGTTGTGATGCAAAAGCTACCCGGTGTGCGACCGCCCCTAGGGTAGTTGCAACATGGTCTCACAGGAATCCGTGAAATGACTACGGTCAGACGCTTAACTCGAAATCCGTGGCCACATCACGGAAACACGCCGATATCCGTGTGTGAGCCACGGAATAACAGTGTCATTTACTTGCATTGGAGCAAATTCCGTGGCCACATCACGGACAATTGAAGTGATTCCGTCAGACCACCACGGATTTTGAGTTAAGCCCCCGCTGTGGTCAAATGTGGCACACACACAGATTGAAACGGGAGCACACACACAGATTGAAACGGGAATCTGTGTGTGTGCCACGGAATATCATTGTCATTTACTTGCATTGGAGCAACTTCCGTGGACACAACAAGGACAATTTAAGTGTTTCAGTGAGACCACCCCGGGTTTTGAGTTAAGCCCCCGTGTTCGACTCGCTCGTTGAAACGGGGATCCGTGTGTGAGCCACGGAACATCAGCGTCATTAACTTGCATTGGAGCGAATTCCGTGGCCACATCACGGAAATCTGCGTGTTTCTGTGATGTGTCCACGGATTTCGAGTTATTCGTCCGTAGTCATTTCACGGATTCCTGTGAGACCAGGTTGGTAGTTTGCAACAAAGACAAACAGGTCGTTTTAGGTTAGAAATAAGTAAGAGCAGTCGTTGTTATGTTTCTTTAGTCGTGTTATGAAGACAAAAAAAACTAAATGAAATTAAATGACCAGGGAAGAGGAAATAAAGAGTGATGAAAAGTTTAGTCCTCCAAATTACTTTCTCTCCGCACCACCTCCTATCTCCCTTCTCCATGTCTTTATCTGTCTCTCTCTTTACTCTCCCTAACTCTCTCACTTTATCGTCGCTCAGAGCACTCTACGATCGGCGAATCCACTCGTTGCCATGGTAACTTTGAGCTGGGCAAACTTCTGTTGGATGCCAAAAGCTTGCTGCAACAGAACAGTGTTGGTATTTGTGTGTGCGTGCATTTGTGTGTGTGTGTGTGTGTGTGTGTGTGTGTGTGTGTGTGTGTGTGTGTGTGTGTGTGTGTGTGTGTGTGTGTGTGTGTGTGTGTTTGTGTATGTGTACATGCATATGTGAAGTTGTGTGTGTTTTTTTGTGTCTGTGTGTGTATGTGCATTCCTGTATAAGGGTGTGTGTGTGTTTGTGTGTGTGTGTGTGTGTGTGTGTGTGTGTGTGTGTGTGTGTGTGTGTGTGTGTGTGTGTGTGTGTGTGTGTGTGTGTGTGTGTGTGTGTGTGTGTGTGCGTGTACATGTGTGTGCGTGATACCAGTGTACGTGAGAGAAGGAGGGGAGAGCAATTGGTCCGTTAGTCTGATGCTCTTTCTATCCCCCTCCCTCTCGCCGCCTCTCTCTATTATTTGGCCCTCTTTCTCTCAAACTTCTATTATTTAAAATTCAGATGCAGCCCCCCTCGCTGCATGAGCCCTGCGTTACTCTTCATGCCTAAGGAGATCAATTTGGCCGTCAAATTCTCCTCCCTCTCTTCCTCCCAGTCCCTCTCTCTCTCTCTCTCTCTCTCTCTCCCTCTCTCTCTCTCTCTCTCTCTCTCTCTCTCTCTCTCTCTCTCTCTCCCTCTCTCTCTCTCTCTCTCTCTCTCTCTCTCTCTCTCCCTCTCTCTCTCTCTCTCTCTCTCTCTCTCTCTCTCTCTCTCTCTCTCTCTCTCTCTCTCTCTCTCTGTCTCTCTCTCTCTCTCTCTCTCTCTCTCTCTCTCTCTCTCTCTCTCTCTCTCTGTCTCTCTCTCTCTCTCTCTCTCTCTCTCTCTCTCTCTCTCTCTCTCTCTCTCTCTCTCTCGCTGTGTCCCTTGCTCTCTCTGCTGTTTCGTCCCGAGGACTTTGGTACCCAGAACTCAAGAAGAGAAAGGTTATTCGGTCCTTTGTCTTTCTTTATCGTCTCTCTTCACGCCTTGCGACGACCTCCCTTACCCTCCCTCCCTCCTTATGCAGATTCTCTTTCGTCTTCGCAGTCGGAACTCACAGGGTACAGAGTGCGATCGATATTATCATTGTCTCGTCTTTCCCGTTCCCCCCCCCTCTCTCTCTCTCTCTCTCTCTCTCTCTCTCTCTCTCTCTCTCTCCCTCTCTCTCTCTCTCTCTCTCTCTCTCTCTCTCTCTCTCTCTCTCTCTCTCTCTCTCTCTCTCTCTCTCGCCCTCTCTCTCTCTGAGCACCCTCCATCCATTACCCCTCCCTCCCTCCCTCCCTCCCTCCCTCCCTCCCTCCATATCCCTCGCTACATCTCTAATGACCCCTTCTGCTGATTCAGATTGCCACGGCGAGTTATAGCTCATGTCTCTATTTCTGTTTGACCACCAGGATAATTAGAAAGGCCTAATAGGCTTTGAATTAAAGTTTTAAAACAAACACTTGAGCTGGAGAGGGAAAACAGAGGCCAATTAAGTGGACCATTTAGGGCACATTCACATCAGGGACCTGGGCAATATCAGAGTACACTTGACCCAAACGTCCAGATCATTAGATTACTCTGAACACTGTGTGACGTACCCAGGCGCTGGTCAGGTTGACCCGGGTCCACTTGAAGAGGCTGTTTCGCAACAACGATTCATGTGTACCCGGGTACGGATCGCCTCAGATGTGGGCACGGAACAAATCAATTGTACCTAATTTGACATTCTTTTATTTGGAAACGTCCGACCAGATGACGGAACAGATCTATTTGTCAGTGGTTATCATACGAAAAGACAGTACGGTGTATGTTGTGTGTGTGTGTGAGTGTGTGTGTGTGTCCTGAATTAGGTGAATGACTTGTTGTTGCTCTGGGGATCTGCCTGCCAACCGCCCCCTCCCCCCCTTTGGACCCCACCCCGTACCCCCATCTGTGGCCACTTAGCATGCAGCTCCTGGCCGCGTCGCTGACCTTGTGTTATAAACACACACACACACGTGCACACACACACACACACACACACACACACACACACACACACACACACACACACACACACACACACACACACACACACACACACACACACTTGACATATACATACACACACGCACACACACAAAAAGACACACACACACACACACACACAAACGTGCACACGCACGTGCACACACGTAAACACACAAATAAACATACACTCGCACGGACTCACACGCACACACGCCCGCACACACACAGCCATAGACGACCTCACCCACGAACAACTGGGCCCGAACCCAGCAATACATACATGCACCTACTAACAAAAACATACACACACACATGCACACGCATGCATCCTCAAACATACACACGCACAACCACAGACACCTATGGGCACAGAAGAGGAGATACAAGCCCCTCATCGGGATTCAGTGCAGAACTCTACGGATGTCCTTGGTGTATGAAACCTTATGAAACCAGAGGGAGAAAATACAAAGGGTGGACGGATCCCACACACAAACATGACAGAACCTGTATGTGAGCCCTTCCAATGTACCTTTCCTTGATCATTCACATACACACACACACATACACACACACACACACACACATGCACATACAATCACACACACAGAGGCACCTACGAACACATGCACACACCCACACACAGAAATGCAGACACATAGATACACACACATGCGTACCCACAGCAGCACACAAACACACCGAAACATGTGCACACATACACCCTCACATACATGCACAGGAACCCCCACACACACACACACACACACACACATTAAAGTGATAAAATAAAGTGGTGCATCTTCAGCAGTAACCTTTTGCCCCGTCAGGCAAAAGGTGACGTCTGCTACCAATCTCATCTCACACCCACACAAACACTCACACACATACAGGTTGCAAACTCACGCACATGCTCGTGCACACTTTAATTGTCCTTGCCAGTCTACAAACATTTTTGGTTGTGTTTTATTCATGACCAAAATGACTTGGTTGTTCTGGAGCTCATGGTTGACACGATGAGAGTGAGGGGAGCAGGACCACACCCACGTCAGGCTTGCATCATGTGTGTGTGTATGATGGTTTGTAAGAGGTGGTGATAATGCCATAACAACGTGTTTTTGAGCCAAGTAACATTGCAACAAGTCTCACGAATCAGACTTTAGATTAAAATCTAAAGTCTGCTGACAGACAAGCTGAAACCTGGTCGAACAGGTTGTTTCACTCTCTTTCACTTCGTATTTGTCCCTGGAGGCAGGGATCCGGAAGCACCTTTTTGCCAAACACCATCTCGGCCAGCAGTAGTATACTGTAAAAAAGTGTCTGTAACGGTTTCAAATCAACATCGGGCAGCCTTGCAACTCTAGAAATACACTTCTGAAGAGAATTTTAGGTTGCCTTTTGAATATCTGGCCGGGGAAAACAGTTATAAACTAGCCTCTAGGCTAACTCTGGCTCAGTAACAGTTTGACTGTTGATTAATGTGCAATGTCCCTGAAGAAAAACAAGAGTAAAAAAATGAATAAAAAGCTTCATCCCCTCGCACAAATTAGTTTTCAATTGTAGAATATCGCTGTAACGAGACAGGAAATCAGGGGTTACACTGCCCTTGCATTCCTGGTTTCCACATTCCAATTCCTTTGTTTACAGAGAAGAACTCCTGGCCA
>NC_082397.1:16050655-16060655 GCF_031168955.1 Gadus macrocephalus
TTTGCTTGTCTGTTTTTTAAAATGTTTTCCTCTGCACCCTCTGCCAAATAAGCTGTCAAAATCAAATACCTAAAACCTTAAGACAATTAGTCGGAGAACCCTCAAAGCTTGACATGTATTCATCACAACAACTCTATTTCCAAACCTTACTTAGTTAATTGAAGACGCAGGATCAACACACATGCTGCAACCGCCGAGAAAGATCCCCTCAAAACAGTAAGCACACATAATGTAGCTCAGCCTCCCTGCAGAGCAGCAGGGGGAGGCTTCATCATGCCAACAGGCCTAACTAAACACTTTATTGAGTTTATTGTTCAATTTATTTCCAATGATTACTCATCACATAGCCCGTATTCCAAAGCTCTTATATCTCCCTTGGCAACAAACTTCAGCTGCTTCCCTCGTCTCTATTGGATGATGTAAAACATGATGGAAAGGTCAGAACATTGTTCAAAGCATTGATGTTGTGTTTGATTTTGACATTATTAAACAGGATTGTATGATACAAAGTATAACAAACTTACAAGGACAGATTGAAAACTGAAGTCATCTTACAATGTAAATTGAATTATCAAACCATGGTGTTTCGGTTTATTTTGTTTGCTCTTATTTTCAAATTTTTCCAGTGGCCGGTTGTTTTGGTCCAAATAACAATAGTCTGGCAAAAAAGTTGCTTTGGGGGACAACATTGTTCTGGTTGTAATAAAGTGTTGTGTTTCTGCACACATGAGATGTGTTTTATTCAATAGACGTAAAACCCACAAAAAGCAAAACAACACATTTGGGGCCTTATTTTAACGGTCTGAAACGCAAGTGAGAAGCGCCAAGCGCAAGTAGCTTTGTGAAAACGTAGGCCTATATGATATAACATATGCGGTAACTGTGGTTCTATTTAATGGTACACTCAATACATTATAAACATCGTTTCTTATCAATATTGTATGCATCCTAATATGCATGTGTTCCCCCGTTAATATACATTGCCATGGACTCCATATGCGTTACGTGTTTAGTTGGCGTGTTTAGTCCCCAGATGGACGCACACACACGCGCGCCCGCATTCATTCATTCTTTTTAACACTCACTCGCGGTAAAACAATGTTTTCTCACGATCAAATACTCATCAATCCTAAAAGTTATGGGCATGTACACGATGTCTCTGTCAAGAAAATATGTGTTTGCTGTAAGGTGTTTGCAGATGCATTGATTTAAAAGTACAACTTATTACCGCTGCATCAGCTGTTCTTTCCCAAATAATTTACCAAGAATGTGTGGCTAGGTAGATGAGAGAAGCAAAGTGTATGCGCGAGGTGCACAAGCAACATTATGAATGCGCCATTAAAATAGCATCTGAACAACGCGCCACTGACTTTAAACCAGGTATTTCCTGGTTTGTGGTGCAAGTGGTTTCTGAAACTGCAAGATAGCACCAGAGAACGTTTGCGCCAGAACACGCCTCCTCCTTTCGCCGAGCCGCCCCTTGGGGCACAAGATCTTTCCCTGATTTGCTGACGCGTGGCGCAGGAGGGAAAAGAACGCTCTGCGCCAGTTGCAAACTAGCAGCGACACATGCGCCAGTGATTAAGTCAATTGCGCCGGATGCAAGATAGGGCCCATATACTGAGAATCATAACACACACGCACACACACAAATACGCAGACACATAAACACACACACACACATTGTATGGAGTTTGGGGGGATTATTTCTAGTTCTGTATGAAAAGAGAGGACATTTTCTTATCGAAAATTAAACAGCCCAACATAGACACACAAACGCAAACAGCTGGACACACGCCACAATAGCAATGAATAGTAATATACTCTTTCTGTCTCACAATCATTCTGTCTTTCCTCCTATCTCTATCACTCTTTACATATGTCACTTCGTCCGGATCTCGTGATTACACATAAAACTCACATACTGACAAAAATACACACACACTTAAACCAAGACACACTCACACTCACTTGTGCCCTTTGTAGCTTACCATCTCTCTCATACCACACACACACCCTCTCTAACTCAACATCTTTCTCTCTCTCTCTCTGCCTCACACACACACACACACACACACACACACACACACACACACACACACACACACACACACACACACACACACAAACACACACACACACACACTAGCATGGATTTGTCCACACAGCAGCAGCTGCTGATGGAGAAGGGGGAGGACAGGGGAGGAGGGGTGAGTCATGCTTTAGAAGGGCTCCTGTAGCTCCCCCTCTGGGGAGATGACCCATGATGAAAGGTAAGAGTCATTTACATGATTATCCTTCAGAGAGGAGTGGGAGACAGAAGAGAGAGCAACGGAAGGGGGGGAGAGTGCGTTTCCGTCTGTGTGTGTGTATGTGTGTGTGTGTGTGTATGTACGTGTATGTAAGCTCGGCTGGGCTGACTGTGCAGCGAGGTCACGCTGCACAGTGGAGCTATTATTAGATACAGTACAGCAAGGGAAATACCATAACAGGTACGGTAGTGAGATCACTGTCCACAGCGATGGAGCAGAGACCTACAGATGATGCGTAGGGTTTCCCTACGCTGTTTCTACCTGTCTCTTGTCTCATTGTTCGTATGTATTGGTTTGTCTGCTTTCACAAAGAATAGCCTCAATGAACTCATCCCTTTGTTTGAGTTTAGCTTTGGAACAAAACGAAAGAACGAATAAATTTCCAAGTGACAAGAGTTACCGGTACGAAAAATTAGAGATCAACTCTATGTACTGATGCATTTCCTAAAGAGAAAGCTGCTGATTAACACTTGCTCACCTTTTTAAATATCATGACATTTGCAGAGGGATCCTTCCGTGACTCTTCTTGACCTTATATAGAGTAGTTAAAAATACTCCTCAACTCAGACTCCGCTTGATGTGGTTGCTTTAACACTCTCTCTGTCTCTCTGTGTATGTCTGTCTATCAGTCTTTCTCTCTCTCTCTCTCTCTCTCTCTCTCTCTCTCTCTCTCTATGTATATATATATATATATATATATATATATATATACATATATATATGTATGTATGTATGCCTGCATTATTCTTCCTCTCTCTTGTCTAATAGGCCATGGAAAAGTAAAAAAACATTGGACCAAAAATATAATGACCAAGTAATCTGATGTTCTGACCAAGTAATCTGATTAGACAAGAGGCTTTCCATGAGTGCAGCACTGGGACTTTTAACTATGCATGTATAAGTCTACATTACAGGTATTTCCAAAAATCGTTAATTAAATCATGATCATGAGTTCTTCACAAGTCATCGGAATCACACATGCCACCACAGCAACTGTCAACGGACTGGTACTTTACTGGCCGCACAAGAAAATTAACAGATAAATGTAAATGATGCAAAGTAGCTGGCCTGCGGTAAAGTGCAGACCTACACAATATGGCAGGCTAGTTTGCAGAGAAATGCTTGTCTGTTGCTTGGCAACAGACCAGACCCAGTCCAGTTGTGGATTTTATTTTGCTGGTGGAGCCAAAGAGATTATTTAATAAACAAACCAATCCTAATCTGTTGCCGCCTATAACTGATGACTCATAAATGGCGCTTGTAGATCTGTTGTGTAAAAGGAATATCACACGAGAGGGAGTGCTGTTAGACTGAACATCCCCACTACTGCTGTATTTCAGTTGTAGGTACGTGGCAGAATGATGAGCAGCTATTCAGCATAAGGCCAGAGATATACTTTCTTAAACTATGCAATCGCGTTCACATGATGGCTGCATCACGGATCCTGCATCCGTTTGGAGCGTTACTTCCATCCACATAAAACGTACTAGTGGTCCATGCATTCTGCCCATGAACGGTAGGGGCAGCATGGAGAGGGAACTGGGTCTGGCCTCAGCATGCAGCGACAACAATAGCGGACAGAAGATTGTTGTGTTTTCTGCCGTGATCTCGGAATTAAAAAGATAGTAAACTTCTCAAGTGTTGCCTTGTTTATCGTTTACGTCCCGTCAAACCCGTAACAATTCCAATTCCGTTCACAACGCAGCCGGTTGTCTACAGCGACGTGTGGCTAAAAAAAAGCAATTATACAACAGTTAGTTCCGACTGAGTGATTTGATTGGACAAGGGGCATTCCATGAGTGCTGATATAGAGTATCAATTTCAGCACAACTGTGATTATCTTCAGCGCTTTGCCCGCGGCCTCGTACCTACGACGAATCACAGCCGTGTTGATATTCTGTATAACAGCATGACCTGCCGTGCGATATTGCTTAAGTGGATCTCTGGCTTAACGGCACAACCTCGCGTTAAATGGGTTGTAACCGTCCCGCCCCCGACCCCGGCCCCTTACTTCGTCCCGCTGGCTCGTTAGTGTAATGTTCTCCACCTGTGTTAAATAGTAATTCTGTTCACCTGGGTTCCTTGTATTTAAGTTCCCCCCGTTTCTTCCCGCGATTGGTCAGTTCCTAGTTTGCTTCTCCCTGCTTGAATTTTGTGAAGTTAAGCTAACTTTTTCTTCCACCATTCTGAGTCATATCTCTACATCGAGAAAATACATTGGTGAACCCAAATGCATATTTAAATATATATATATATATATATATATATATATATATATATATATATGTAAGTACCGTTACAGATTGTATCCGTACTTGTACAGTTGTATGTAGCCCGTTGACTAAATCACTGAGCCTTTGATTGAAAGGCTTCAACGCCCGACTCGAGCTGCCATTCAAATCACACTCACACCAAAAAGTGAAGCGAGGAAAAATGGAGAGAGAAGTGAGAGCGGGGCCTACATTGAGATTGTACTCGGCTGCGGCGTACAGTGTGCGGTCGGCGCGCTCTGTGGGCGACGAGGGTGTCACACCCGCTTATGGGTTGAATGAATCAATAAATAAAACAATCGTGTGAACCATTGATGGCAGCGGAGCTCCAGTTCGTCCAGGAGGGGGGGGGGGGGGGGGGGGGGGGGAGGGCACAGATTGGTCTCCCTCTGGTGAGCAAGGAGGACAACGTGAGGTTCCCAGCCCCAGTGCTACATCACATCTCACTGTTTGGGTCTGTTTAGTGGACCAGCTGGTGTATCTGTCAGAGGCCTGTGAAGGCACCAACTACATGTACACTGTACCTGCACATGCACACTACACACATTTGAACACATGCACACGCACATGCACATGCGCACGCACACACTCCCACAGACTATATACACACATTTTGACATGGATACACATAGACGCAGAAAAACACACACACATGCACACTACACACATATCCATATGCACACACGCACGCTCAGACTAACGCAGACTATACACACATTTTCCCATCGATACACATAACACAGAAAAACAAACACACACACACATATCCACATACACATGCACATGTTCGCGCGTACACACACACTCACACAGAGTATACACACACATTTTCACATGGATGCACATATACACAGAAAAATCAACACACTCACGCTACACACCCAATTGCACAATCAAACACACACACAAACCACGGATGGTTACTTTCAAATGCATTCTACCTCGAACGCAGTCAACATCCTCTGCTTTCTGAACTGATTTTATCGCTCATAGAAGTATAATTGGACACGGGGGGTGACCAGTATAGAAATCCAATAGCAACTCAGAACTGCATTTAGACAGGAGTCATACCAAAAAGTACACAACATCATCTACTTATCGGAGGCTAAATGGGGCAAAATGGCATCGAAATTGGGGTTAAAGCGGGTTCAAATGAGATTTCAGGAGCAAATCCTGCTTTTAGAGATCCTCCAACAAGTTGAGCGCTTGGAAGCTCCATGTTCTTAACAACATGTCACTAACAGCACGATAAGCACAGGCCATCCGTCCATATCTGGAACAGGGTGTCTGGCTCTGCAGGGAAGGATATGGATCAATTTCACAGGGCGATATGAACTAAGATAGGAGGTTTATGGTCCCAGTTTCCACATCGATGATCAAATGGTCTTCGAAAGTGGCTGGTTAACTCTATTTCTGAAAAATACAGCAGACCAGACAAGGATTATGGGAAGTAAATGTCATGTAGTACATGAGCGGTACAGCCACATGTACCGCTAGAGCAAAGATTAGTCCAAATAAATAGATCTGTCATGTGGGAAATGGTGAAAATATTATTTTTCATAAAATTATGCTGTAGGACATGGGAAAAAGCAGAATTCCTGGTCATGTTTTATCAAAGACGGAAGTTGGTATTTCATTATTCAAATTAGTTTGAGTCATGAGTTTGTTTTAATACGCCATTAGCACATCCCACATGCCCCAATGTCTCGCAATCCGAGTCCAAAGGAGCCAACGGACTGGAAAACGGGACACAAATTATCATACCAGTGTGGGACCAAATTATACCCCTGGGTCAAGCAACGCACGCACGCACACACGCACGCACACACGCACGCACACACACACGCACGCACACTCAATCACACAGAGAACAGCAGTAAACACGCGTGAGAGGACATGTACACACATACGCAGTCTCTCACACTCTCTCAAACTCAAATGTATGCACGCATGCATGAACACTCACACACACACACACACACACACACACACACACACACACACACACACACACACACACACACACACACACACACACACACACACACACACACACACACACACACACACACACACACACACACACAACCTATTAGCCCCGGGGGTGGAATGTTCAGCGTGTGCGGGGCAGGCAAACAAAAGCAGGCCAGGAATCATCATGAGATCTTGTGCGTTCCAATACCGCATGCTTATCCTCAATAAACTCCGCCAAGCACATCCACACAAGCACGCCGAGCGGCGGAGAATGACAGAGCTCCCCGGTAGGACGTCCGCAGTCTATATATGCCGTGACAAACGGCATAAAATAAAATAAATTAATAATATAAATGGTCCAAAATATGGTCTGCTCATCCTGTCATAAAAAATGAAGCAATGTATTGCGATGTCATTGGAAGGAACACAGCCAATAGGGACAGAGGTTGCGGTGAGATGAACAGCGAGGCTATCTCCGTTTCTCAGAACACTCCGGGTAAGATGGAGTGCGGGACCGGCACTATACATTTCAGCAGAACCGAACGCGCCGCTTGGACGACTCGGCCGTGGCTTCGGAGTGTAAATAAATTGTGTTCCCCCGGCAGATGTGTTTACCTTCCATCACCGTTTCTTGGAAGGAAAGCCCGGTTGTGGGATTTTTATTGTCTGAAATCCTCTTTTACAGATTGCGAAGAGTGTGTACATTTGTATTTTTTCCGCTCACACACTAAATCAAACGTTCCCAGGTTTGAAATTCCCACATAATCGCTTGTTTCTTATTTCCTCTATGAATTCACATTTCGGCAACATTAACACTAGCATCCACTCTAGTCTGGTGCTGAGTAGGATACACCAGTATATGGGGCCAGACACGATCAGCTAGAGTGGGAGTGTTGGGATCTTTGCTGGTCGGACCGGGCCAGCGTGGGATAGGAATGGGTGATCATCAGTGTTTCATGGCTTATGTTGCTATTGGAGTCAAGTTACTGCTTCTTTAACACACTGGGATGTGGAACCATTTGGTGGTTCAAACCCTGCATTGTAGAAAGGTATTGGGGTCTTTTGGATCATAGATATCTGTGGATTTATTAGGATCCAAGTCAGGGCACCATCCATCGCTTCAATAAATGTATTTTAAGACGACAGGTTAGCACTGGTCAAGCAGTGATCTGTGTGTATGTGTTTGTGTGTGTGTGTGTGTGTGTGTGTGTGTGTGTGTGTGTGTGTGTGTGTGTGTGTGTGTGTGTGTGTGTGTGTGTGTGTGTGTGTGTGTGTGTGAGTCTGTGTGTGTGTGTGTGTGTGTGTGTGTGTGTGTGTGTGTGTGTGTGTGTGTGTGTGTGTCTGTGTGTGTGTGTGTGCGTGTGCGTGTGAAACCAAAGTTCATGGGGTGACGTCGTTATCGCGAATTGTCAAAAGTGTGAAGTACCGTGGTCTTCGGAGACCATGTGGCATGTGGAATGGAAGACTAATGGTGTGCTCCAGAGCCCATCCAAACCAGTGGGATTTGGGACTTATCCTTCCTGAACTGTACTAGCTCCTACTTGTTGAAGTGGGGGTAGGTCGATCACCCCCCAGTTCGATAGTAGGAGGTTCCACTTCGACGGTGGGATGTTCCACTTCGACAGGCATTCCAGTGCACTTTTCTTAGTTGGAGGTAGGATAAGTCCCATGTCCCACTGGTTTGGATGGGCTCTGGAATGCACCATAAGCTACAACAAGAACCATCGCTTGGCTAACACAAGCAATCCCTGAAATAAATAATAAAAACACGATTCATGCTGTACCAGACTTTTATACTGCAGTAAAAGTGGGGTTCAATAGAAGCGTTTACATATGAATGAGAGAATAAAATAATGGTCCTGAAGGGTAAATAAAGAACGGATAAAGCTGCTTATTGTAGCTATGAACGCACTGGAGCTGAGCCCTACAGCTGTATGTTTTGGGGGCAACTGCTGCATTTATTTAACTCCCAAAAATATCTTTGGAGGAATCTAGGTGGAAGAGTTTGGGGACGAGGAAAGCAGGATTTGTATAGGCCCTTTTGTGTGTTGAAAAATAAGCCTGAGGTAGAGTGTTTCAGATGATCCAAAACATTTTGTATGTATAATTAACCTGAGGTGGCATCGATTACTTTACGTTGCCGGCAACCTTGATGAATAGGGAGGAGGTTTGTTGATTCAGACAGAATGCATTTTCAAGGATAGATTTGAGGTATTTCAAGTACATTTCCCTATTCATCAATGCATGGTTGTGCTTTAAAAACGATAGGGTTGGCCAGAGATATTTGGCAGTCTTAAATACATATATTATCGAGAGAAAATGACTATGTCAAAAAGCATTTATTTTACACCATGCACATGGATGTGTGTCTGTGTGTGTTCTGTGTGCGTTCTGGGGCTGGAACCAAGCGGTTGCCAAGTTTTGCAACTTCTAAAGTACTGCGTTTGCGTCTGTGTGTGCATTCGTGCATGCGTGTGTGTGCATGAAAGTCATATGAGAACAAAAAGCTGAAGTGCTTATGGGGACATATCACCATCTGAAATGTCCTATTATTATTCAGAGAGGGAGTGTTTATCTATACTACAAGCACATCTTAGTTTTGAATATGCAGCAGTTGTCCATGTGCAATTGAGTACCACATAATGGTTTTTTTCATATTCAGTATGAATTTTCATATCTTCAAATTAACAACACGAAGAAGAGACTGAAAGGTCCTTGATTTCCATGCTAGGCTCGGGAGTTAGGCTGTCCTTCATATTGTTCACATATTATTCATGGGTTGCTTCGAATGACTCAACAGGTCACACACATGAGTGTTTACCGTTCTGGTTTCTCTACCTGCTTCAGTTGATAACTGCTTCTGACTGGTGTCACAATGCCACCTCTTCTGTCCACACCGAGAGATTTATGTGCCGCTTTACAAAGTGGTGGAGCTTTGTTGTCCTTTTCATGTTGTGATTAATTATTTTGATCAATTCAAGGTCTCTGTCTGGAAAAGTTAGCTAATCATGTCATGTGTTGGTACTGTTATCCATGTTGCATTTTTCATTATTTTATTTAATACTTTGAGAAAGATCCCAAACAAATCTGCAACTGCAATTACTCTTAAATTATTTCAGGTGTTGATTGCTGAGGATACAATTGTCACGACAGACGCATCTTACCTGCTGATTCTCTTATCCTGCATGTCATTTAACCCTCCTGTTACGTTTTTTTGTCATGTACAACAAACATTTTCCAGGGTACATTTTCCGCGATGCACGTTTAAAGATCTACATATTTTCAGAAACCAAAAAATTCCACAAACAAATAGTTTTACCTCAACACTAACAACATTACTAACAATGAAATCAATATTTAGTGCAATAGGGCTATTAACCTCACATATCATTGTTCAATCAGGTAATACACTCGTTTTTCATAAGAAAAACATGTTTTTTATGT